>NW_019154105.1:45302958-45805825 GCF_002288905.1 Enhydra lutris kenyoni | reverse complement strand
ACAACATATTATATTGTATGATTATTATAATTATTATATATAGTAGTGCTATACATCCTTAGACAGAATACTATATGCTATTACTATGTATAATATAATACAACATATTATATTGTATGATTATTATAATTATTATATATAGTAGTGCTATACATCCTTAGACAGAATACTATATGCTATTACTATGTATAATATAATACAACATATTATAATGTATGATTATTATAATTATTATAAATAGTAGTGCTATACATCCTTACACAGAATACTTTATGCAGTTACTATATATACGATATAATTATATTTACTATAATTAATAAATATAGTAATGCTGCATATATATGTAAATACACTATACATATCATTATATAATACTATATTTAATATTGTATATTATACTATACATCATTATATACTATATATAATACATAAAATACTAAAATTATAATTGCTAAATATACTTATATGTAAAAATACATGTAGTACTATATGTAATTATATATAATATGTCATTACATATAATATGTATTATATATAGTTACAGCAAAGTTTTCACAAATACACAAACAAAAACATTCTCCTTTTCCCCCGTGGAAACATAATATTTGTTGGACTTTTTTACATATGAGGTGCCATAGCTCTGTTTCATTATTAGTAGTACTGGGAATTATTTATCTTTTGGTTGTTGTGATAGGTGTTGTAGAAAGTCTGCTTATATGGTGGGACATTGAGTAGATAAACACAAGTATTAAGAGTTTTCATATACCTTAAAAATCTATTGAAACCTGAAAAAGAAGCTTCTCTTATTATCAAGATAACTTTTGGTAAAACCACAGCATAACTTTCCTAAGACTATTCCTCATATAAGAGAATAATACTAAAATTTTGCTTCTATAATTATATAATTTTTGTAGCCATTTGAAACATATTACTTTCAAATCCCTGTTCTCAAGAAGTGTATAAATGCTGTTTCAATTTAAGTCCAGAAGAAATTCGAGTTCATGAAGGGAGTGGTTTTTAAATATCAGCATATATTAGAATCTCCTGTAAGGCGTACTAAAACACAGATTGCCGGGTTCTGCCCCTTAGAATAACTGATTCAGTAGGTCTGAGGTGGGAACTGATAATTTGCATTTCTAACAAGTTCTTACATGATGTTGAGACCCTTTGAGAAGCAATTCCCTGAGTCATCTCTTGTATGTAATCAGTTGACTTCAATCCTTTGCATCTAAAATAGTACTGTTGAGAAAATAGTCCCCTAAATAATTTTCTAAGTGGCTAATTCTCTCATGAACTCCAGTTGAGAAAGGTTGCCAGAAAATTCCATAGTGTTTACACAAGATCCTTCTTATTTCTCCCTATGAACTGTGCAGAAATAATGTGAGAATTCATAATAATGAGAAACTTTTAGCATCTGTGAGATTGCTTTGAAAATCCCCATGCACTGACATAAATAAATACTTGAATTTAATTGTCCCTAATTAGACCTCTTGGAAATGACCTATGATTAGACTAGTACACACCAGTTTGAAGAAAAGTGTCTGTTAATTAAATAGCCTGCTGAATACATTATCGAAAAAGATTTATAGACTGATGGAGTCACTGATTTTCAGAATGTGTTACAATGCCCTCCTCTGACTTATTTCATGTATATGCAAAAATACTTAATGGACGCTTAACCCTAAAAACTAAACCTGGAATTCCTTCTGCTTTGAGGCTTTTATTTCCCAAGGCAGTAAAAAATGACAGGGTAACAATACATGAGCATAGTTTTGAGAGCAGCAAATTATTTCTCTATATGTTTAATAAAGAATGAGCATATCTCAAGTTTCTCAAAGATCTTAAGATGTATGAGGTAGAACTTGCATATGCTGTAAATTCTTTCCCTCTTCCCAGGGCTTCTCTCCCTCTGGTTTTTGTTGTTTGCTTGCTTGTTTGTTTTTATGCCTCCTTTCCTGCTTGAAAAATTAAATCTGAATGTGAAGTTTTCTTCCTTTTTTCTTCATCATTCAGGTTAGCTTAATTATATTTTGCTTTTGCCCATTATTTTCATGATGGTTTACCTTTATTTATTTTAGATTTTCTCTGTATTGCTGCCTTTTTTTTTTTTTCTTCCTTTTATTTTCCCTTTGTTGATTCTCTGGTGCTCTTTATTCTGCCACCAGAGTCAAAACGAATGTGAAACCAGTGTCTCGTGTGGATTTACTCCGTTCTGCCCAACATTTTTCTTTTATGTTTTTGTTTGTTACAAATTATCATGGTTTATAAACCTTTCCAGGCTTTTCAAAGGGATATGTATTACCAAACAGGAAAAATAAAAGGATGTAGCAGTTTCAAAGACAAAAATTCCTTTTCAGAAGTCACGGAGGATACTACAGGAAAGCAATTGAACAGTGATTGGATACATTTTCTAACATCATGAGGTAATATGATTGCCCCTATAATGTCACAGAAGTTAATGGGGCAATTTCCTGTGGAGAAACAGGACAGCACACAGCAAATCTCATGGCCCATTCTGGACAGAAACCCAGGCCTCTTTGCTCAATGGAGATTATAGTTTCAAAATAATTCAGAAAATCACATATATTCATGAATATTTGAATCACTGATTCATGTTTATTCAGGACTTCAGATACCTGACAATAAGTTAGTCATATAGTTAGTTGGACGTAAATAATTAATTGTCCCAAAATTGAAAGAAAGGTCCTAAATTTTCTATGTTGCTGTCTCATAGGTCTCATTTGTTTGTTTTGTTTTGTTTTTTGTTTTTATTTTAAGATTTGTTTATTTTAGAGAGTGGGAACGGAGAGAGGGTCTCAAGCAGACTCTGCTTAGTGCAAAGCCCAAAGCAAGGCTTGCTCTCACAACTGTGAGATGACAACCTTACCCAAAACTAACAGTCAGGAATTTAACCACTTAACTGATCGCACTGTCCAAGTGCCCTCTCACAGGTTTTTAATTTTTTTTATTTTTATTTATTTATTTTTTTTAAGATTTTATTTATTTATTTGACAGACAGAGATCACAGGTAGGCAGAGAGGCAGGCAGAGAGAGGAAGGGAAGCAGGCTCCCTGCTGAGCAGAGAGCCTGATGCGGGGCTCGATCCCAGGACCCCAGGATCATGACCTGAGCTGAAGGCAGAGGCTTCTGAGCCACCCAGGCACCCCCTCTCACAGGTTTTTTAATAGTGAGCCCTAGCAATTACCTCTGACTCATTAAGGAGAAAACTTTAAGGAAACTGTAGTGATTTTCATAGTGGAAGATCCCCCAAATAGAAGAAAACCAAGATTCATGTCAGGCAAGAAAATGAGAAATATCATGTATGTGTGTGTGTGTGTGTGTGTGTGTGTGTTTTGTATGCATTCCTGCACACTCTAGTTTTATCTATTTTTGAATTTTATAAAATCGAATCGATATGTATGTCTTATAGAATAACCTTCTTCTATTTGACACTATGTTTGTAGGACACATATTGATATGTGTAGCCAAATAAGTTTATTTCCAGAGTGATACTGTATTCCATTTTTGTTACTATATTGCAATGCATATATTTATTTATTCACTTTAGGATTTTCCCAGTTTTGATTTACAGATAATGCTTTGAACATTCTTTTTAAAGTATTCTAAATCCCTCCAGAATATTTAGCTAGGGGTGGGATTTCTGGGTTTTCAGGGAAGATATACATATTTATATTTGATAAGTAATGAAGCATTATTTTCCAAAATGTCTGTACCAATTTTTACTTCTACCCCCAAACTGTGAGAGTTCCCACTGCATTTGGATTAGTTATTGCCATAGTGATGCTGCTAAACGAGCCAACTAGAACTCAGTGACTAAACATACCAATCACATATTCTCATTATTGTCATCTGTGGATTGTTTCTGCTTCACAGTGGAGTAGTGTAGACCTAAATCTGCTCCAGGTGCTTCTTCCCTCCCACTTAAGTCAGGAGACAGCAAGGACACGTTCTTCCTATCGTAATGACAGGCATGAGAGAGTCAGACTAACAGCGCACATCCTTTCAAAGCCTCTGCTACCATTACAGTTGCTAGCATCCCAGTAGCCAAAGCAAGCCACCAAGCCAGTCACCAAGTCAAAAGGGGAGAAAGTTACTCCACCCTTAATGGGAGATACTACCTTGTTCTATGGTAAAAGGTACAAGGTAGGGAGGAATGGAAAATTGAGACCAGTACCTTATCGCATCTCTGCATTGTCATCAACATTTGGTATCTTCACACTTCTTAAAATGATAGATACTGGTACTTTTTGCATATTTGCCTGCTTATTCATGAGGCTGGGAATATTGTTATACTTTTATTGGCCATTTCTATTTTCCTTTTTCACGAAATCCTGGTCAAGTTTTCTGCCACCTTTTTTAGTAAGGGATTCTTTGTCTATTTCTCTTGAGAGTCATTTTGTATTTTATTTGCCTTTCTCCCCACCCCCACATATAATCTTAGCAAGTATTTTTACTTCATTTATAATGATTTTTATCAATAGTTCTTGCTTATAAAATAATCAAATATGTCCTTTGATATATGGTTGATAACTTTTTGTCTTGCTGAAGAAGTCCTTTTTCAGAGGGAAGTTATGAAAATATTCACCTATATTATATTATCTCTGAAAAACTTTATAGCTCTGTCTCACAAATTTAGGTACTCAATGTATCTTGATATGACAGTTCTTTCCACTCATCTTTTTAAAGTATGTCTTGGGCTCTTCTTGTATTTTGTACTTGGTATAAGATTTTAAATCAACATTGTAAGTTCCATGAAATTCTGGTATATTTAACTTATAGCACATTAAAATTACACATGAATTGTGACAATTTTTTTTCCGATATTGAGTTTAATGAGTTTTTCAGTTCACAAAGATTTATTTTCATCTTTAATTTTTCCAGATAGTTTTGTGATTTTCTTGACAAAGTTCTTACATTTTTATCTTGTTTATTCCCAGGTGCTTGATGTTTTTGCAGTTATTGTACTGGTGTCATAAAAATTTTACTTTCTAACCATTCATTTCCTAAACATTTAGTGCTGTAATGTAGCATTCATTTGTGGGATTCTTTATTTTTTTCGCCCAGTAATACTGCTGAGCACATTCATGAATTTTAATATTATCCAATAATTACTTTAGAATTTCTGTGTCTGAAGTTATATCATTTGTGAACATTGAAAGTCTTTTTTCTTTCTTTCAAATTCTTATAACATCTATTTTGATTACTTGCATTTAATGTATTGGCTAGGTCCCAAAGTAAAATGTTGAAATAGTAATAGCAGAATTTTGGCTTTAAATTGAATATGAAAGGAAAGGTTTACGTATCTTATCATTACATAATGTTTGCTCTAAATTTTGAGGAGATTTTTAATCACTTTTTGAAAAGGTCTTTCAGATTTCTGCTTTTAAAAAAAATGAATGGTTGTTCAATTTTAAAATGATTTTATTGCATTTATTCAAAAGACTTTCTTTTTTTACCCCTTAGTCTTTAATGTGTTTAAATTTAATTTTTAATGTTAAATTAATTTTCTATTCATTGATAATCTAAAATTCATTATGGCATATTTTCCTGGATATTTTACTGGATCAGTTTATTAATACACTATTTGGTATTTTTCCATCATTATTTCTGATGAAGATAGGCCTTAAATTTTCCTTAATTTGATGTCTTGTTTCTGGCTTTGATATCTAGGTAGCTTAAGATAAGTTTTAAAATGTCCCTTTATGCTTCATTCTTTTAAATGTTTTGGTAACATTGGAAGTGAATATTCCTTGTAAGTCTGGAAAAACTTAGTGATAAAGGCCTCTCAGCTATAATTTATTTCATAGGGATATTGAGTCTATAATGATTTAGTCTTGATAAATATATAAATTTTAAGATTTTTATTTTTTCTTGAGTCAGTTCTTATGATTTGTATATTTTATTTAAATGTTTACAAAATTTCATATTTTTGAAAATATTCCATTTTTAAACTTTTTTCATACATTTTTAATGTTGAAATATCTGTTTATTGTTCTCTTTTCATTTTATAGTAGAATCTGTACCAACACTTTGTCTTTCTTCATTATTTGCACTCTTACCTTTATAATTTTTCCTCTAGAATCTTGTCTATGGTAATCTTTTCTGACTTTCTGAATGTTTACTTTGTAACTCTTGTAATTATGTAAATTCGTGCCTGTATAGTTATCTTAAACTCTTAAAACTGAAGTTATGATGTTATTTTTATTACTATCACTTAGTTAAAATATTTTAACTAATTTGCTGATTTTCATTGTTTTTCTCAAACTAATGTGTAGTTTATTCTTAGTAATAATAATTAGTTAATGTTTATTAATTTTCATAAATATAGGAGGCTTTAATAATAACAAAAAGATATTGATTTTTGCTTTATGACATCATGGTTATACTTCATGGTCTAGATAGTTGAAAAAAAAGATGAGACCTGCTACACATTACGGTACATGTAAAGTGACAATATTACTTATTTTCTGATCTGTTACACTTTTGAGTGTGAAAAGTAATGGGAAACAGATGACCATCAGGAAAATGGCTTGGGCAAATCAGGCTGTATGGTCTCCCAAACTATGTGATACCTCCTTATAACTTTCTTATGAATGCTAGAAAATAACTGTTTTCTATTGTTATGTGCAATGTGTTATATACAAACTAATAAATTGCAGAAAAGAAGAGGATAGGAGCAAGCAAACATATAATGAAATCACAGATCTATACCCGGCTTAGAAATTCCCTCGTGCCATTTGACAATTACAGAAAACAAAGTAATTTTAAAAAACAATTATGAGACTAGTCCCATCACCGTATATAAAATAATTCATAACATGCACATACACACACACACATTTTTTTACTCAAGTTTCACACTATGTCTTTTACTGAAATTTTTAGAGGAAAAAAGTACTCTTTCTGGCTAAGTTAATAAAGATTTATTTTCTTTATATGGGTACCAGAGCAACAGTATCTCCTCAAATGACAAATCTGAGGTGTTTGATACCCTTAATTTGTCTCTCTAGCTAATACTTTTGAATAATATTAATTTACTCTCTTCTTTTTTACCCTTCTTTGCAACGATGAACCACATAAGCTGAACCCTCCTGCACTCTGGTTTTTGGGTAGTTTCAGGTTTTGGAGAGCAAAGGTAGGAAGAAAGTAATGTCTAGTTATCTGTTGCCCTGGTTTAGCTTACTGGTTCTCAGGAAGTTAGTGGCCAGATTCTTATACCAAGGCCACAGCTATCTTCTACAACAAAATATCTCTGTTCATGCTTCTTTCCATGATCCCTTCATGCCTAGGTAACAACAGCTTCCCAACTCCTACTGAAACTGAGGGCTCCATCATTCCTTATCATTTAATTCTGTCCACAACTTTTTATATTTCTTTTATTAAACACTCTCTATTAGCGTGTTAAATCCCTCCCACAACTCAGGCTACTATAATATATTATTATGGTTTTCAAATGAATGCGAAACCAATTTATAATTATTATTCATAATTCAAAAATCATCATATAACTTCTAAATATACCTTCAGTATCACTAATTATATAGATAATCGTATTTGGGGGAAGACTGTACTGTACACTATTTAAATTTACTCCGTCTTTCTAAACTTGGTTTCTAAGAAGCAAGTGGAAGGGACATCCCCAATGGTAGTATTTATTTAAAAAAAGTCACTTTTATATCATGTACATAACAGATGTAGTCTCATGAGAGCTATTATTGAGGACAATAATACATTTTTCTATGTAATATGTCCAGTAGAACTGAGGTATATTGATACATTTATGAAAGTTCTCACTTAAGACTAGATATCAAATATTAAATTCCTAACAAATATCAAGTGCTTTCAAATTTATTATTTTCATCATGTTTATTTTTCTGTTTGCTTTGAAAAAAATTATTTTCCATGTGTCTTAGATAATACTAATATCTTAAAAAAAACAAATTGTAGAAATTTCATATTTTTTTCTAATATACTCTAAATATAGTTTGCTATAGATGGATAATTCTTTGAGAAAAACCAGAATTACAGATCAGGTACCTCCACCCTTCCTACATCTCATTCTTGGTTATTTACATGGACTTGGTTCATTTTTTAGTGATCTTCAATATTAAACATGCCCTCTGGGGACCATGTAGGTGTAGGTGAGATTGTAATTGTTCCAAGTGAGAACAAGTTAATCACAGAAAAATGAGAAAAAGAAAGGAAATAAATCCATGTTCCAAAGATATCATCCTTAGCATCCTTCAATGAAACAAAGTTACATAAGAAGAATCTGGCAATATGAGCATTTGACATTTCAGATAGAGGATTTTAATTTTTTTTTTTTAATCACCTCTGTATATACCAGGAGCCAGGAGTTTGAATGGTTCTGAACTTAGGAAAAAAAGAATTTGGGACCAAAGTGATAATGGTGAAGAGTTCGATTTTTTTCATGATATGCCTTGTGTAAACGCTCAATCCTGTCTCTCATGGTATAGGCTCTTTTGGAAAGCCTTCTTGCAAAAAGACTGGACTGCCAACTTCTTAGCAAGTTGAAGTACTAGGAATATAATCATTGATGAATCATTTCTTACCGAGGAGCCAATTTAGAACAGAAATGGACAGGTAAGCTGCTAACAGTAGGATAGAGGCTTCTGAGATGTAGAAGGAGAGAAGAAGAGAAGGACAGCATGTGTTCACATTAATTTGGTCTGTAACCTTGGCACTAAAGTGATAATGGAAATCTCATAAGGTGTGAATGAAGGTCTCCAACCAAGCTAGTGAGGATGTTACATAATACATCAGTTATAAAACCTCTTTTGACTGCATATATATTGAGTATCTCATACTAATAACACTTAACCCACTAATATTATGAAGTGTAGAAAAAAGCATGAATTTTGAAGTTAGAGAAGTCGAAGTTAGCTAAGTGCATTGGGTGAACCATTTAACCTTTCCTGACTTTGGTGTGCTTATCTGTAAAATGATGACATTCAATCAGATTATTTGAAAGGTCTCATTGAACTCCACAAAACCTATAGCTGTACATATGTTTAAAGACCAAACGGCAAGTGAGGTGATATGGCATACTGGGAAGAGACAGGGATTTATTTCAAGAGAAAACAGGTCTGATTTTGAGATTTAGACTGCTTAAATATTTTTGCTTTTGACCTTGTGATCTTAAACTGGGAACTTAGGTATTACAAGACTGCAATTGATCTTCTTCAAAATGCACATAATAATTTTTGGTGAAGGTGTTTTTGTTAAAAAGCAAATGATAAAAAGCATAGAGATAAATATCTAAACACTATATAAATGGAAAGAACAGGTAGTTATATATTGGCCATGGAAGATGGGTCTGAAATAAAAACTGAGTTGTTGAAATTTATCCCCCCCTCCCTTTAAAAAAAATATATATATATCCTTTGTTCCAGCCTCTTAAAAACAGTCATAACTTCTTGCTTTTTCTTCACCTGCTGGGAATACCATAGAGTGTTAAGATGTTGGTAGAATAAGATGATGAATTCCCTGCCAATCTGAGTCCCTCCCTGATCACAGCAAAACCTCAGCAACCTGAATTAGGTAGTTAGTGGAAATAATTCTTTGCTATTATGCTACATAGATTTAGGAGTAAATTTAGCTTTGTAGCATACTGGAAGTTTTCTGAGCAAGAGAAACACCAAGCCCAGAGAAATTATTTGTTCACTAATATAGGTCAGAGAGAAATCAGGATGCTAAAGTAACCTAGCCAAATGGGGATACTAAGTATGCGCAGACTTAAAGGAATACAAGGGTAGGTAGTTAGGTAACAGGATATTGCAGTGGAAGTGGCTAAGATGACACATTATAAAGTAGATTGTCCCCCAGAGGGCATGTTTAATACTGACGATCACTAAAAAATGAACCAAGTCCATGTAAATAACCAAGAAAATTCTAATGAAAAAAATTTTATATGGTGGCAGTTATGGTTCTAGAATGTTCTTCTGTGGATTTTTTGTTTGTTTGTTTATTGTTTGTTTTGTTTTTACCCAGAAGCTCATTATTTTGAAGGGAAAAAAAGATTTATTTTCTGTGAACAGAAAATATCAAGAGTACAGAAAATATTCCAGCTCCATTCATTTAGAAGGGACTGAAGGCAGCGCTATATCTGAAGTGGGCCAGTAGAATCTCTATGTTTAAATGTATATATTTATAGTGTATGTATTCATATACATATAGTGTGTGTGTGCATGCTTATGTTAGTATGTGTAACTAAAGGATTTCATGTAGGCAGGATTTTTTCTCTTTTCTCTCTTCTCTCTCTCTTTCTCATAATAGGAACTCAATAAGTATTTACTTTATTTACTCACAAGGTGGCTAAATGATTGAACAGAAGCGGTGAGTATGTGAATAAATGAATGACAATGATAAATTTTGCATACAATGTGTTTGGGGCAGGAAACCATAGTTGGGTAGCATGTGGATGCTAATCACTTATATTAGAAACATCAGAAACTAGATTTAAAGCAGCAAAATGTATGCTAGGCCACATCCTCATTGGTAGATGCTGGGCTTTCTTAAAATTTCTTTTTTAAGTTTTTGTTTAAATTTCAGTTAATTAACATACAATGTAATATTCATTTCAGGAGTAGGATTTAGTGATTCATCACTTCAGACAACAATCAGAGCTCATCACAAATGCTTTCATAAATCTTCATCACCCATTTATCCCATCCGAACACACCTCCCTTCCAGGAACCTTCAATTTATTCTCTAAAATTAAGAGTTTGTTTTGTAGTTTGTGTATCCCTTCCCTCCTCCCCCACCATGTACATTTGTTTGTTACTTAAATTACACATAAGTGTGAAATCATATGGTATTTGTCTTTTATTGATTTATTTCACTTAACGTAATACTCTCCAGCTCCATTCACACCATTGCTAATGACAAGATTTCCTTCCTTTTTATGGCTGAGTAATATTCTGCTGTGTGTGTGTGTGTGTGTGTGTGTGTGTCACTTCTTTATCCACCAACAGCTGATGGGCATTTGGGCTCTTTCTATAATTTTGCTGTTGTTGCTATGTTGCTATAAACACTGGGGTTCACATACCCTTTGAAACCAGTATTTCTGTATCCTTTGTGTGAATACCTAGTAGAGAAATTGCTGGATCATAGTGTATTTCTATTTTTAAGTTTTTGAGGAAATTCCATACTGTTTTCTGGAGTGGCTGCACCAGTTTGCCTTCCCACCAAGACCTTTCTCTGTATCCTTGTCAACATCTGTCATTTCCTGTGCTGTTAATTTTAGCCATTCTGACAGCTGTGAGGTGATATCACATTGTAGTTTTGATTTATATTTCCCTGATGGTGACTGATGTTGAGCAGGTAGATGCTAGGCTTTTAATATCTTTACTACTTCAGTCAGAATTGTCTCAGGAACTGGTGGGGTAGACGAATTATTTTTACACTCTAGGATTTAATAAACTTCTAGTTCTTGGACTTGACATTCTTTTTCTCAACTGTTTGCATTTGTTTCTCTCCTGAGCAGATTCTTCCAATTTCTAATTGATTTTAACTTCTCACTCTACCTCTCTGTAAGCCTCTGTCTTGTGAATTCCTTTAGTAAATTATCTTGTAGCTCTCTGGAAACTTTATTTTTATTCCCAAAATTCTTTATGTGTCACAGCAGTAATACTTTTTTTTTTTAAGATTTTATTTATTTATTTGAGAGAGAGAAAGGGGAGGGATGGAGGGAGAGAGAGGGCCAAAAGTCTCAAATAGACTCTGTGCTAAGTGTGGAGCCCAATACAGAGGGCTCAGTCCCATGACCCCAAGATCATGACCTGAGCTGAAACCAAGAGTCCACCTCTCAACTGACTGAGGCAGCCAAGCACCCCAATAGTCATACTTTTCTACTTAAGATTGGTTTCTCCTTAAAACAAAACAAAACAAAACAAAAAGCAAACAAATGAACAAACAGAGATTGGTTTCTCTTTAACCTCTGCTAATGTGGAAGTTCCTGTTTAGCTTGCTGGGTACACAGTAATCATTCAACTAAGATATAATGAGTCAACAAATGAATCAATAAGGCTAAAATTCTCTATCACTTGAGACTTAGAAATTTAGGTGCTGTCAACTATGATTTATTTAGTAGAGTTATTTTATGTACATTACTCATCTCTATTTTCAGTACAGAACATGGGAGTTCTATAATACCTCAAAAGTAAGGAACTGTATTTCTACCTTATCATACAGGAGAATATATACATAAAATATTTCTGCCAATTTACATGGCTTCTTTAGAACTTACATAAATTGTAAGATTCTTAGGATCACATACATAGCTTTGGTGAAATTACATAGAATTAAAAGTGACTTTTTTTTTCCCCAGGTATCTATACTATCCTGAAATTTGTGAGACTAGCCAGCAGGAAACCACAAGAAAGAGTGAGGTGGGAGAGATGAAAGAGAATATCAAATCGATGTTGATCTGGTAACATATCTGCATATCTGTGTGTGAAAACTACACACGGAGGTCAGACTTCTCTGGATAATGTACTTAAAAATGACAGAATCACATCCCTGACTTTAGGTAACCATTATGTAATGATTCCTAATAAATACATATTATTTTTACAAGATAATGTAGTCACAAGAACATGTTCAATGTATCAACATTGCTCCAATTAGTATTAAAAAATACAGCAAAAGGGAAAAATAAGAACAATCAGGAGAAGAAATTATTCAAATATAATTTCTTAAGATCTATCTTTCTGTGGAAGTTTCTGAAGGAATGACTTTTAAAAGTTCCTAAGAATATTCTAGATAACAGGTAAGAGCAGAATGAATAAACATGCAATGTCTGTGAGAAAGGAGGTACATCCCATATAGACAGACAATCAATCTTAAATCACCGTTCTGTCCAGAGATTCTCTTTTCTTATCTGCCCATTCCCAGCCAAAGAATCTTAAATGTCATTGAATATATAGTAAATATAGTAGTTAAGTGTACTATACAGATTTA
This sequence comes from Enhydra lutris kenyoni, assembly GCF_002288905.1. Classification (NCBI taxonomy): domain Eukaryota; kingdom Metazoa; phylum Chordata; class Mammalia; order Carnivora; family Mustelidae; genus Enhydra; species Enhydra lutris. The sequence continues at coordinate 45,792,823 of NW_019154105.1, read as the reverse complement.
AATTCTGGCTTAGATGAGTTAAATAACTTCATGGTTCAATTTTCTCAGTTGTAAAAAGGAGAAAAGCAATAGCAGTTCTCTCAAATTTGTTACAAACATTAGAAAAGTTAGTAACTGTAGATTTTCATGTGTGTGTTTGCCAGTTATCAGCTATTATTACAATCGTTAGAACAGAACTGTCATTATGGATACCTATGTTTAACAATATTTGAAGGAATTGTGTTTTATTCATTAGATTGGACAGGTTAATTTAGGACACTGACCTTTAAGCCCTTTCCTCTCTTCTCTTTTATAGTCTGCAAGATGTTATCTTGAAGATAGCAATAGCTAATGTTTGTTGTGTGTTACCAGATGTCAGACATTTTATGTTTTAATTTGCTTAGTTATTAAAAAATAAACAAATATAGAAGTAAATACATAATTAAAACGACATGGGGAGCACATACCAACCCCATTTTAAAGTTATGGAGACTGAAATATAGAAAGGTCAATGACTTGCTCAAAGTCAAACGATTGGTAAGATCAGAAGGATTTGAACTCATGCACTCTAAATCCAAGCCTTCACATTTCCTTTCTGCCTTCCTTTTTTTTTGTTTTTTTTAGATTTTATTTATTTATTTGACAGACAGAGCTCACAACTAGGCAGAGAGAGAGGAGAAAGCAGGCTCCCCGCAGAGCAGAGAGCCTAATGCGGGGCTCGATGCCAGGACCCTGGGATCATGACCTGAGCCAAAGGCAGAGGCTTTAACCCACTGAGCCACTCAGGCACCCCTCCTTTCTGCTTTTAAAGTAAAGGAGATCTTTCTCTCACTCCTTTAATTGTTCTGCCTCCATCCCCCTCCATTCTCCTCCCTCTTCAACTTCCCCCTCCTTCCTCTCCTCCTCTTCCTTCCCCTACCCCTCCTTCTCCTTCTTCTCCTTCTCTCTCCTCTTCCCCTTTCCATTCTTCCCCTTCTTCTCCTCCTCCTCCTCTTTCTTCTTGTTCTTTGTCTTCTTTTTCTCCTCCTCCTCCTCCCCCAGCTCCTCCTTCCTCTTCACTCCTCTCTTATTTTAAATCCTAGGTGCATGCTCTCTCTCTTAAACATACTGTTTAACTCAGGCACCTGGGTGGCTCAGTTGGCTGAGCAACTGCTTCAGCTCAGGCCATAATGCTGGAGTCCTGGGATCCAGCCCTGCATCAGGCTTCCTGCTCAGCAGGGGGTCTGCTTCTCCCTCTGACCTTCCCCCTCTCGTGCTCACTCACTCTCATTCTCTTTCTCTCTCAAATAAATAAATAAATAAAACCTTTAAAAAATAGTTTAACTCAACTTTTTATTTGATAAAAACACTTCTCCAATGATGAAACTTAAAAAATGATTCCACATTGTACATAAGTTATTCATTAATTCATAAAATATTAATTTTGTTCCTACTATGAGCCTGGCTATTTCTACATGCTAGAGATAAAAAGTGAAGGACAGATGGGAGTTTTTATTCTAATACTTTAAACAGAAGTTCTAACTAAAACTTACTTTGAGTCAGATGGTAATAAGTTCTATGGAGAGAGGTCAAGGAGAACAGGTAATAGGGGTGTGTGTGTGTGTACAAAGCTCCTGAGAAGGTGTAAATTTCTAATATGTTTGAAAAAGTGTAAGAGAGCCATTTGCAGGAGTGGAGTAGGAAGAGAATGGGCATGAGGGTACTAGTGTACAGAGGCAGGGTATTCCAGGCCATTTTAGGGACATTAGGTTTTACTTGGAATCAGATAAGGAGCCTTTGAATGGTTACAAATAAAAGAGTGACAAAAATGGATTCAGTTTGAAACTGTATTATTTCCTACTGCTGGGTGGAAACGAGATTGTAGAATGTTAAGGTCAGAAGTAGGGGTACTGGTGGACCGGGGCAAAATTCCTGAGAAGACATGATGGTGCTTTAGATCAGAATCATCAAGATGAATGTGGTGAGATATTAACGTCTGAATATATGTTCAAAGTGAGGCAGAGAGTTACTGTGTGTTATCAAATACCCCCTAATTATTGCCATTGCTACAGTGGTGCAGATTTGCTATGTAGGCAATAAAAGCACATATCAGAGTGTGTATCATGTGCTGAGCAGTGTCACAGTGATAGCTGATTTTAAATCTAGTTGTTGAGTAGTTATAGAGCCATGGATATCAATGAACAAGCTCTTTCATTGTATGGGCTTCATATGTGGGGATAGTATATGACTAACAAAAGGTGAAGATGTAAGAAATAGCATGAGGCTGGATTGCACATTGGGGTATCAAGGGTGCATCATGTGGTAGTAACATAGAAAGAAAATGGTTGTGGTGTTCAGACCTCAGAGTATATACATATACATATACATATACATATACATATACATATACATATATGTGTGTGTGTGTGTGTGTTGTGTGTGTGTGTGTATATATATATATATGTATATATATATTCAAAATGCCCACAGGAGTTCTAGAGTTAACAGTGACAAAGGAATTCCTGCAGGGAGATTAATTCTAATACTAATACTACAAATATAATTAATACTTCAACTAGAATTAGTAGAAGAGGAAAAAAATTATTAACTGGTAATTATTTACAATCCAGAGATGATCAAGGCTTTGTGGACTGGACGTTAATACAATTCTAAGTTTCTTTCTTTGGAAAATAAATTTTAAAAAGTGTAAATACAAAGTGAGGTTCAGAGTCTTAAAGATGGTCTATATAGGTGAGAGTTCCAGGAGCTTAGGCTTTATTATCTCCATGATAAATCCACTATCAGTTATAGGATATCCATGTGGAATACATTTTGTTTGCATTTACTTTTATTTTATTTATTTTTTAAAGGATTTTATTTATTTATTTAGCAGAGAGAGAGACCACAAGTAGGCACAGAGGCAGGCAGAGAGAGAGGGGGGAAGCAGGATCCCTGCTGAGCAGAGAGCCTGATGCAGGGCTCTATCCCAAGCCCTGAGACCATAACCTGAGCCAAAAGCAGAGGCTTAACCCACTGAGCCACTCAGTCACCCCAGGATTTTATTTTTAATAACAACTTATTGGTAATAGATGATGAGTCCAATATACCTAAAGATCTAATTTTTTAAATGTGAATATAATTATAGTTGATCCCAATAACTATTAAAATACAGCACACTTTCAGCTCGGGACATCTGTTTAAAGAATGAAATACAGATCTAAGGCAGTGAAAAATTGAAAAAGAATTTAGGGTTTCGTATGCTAAGTAATGATGGGGAGACCAATATAATCTGATAGAATAAGGGTAGATAATGGAGAAGACAAGAACAAGTTGTTTGTACTTTTCCATGCCCAAATTGCCATCCTTTATCTTTTGTATATGAAACCATGTGATGAGGAAAGCTGCATTTCTTTGCAATTAAAACTCCCTTCTCATGAACTCCTGCTACTAACAATATCTGATCTGCACATTTTTTAGTTAAATTAAAGGAATGAAAAATATATCTTTCTCAAAATCAATTTTTATTTGCCCCCAAGTGTTCAACTCTCCAAATTTTATAGCCTCATTATTTCTCTAAATTCTTTCCCAATTATCCAAGCCTTTTCCCCTTCTTTTGGACTCTAACAAGGAATTCATAGAAAGTTTAATGATTATTAAGGAATGAGTTTAGTGTTTCTTTAAATAAGAGGTTGGTCTAAATTAGCATTCAAGGAACAATAAGGGACATTCAAGGCTCTTCTTTACCTCTTAAACTTCATCCTCCAAGGAGAATATTAATATGACTACAATAATATCTTCTATAGGTATTCCATCCACATTCCCTGAGATTGCTTGTAATGGTTTGGTGTACCTACTGCTTCTTCTTCTTCTTCTTCTTCTTTTTTTTTTTTAAATTTATTCATTTATTTATTTTTGCACCTACTGCTTAAATGCTTAAGTAAATATACTGTTTTGGGTTTAGGAGAAGTAAACAAAACATACCAAGTGTCCTATAGTAGTTCTTAACCATTGGGATCAATTTAACTTGAGTAAAAAGAATTATTCCAACATATTCAACAAAAATCTCTGGGTCTTAGAGTGATGCTTGGGGCTAAATCTCTAGATAGTAATTATGTGTCACTTCACCAGTTACTGTCTCAGGAAAATGTAGGGAGGATGAATTATCATAATAAAATCAATTCCTAATTGTACCTGAGCATTATATCCAACAGGCTAAAAGCTTTACTTTCTTTCTAAACACATTATTATTTTGAAACCTAATCATAAAAACTCAAGTTTTAATTTAATTGAGCAAGAGTGGAAGGCATTTGCCAAAAACCATCATCTAACACCAAGCTAGCAACAAGGGTAGGTAGGGAATTTACTCTCCCTATGAATTCTTAAAAAAGGAACATGAAATGGGATTTGGTAAAGATATGCCATGGTCTTTGCTATGTTGACTAAGCAGACATTTCAGTTAGTTTTTGTTGTATGACAAATTACCCCCAAATATAGTCATTTAAAATAGTAACAATGCTTTTGGCTCCTAATTCTGTGCTTGTCTTGGTGGTCTAGTGGTCTAGGCTAGTTCTGCTGGTCATGCTGGGCTCTCTCACTTATTTGTGGCCACCTGGAAGGTTGGCTGGCTGCTGGATGTTCTCAGGTGGCCTCGGTCTCATGACAGGTGATTGGCAGACATAGCAGATCCTCAGGTGGAATGGCTCATCACATGTACATGTGATCTCTCATTTTCTAGCAGGCTAATTCAGCTTTGTTTGCACGGAACTCTCTAATTTTCAAGCATGTACAGAATGAACTCTTTGTCAAGTCTCTACTTGTGTCACATTTGTTAACATTCATGGGCCAAAGCAAGCTACATGGTCAAGTTTGGATATAAAGAGTGGAGAAGAAAAAAAAGAAAACACAAAATCTCCATCTCTTGATCAGAAGAACTTCAACATTTCTCTGCAAAGGGGCATGCATATAGAGAAGGTAACAATTCAGGGCCATTTTTTGCAATCTACACTGTGAGCTAGCTGTTTCTGATGCTCAGACTGTATTGGATTGAAAACCTTTGAGGATCACTCTCATGACTTTCTGTCTTCCTCTCACAGCCCTCAGAATATATTCATAATGTTTAAAACTTCCATTTAAAGACAAAATGCTCTCCTCCTACACTTCCCTATTTTCCTGTGTACATTTTTAAACTATTGATCAGGGGGAAAGTCTATTTGGCTTAATAATTCTATGTTATATTGTTTGTCTCAATGCAATCTTAAAGACTATAAAAAATTAAAAATGGTATTTATTTTGAAAAATGTGAAAACATCTTATGGTATTTGACAGTGACTACATTTAAGAATTCTCATTTCCACAATCCATAAGTCACACTGTGATTTATGGATTGTGTGCATGCTTAAACTTCTGAAGAATTGCCATGAATTTACTGAATGATGTTGACATGAATTTCCCTAACAAATTTTACATTTGAAAGAGATGGTCAATGCTTACTGGGAAGCTAGATGACATACAGTCTCTACAGAGTTTTTAAATGCTAGGGGCTCTTCCAATGAAACAGGACTTAAATGTGTCATCTTGGAATATCCTTTCAGGAGATGAGGTCAAATTCAATGAGCGGATTCCTTCTAGTTATCAGTGAATTGTTGTCCACTATATTATGATCTTGCTCATTATATTGATTCCAACTATCAAATTGCTCACTGGCCATGATATCAGAGAATGATATAGGAAGGAGAGAGGAAGAGAGAGAAGAAAGTTAGGATGAGAGAGATGTGACTTAATATAGAGCCTGATATTTATCTATGGCATGGTGTTCCAAAGTATGTTTCATAGATCATGAATCTTAAAGATGATTGGGAGTAACATAAAGAATTAAGTTTGGGGGCACCTGGGTGGCTCAGTGGATTAAAGCCTCTGCCTTCGGCTCAGGTCATGATCCCAGGGTCCTGGGATCAAGCCCCGCATCAGGCTCTCTGCTCAGTGGGGAGCCTGCTTTCCCCTCTCTCTCTCTGCCTCCCTCCCCACATACTTGTGATCTCTGTCTGTCAAATAAATAAATAAAATCTTAAAAAAAAAAAGAATTAAGTTTGGAAGATAATGCCTATGATTTCTCTTTCTTAAGATATTTATAATATACATCAAAATAATTAAATAGTATAAGAAATACTAAAACAAAAACAAAAACTCACCTGTTTTTACTGCTTTCTTTTTAAAGATTGTAGTAGAATATGTCTCAAGTGAAATTGATCTAATCAGATAATTACCTGATCTAATCAGGTAACACTCTGAAAAATAGGAAGTAGACTGGAAGGCAACAGGTGGTAGATATTCCTACCTAATCTTAGGTGGCTGTGATGGTCATATTAGATTACCTTTCCTAACTATAAAACCCAACTCATGCAGGCTCTTTCCAATGAGGAGAGTTGAAATCTCATGTAAAACCCCTCTTCAGAGGGAGACATTAACAAAGATTTTGGTGGTTCAAAAAGGTGGCTATGAAAGATAGGGGCTGTTGGAAATTTTAGTCAATTGTTGGGTTCCACTATCCAATGCATTGGATTTCCAGCCACTTCGTTAAGTGTTTTAAAGTATTCATAGTTCAACCAAAACCTTAGGCTGATTCAGGAGAAATTTACATGAATTCTCTGATAGATGCTTACTCATACTAAATAATTAGTGGCTGATTAGGAAAATAATGCTTATGATAAGTTAACATTGTCCTAATTAACATACAAAAGGTATATAATATATTCATTTGAAAACAATGCATAAGATTTTGGTACACATAACTCATGGTTTCTTTATCATGACTTACTTTAATTAATTTTGTATTATACAACAATAACTTCAAACAGCTACTAAATATTATGTCTTTAACATTGCTGGCCCTCCCCCATAGTCGTCATTTATCTCATACCTAAATCTCTGTTCAAGCACTAAATATACTCATCACCAAGACTAGTCTAATCAAATCACAACTCCCACCTGATGTCTATGGAAACCTCTTACTACACTGGCTAGTGTAAACACATACACAAACTATTCATGAAACTTAGGGAGAATAGAAAGAAATAGTAATAATCCTTTGCTTCCCACTCTTTAATTCATTACAAAATGACTTTCACTTTAGCTAGTTCTCCTTTAATTCTTTAGACTATGGCTTAGAATAATTTATGATGTAATAAAAACAGGAAAAAAAAGTATAGATACACATTAACTACCTTCTTTCACCTTAATGCTGATTGCAAGTTATGATGTACTCAGGTTCTGCAGCTAGCAGTGGACATCATGTCAGTGACATTCTTGGCTTGTGGCTTGGCATCACTGTAAATCTGGAAAAGATCCTGCTCACAGGAAGTTTGAGGGTTTGTTTGGGTTTTAAACACTTATCAAATCAATAGTTGAGCCAACACATATATTTATATCCTTCTAGAATTAGCTTTTTAAGAGTATATCTTGACCTCTACCTACATACTTTGTTCCTGTATATATAATCAAAATACATTCATTTTGGTCCATTTCTCCCAAAGCTGTTGAAATAGAATAGGAATTTATCTTTCATTGGTTTACTTACTCTTTTATTTTTTTAAAGATTTTATTTTTAAGTAATCTATGTTCCCAACAAGGGGCTCAAATTTACAATCCTGAGATTAAAACTTGGATGTTCTGCTGACTAAGCCAGTGAGCACCTCTTAAGGTTGCTAAAAAAAAAAAAAAAACAACAACACTGACAATAATTATTCCATGTGTCTGAAAGTTACATATTGATACATTTGATAATATCTAGGAATTAAGTATTTATGGCAGATAGTGCTGACCAAGTACTATCTTCATCCCACTCATTGTACATTTTCATCCAGTGCAGACAAAATGTAGTAATTTATTTTAATATTTGTCTACTGTCATACACAAAAATAATTACAAGTTCTGTAGGAAATTCTTCATTCACAGGATGATCTTTGTTCATTTTTTTTCATCTCAGTTTGGCCATCATAGAACACTTCTCTGTGCTCCTTTAGGTGTTCTCCTAGTTAATGTACTGATTTGTAGAGACACAAATCTGCCCACAATGAAAAAGAAAAAAGTGTCACAACTGTACAAAGCATATTCTTTTCAAATTATTTATTTATTTGAGAGAGAGAGAGCGTGAGTGGGGGTGGGGGGTAGAGGGGCAGATGGAAAGGGAGAAGCAGACTCCCATCTGAGCAGGGAGCCCAGTGTAGGTCTGGATCCCAGGAAATGGGATCATGGCCCCAGCTGAAGGCAGACACCTAACCAACCGAGCCACCCAGGCTTCCCTGTATAAAGCATATTTAACATTTCATTGACTGCATTATAAAAATACATTTCTTCACATTAGAAAAGCCAAAAGGATCCCTGGTTTATTTTTCCCATACAGGAATGCTTTCAGGCCTACAAAGATTAATTCAAGCCTTTCTCAAGAATGTAAATAATCTCTAAAGCTGTGGAACTGGACTTTTTTTCTTTAAAAATTTCTAAGATTTCCAGACTGATAACCTAAAAGTAAGTTGTGAGCATAACAGAAGCCCCTGTCTCAATCCAGAAATTTAAAATAATTTTCTAAGCAAATGACTTAATGGAGTGGAAGAGCAGGAAGGATAACAGATCTGTTGTCCTTCTTAAAACAAATCTACATTACCAGATTTTTTCTGTTACACAGTTATTTCCTATTTAAAGTACTATCATGTGTTAAAATGTTGCTTATAAGAAAATGGAGTATAATTCCTACAATCTGTAATTAATCTTAGTGCTATAGACTTAATACTGAAATAGGCTCTGGTGTACAGATGTCTCACTTCACTGTGGTTTTTAAAAAGACAGCAGTGTTTAAAAGACTACCCAGTACATACTAAGGGATCTGGAAAACATTCTAGCTCCCAGCACTCATCTCAATCCTTTTCCCAGCAGAAGCATATTTCTATAGAGCATAGAAAACCCATATATGTTGTCATATCTGATATTCGAGATTACTGATATCACAGATTTTTTCCTATATTGTGAGACACCCCTAATTATAAAAGTGTTGAAATAATGTATCATTCCCTCGGTCTGGATCTAAACCTATATATCCATCATACATTGTGTTCAAATAATCTCTAAATACTACTTGTTACCTTATATAATAATAATCTGCCATGCTAATGACTAAAATAAAAGGTTTTGAATTATATAAAATGCTTTAGGACTAGAGACTCGGTCTATTTTGATATTTTAAAATTGCTGATAATCATTTAAACTCCTTTGGATAAAATGTATTTACCTCTAAGCTAAAGCACTAAATAAGGCTAATTTCAGCTTGAAGGGCACTCTAAAAATGTAATCTGTAATAGAAACTCAGACAAGAGCTCAGTAATATCTGTGCTAATGTTAACTACATATGCAACAACACGGTTTATCCACTAAGACCTTCTCCTCTTAAAAAAAAATAAAGATTTTATTTATTCATTTGAGGGAGAGACAGAACACAAGCAGGGGCAACAGCAGGCAGAGGAAGAAACAGATCTCCTCTGAGCAGGGAGCCAGGTGCAGTGCTCCAACCCAGGATTCTGGGATCATGACCTGAGCAGAAGGCAGACGCTTAACTGACTGAGCCACTCAGATGCTCCCCAAACTTTCTCCTTATTGATTTTTTAAATTTTAGATAGCAGTCTTTAGCAAAAACATTTTTCATCTTTTTTTTAGTAAGCTCCACAACCAGTGTGGAGTCCTAGCAAAAATATTTTAAACATCAGTGTTATGAACTGTTAAGAAAGATATACTGAAAAATGTAGCTTTTCAGCCTGTCTATGCAATCCATTCTTCAAAATAATATGGAGAGCAGAGAAGTTTCAAGGAGAGAAATGCAAACTTGGAGAACTTTATTGAGACATTTGTACTAAGAATAGTCAGAAAGAAAAAAAAAGTATCATTTTTCTAAAGACACACCACCTTGAGCTGTGAGCTTATCAATTCTTGGTAGCTGACAAGGGTCAGTTCCTTTGTGCTTGAATGTAAGATCTCAAGAGATCAAATAAAGGATTGAAATAAATGGTGTTTATAATTTTTAATATTATTGCTTTATTTTTCTTTAAGATTTCATTCAGGACCCATAATAGAGGTAAAGAAACTATTTTCCATGTTAAATTTCTTTAAAAAACAAAAGTTAACAACACAAGTAAATGTTTACTGGAAATTCCTGTGTATTTTTTTTTTAATCAGTTTGTTTTCAGTACCATTTATAAACTGACATGTAATTTTTGCCTTTAGCATTAGACAATTTAAATATATTCTCATTACAAAGTTTCATATTCTACATGCAAAACAAATTTAGGATAACCACACTTATATTTTCTCCCCCATCCCTCCTATTTCTTCCATCCTTTTCCTGATCACGAAGGAAAAAGGAGCTGGCTGGATGAGTGGTTCTGGATGATATTGAAACTACCCATTTGGACAGGCACTGACAAAGCAGAGTTTTTGCCATCTCTAAGCAACATGAAATACAAAACAGTCCCAACTTCAGGATAGTGGCTTATGGTCACCACTCCTCTTTGGGAAACCTTACTTTGCTAAAGCAAGAATTATATGTAGTAGACTAATTGTGGTGATCATTTCACAATATATACCTGTAATAAATCATTAAGCTGTATACTTGAAACTAATATAATATGTCAATTATATCTCATAATAATAAAAAAAAGAATGCTATGTTTTGTTCCCCATATTCACCTACACTTTGGTTAAAAAAGAAACAAAAATAGCATTTTTATTATATTATTTTTAACTGTAGACATGTGATGAACTACCATCATGACTAAAGAAAAATAAAGGATAGAAAAGTTTTACCTTCTTCCTGTATCTCTGTCTTGGCAAATATAATGTATTTATCTTAACAAAGTTTCAGTTGATATGAAAAGAGTAAATTATTTAAACAGATGTGTCAATTATACCATGAAACATGCTATCTCAAAATCACAAATGAAGTATTGATTTACATAATTGGATAAAATAAAAAACATTGCTCATACTGTCCTTGGGAATACACATATGTATATAAATGTATGTATGTATATATGTGTGTATGCAGTTACTTTGTCACAATGGGTATATCTCCTGGTATGGAAATATGCAACAAAAACTTTGAAATTGTTTTCTTAAAAGTATCCTGTCCACCAAGCTTTTATTTGACTGACTACTCAATATCATGAATTTTAGTGTTCATGAACTCCAATAACATTTTTGTGGTCACATTCTTTCCATTGATTCGTCTTACTCCTTTTAATTCCTCTGTTCTTAAGTAGTTTTTTCTTGGTTCCCTAGTGTCATTTTCCAATATTGCATGTGAATATCAAAAGAAGATTTCAAAGATGCAGAGCTTAGCTTACCACCCATCTGGAAGACCAACATTTGTCACTCAATTTAAGCCTCCCAAATATCACTACTTACTTCTTTTCTCCAGCCTTAAATAATTATGTATAGTATGCTTTTGTGAACTTTCAATTTTTTACATTTGCTTTTTCTGCTATTGGAAATTCCCTTTTTGCCCCCATATCTGGGATCAGGTCTTTGTCTATGCTCCATTAAATTCTGTGGTTCTAAACTTGACATTACCCTACTTCTTTAATCACCCATAAAATGATTTATTTTTTTATATCTCCTGCAGAAATGGAATTTCTGTATGGTTAATGCCTATTTCTGACTTTCTAAAAACTAACTGAAGCCTTAGCCTTTAGGTGGTCAATAAATATTCATTGAATATATGAATCAATAAATGAATAATGCTGGAAGGAAGTAAGAAAAGAAAGGCTATAATCTGGGAGTTTTCTATAAAAAACTATTCTTCAAAATCCATAACAAATTATAATAAGATTGTTTGCTACTCTCCGATGTATTTAGGTCTTCAATCCATACTGTTTTGTGAGTTTATTTTGTACTCTAGATTGAGAAATATCATAATACAAGCAACTATTTTCAGACATAAGCTTACAAGTACACAGAGAAGGCAGCAATCTGAATGGTGTGATTTTAGAAATGGTAAGAACTTTCTCTGAAAAAAAAAATTCTTCAGACTGATATAATTATTTTGAAATTAGATAATTAGATTTATAATTTTAAGATTTAAAACTTTAGCACATATTAGAATAGTAGTCTGCCTTATCTCCAGTGTTTTTCCACTTAAGCCAATGAAGTAAAGTATGGTTAGTGGAATAGAATAAAGTTGGATCTCAGTTCTTCATCCATTTATATACTATCTTGTGATACCGAACTGATATCTTAAATTTTGAAAACAGTTATTACATCTGCCAAATAAGACAGTAAAGTTATTGATATAGGCAGACTGGGTCCAAGGACCCAGGAGAGGGTGTCACAGGACCCTCCAAGAAGGTCCTCGGTTTCATGCGAGAGTGAAATCAAACTCAAGCTGGAGAAAGTGAAAACAGAGTTTGCTGAACAGAATGAGTGACAGACAGAATAGCAGATGAAGTGTCTTGGAGATTAGGAAAGGAAAAGAGAATGAGTCTCTCATTTGTTTGGGGCTAGGTGTTAATATTCATAAAGAGTCTAGGGTATGTGTTCCTCCAGAAATCGAAGGTATGGTCCAATCACAGGTAAGTGTCAAGTGAATAATAATAAGTGTTTTTCCATAAGTTACCAAACATGGAGGTATTGAGGCCAGTGTCAGCTGAGGTTCATTCCTGGAACACGTTTGGGTTGATGTGGATACATAGGTTCTTTGACTTATTCAGAGGTAAAAGAGGGAACATAAATAAATGGGGCCTAACAGAAAAATGGCAGAGATGGAGCTTTTCCAAAATGGAGTGCCTTCTTCTTCCTCACTTCACTATGATATGAGAAGTCACATTGCACAGTAGATAGAGAAGTAGCTTCTGAAACAAGATCGCCTATATACAAATCTCAAGTGAAGAGCCTTTGTTTCTCTGTCTCAGATTTCCTAACTATCCGTAAAAGTATTACGGCAATAAAACTATTATTAATAATAATGACAATAATAGAAATATGTATCTTATAGGTTTGTCCTGAGGATTCTCAGAGGCAACACAGGAACAATGAATATCTATAATAATTTTCCACTTCATAAGACTTTTCTAATATTTTGTATTATTTCTATCTTGTTGAGAGTGTATACATATTTTTCCTTTTATGTCTGTTAAAAACCTAGTGTAGTGTCTCTCATATATTATAAGTCCAACAAATTATTGTCACTAGACATTCTTGTCAAGGGTATTTATTAAACTCCTTTTCACATATAAAGCATTTCAGTTTCACTTTACAAAACTTTGGAGCCCAATCAGTGCTTTTTCAAAATGGAAATCAAAATACTGATTTAAGGGAACACAAAGTTTCTTGGGGTTGTTTATAAATTCAATGTCCCAGGTTATTGATCAAAGCCACATCATTGAAAGTATGTCTCATTTTTGCCATAAAATTAATCCAAGAATTTTGTGTACAAGAAATTGAAATTGACTCTTCTTCTCCTTCCCCCATCCCAAGGCGGGGGTGTGTGTGGGGGGGCAAAGTGAAAATGTCCTGAGCTTTGGAATACAAGGGATATTAGCAGGCTGTGATCCTTGTCTTTATTCATACATTTGGTCATGAACATGAGGTAAAGGAAATAAACCTGGGCAGAGAGATTCTGAAAGGGGTTCGTTTTCAATGTTGTTGAAACTTTCTCCTAAGTTGGCAATAGCTCTCACCTTGGCTTTAGATTGAAGCTTGTCCCCAAAACAGGGGATATCAAACTCATGCATACTCTAATGGCTTTGAGCTTCAGTCATTAGATTTCAGAAAACATATGCAAAATATTCTCCAAAAATCAATTCTACAACAGAATAATACTGATATTGAAATATTAATAAAGGTCCTGAGAGACTGTTCAGTTATTTTTCCTCCAAATATAGTAAATTTCTCCTCATGTATTATACATTGTTTAAATTTGTGTAACATAAATAATACATAACTAAGTAATTTATTTATAAGAAATACACTTTTTGTTCACCTTTTTTAGTTCCACAGAGCATTGTTATTCATATTCCTCAAGTAAGCTAATCAGTATTGGTCAAGGTGCATAAAATGTGAAACCATTAGGATGACTCATCAACTTTTGATACATACTAGGAGGCACTAAAATGTTTAATTTAAAAAGAAAAGTAAATGTACATGGACTTATCTTCTTATCAATCAATCCAAAGTATTTTCTTGTGTCAATGCACTTTATTATTTGAATTTAGTACAATGATAATATAGATAAAAATCTAATACTGAAAAATGTATAATATAATGCAAGTTCTAAGCTCTTCTCAAAATAAATGTTAAGGCAAGTGCTTAGAAGTGGGATGCAGTGTCTTGACAGACACTTTTTGTAAGGTTAAATCTCGTTATACTCAAGGAATTGTTGCAGTAAAGGATTCCAGAATTCATCAGATTAGCCAATGTTAACAGTAGTGTTACCTAAAATGTCCTTGTGTGTGAAATAATCTGGAGAAGTCCTAGAGATTACCATTCTGGCGAAATTCTTCCTTCTTCTTCACTCCCTGGAAGTTAAAATAAAAGCAAATGGTGTCCGTGTTCTATGCGGTCTGGATGCAATCAGATAAGCTTGTTAATTTGAGCATGATTTTATTCTCACATCGGTTGATATGGAATAAAATCAGAAATAAATTGGCACTGTATAATTCTATTCCCAGCTTTTAGCAAGATGTTCATTGGGACTAGTATTTCAGCAGACGTCAGAATATGGAGGAAATATAAGTTAGTATTTTTTAATTCTCTTAAAATTAATTTAACAAATAGGCGTCAGTGGGCACACACAGGTACAGAAAGTTTCCTTTTTTTACTTTTCTTTTCTTCTCTTTTCTTTTCCCCTTTCCTTTCCTCCTTTCCCTTCCCTTCCCTTCTCTCTTCTCTTCTCTTCTCTTCTCTCTTTTCTTTTTCTTTTTCTTTTTCTTTTCTCTTAGTCTGGTTAGATACCAAATCAAGAAAATCAGCATATATTTCTGTGTTGAACCCCACTGTTCTGGTTTCTTCTTCATTTTATTTTTGTTATCCCAGAAGTGGATCTAGTTCATCACCACCTAAAACCACTATGGGATGGTAACAGTGACAATACTATCAACAAATTAGCAAGAATTTACATTTACTGAACAATTCTAAGAAAAAGCTAGATGATTATAAATTTTCATTTAGTGGATTGACACACACACAAACACTATACAGAAGTTACTCTTATTATCTACATTTTACAGAAGAAAAAACATAGACTAGCCACATGGCACACCAAACTTGAAAGAGCTACTAATCCAAAACCAATGCTTAACAAACAAAACAATAGCAACAAAAATACTATTAAAAGAATCTATTAATTACTACATTATGTTAATTCTTTACCTCACTTTTATTATAATCCCTAGAGGTCATATTACAGATCTTATTATTTTGAACATCCTCAGTACCAAATGCTGTGAAAAGCTCATAGTTACTAATACTCTACTGGTAGTAGTCTGGGACACATATTCTTTTCTTCAAAAATTATGCATTATCCCTACAGGCTTTATGATGACTTTGTATGAATAATTCCTACTGATCAGTTGTGAAGAAGGTTTTGGTACTGCAGTAATAATCTGTTCTTCTGCTCATTATTTAGCTCCATTACTGACCTCTTGCCCACATGGCAGGTGGCTTTTCCTTCTAGAGCCTGCAGACTTCCCATTAACTAGTTAACATTGTTAACCAGCGTCCTGTATCTTCCTTTTGTTTGAGTGTGAAATTTCAAATTCCTAGTTGAAGAATGTCCCCAGCAGAAACTCATAGTAGAGCAAAATAAACTAAAATATCTTGAATCTTGGCTGTCAGGAGATTTGAGTTGCTAATTTTGTCATTTTTCCAGGTTCCATTAGCAGTGTAACTGGATGATTCTTTGATCAGCTCACCCCTGTGAAGACTGATTTTTCTAATGTAATTTTTGCTTGATTTGCACTGTGACAAATATTTTCCAAGTTTATTGAGAAAAGAATAAAATTCTAAGTGAGGAGGGATTGAAGTGCATTCATTATCAGGAACCTGTAAAATCATCATCATCACTTTTTTTCCTATTTCTGCTCCTTGTCCTTATTACTCCCTCCCTTTTCCTACTGCTCCTTCCTCTTCATTCTTATTCTCTTCCTCTTTCTCTTCCTTCTTCTTCTTTCCTTTCCACCTTGACACACACACACACACACACACACACACACACACACACACGCACATCACTCTAGAGATAGGTAAATAGATAAGCTAAATCAGGGCATTCTGATGTTTTGTATTTTCCGCAGTGTCCTGCAAAAATCAGAATAATTCAGTAGCCGCCAAGTACTCCCACGTCCTAAAACCAGATGCTTGAATGAATATTTATGAAAACCAGGCTAAAGATTATATAAAACGGCTTTTGTTAGCAATACACTTTACCTAAACCTAGGCTACCTAAGTAAAGTTGAATACTCACCAGAAGGTTGAAGAAATCGATAGAATTTTTTTTTATAAGTACTGAAGTGCATTGTTGAGCCCTTTGTACAATTTGAGAAAACAGAGTGGCATTTGGTATATGCCAAGAAAAAGTTTCAACCAAGTAGACTACCTAACTCAGCCAGATACAACAGAGTAAAACAGACAATATTGCATTAGGGAAAAGTCACACTTTATAGATTATGCCAGGACAAGTAACAAATACATGACATGATTTATGGTGGGATACTTTGGGAAGAAAAGAAAGAAATCCCATCTAAGACAGATTTATGATTCTTCATGACCTCACCAGAAAGCAACTTGAAGTGGAGCAATTGATACATATCTGAAAGTTTGAGGTATCAGGTAAGATGGTATTCCCAGTGCCAAAGGGGCCATGGGAAAGAAATCCCCAGCACTGAGTGTGTGTGTGTGTGTGTGTGTGTGTGTGTGTGTGTGTTATACAAACTCCCCTTGAAAGAAAATGAGTATTTAGTATTGATCAAATACAGATGACAACTGTAGCAGTCCAATAAGAATGTTTCTGTCTCTTATTTCTTTCCCCTTTACTCAACTCTTGCTCAGGATTTACTTCAAACAGCAGCTATGTGAGAGAAAGAACAAGTGAATTGAGAAAAAGAGAATGGGAGGAGCTAACTTTGCTTTCTTCTTAACTATAGATTGTTCAGGCTGAGTTTGGCTCAAACTACAAGAAGGTTAAGTATAAGGATAGATTTTGAAGTGTTTATACTTCATTGAACTGAAAATTGTACCTGGCAAAGAAGGTGTTTTTTTTTTTTGTTTGTTTGCTTGCTTGTTTGTTTGCTTTTTTGTTTTTGTTTTAATTATCAAAGAGAAATCAGAAAAGTTCCAAACATGTCAGAGTTTGGAGGAGTAGGAGTGGAGTTGAATGGACTGGTAACAACAAGCCCTCTGGCTCGACTATCGACCCAATGGTCATTTCTTATCCTGTTTTCTTGAGGCATTGGCAATGACCAGAATACGCCAACCACCAGACAGAAAGAGCCCTGATAGCAATGCCTATGATCATTGGCTGAACACATATCACCCCCCAGCTGTGATCACGCACTCTCTGACTGCTCTCTTGCATGTACCCACTCCCTAACCTCTCTCCATAAAACGATAGGTGTCCATCTTAGTGGGGAAAGATCTGTTGTTGAGGCTTGAGCTTGCCACCCTTCTGGCTACCAACACCCAGAATCAATTTCTCCCTTTCTCTTTTCCGAATCTTCTTCTTTTGAGTTATTGGCTTCTCTTGAGATGAGTTTATCTGAGTTGTTGAGCAGCAGGGGTGACAAACCCAGGCAGGAGCTAGTATTTAATTTGTCCAGTTCCTTTGGGAGTCCCTGGGATGGAACAGTTGACCAAAGCAGTGCTTACCCTTTCATTTCCCAAATTAGTAGCTGTGGTAAACTGTTGGATAACATTAAGATGGAAGAAGGTGGTCAGCAAGAGAAATAAGGCAGCCATAAGAAAGAGCAAAAAATTACTTCCTGTTTGACACCCTACAGAGTACAGTTTATTCAATCATGCTCATAATTATGATTATTAAATGCCATTCTTTGGCCTCAATGCTTTATACTCATTATCATCTCTAAATTCATTTAAATTTAAATTTAAATGGTAAACTTTGCATTAGTCGATAATTAAAATAACAAGTGTGGAAGAAAATCAACTAGAACACCATTAGCATTAAGTCTTTATTGGCAAATGCTGGGTGTGAAAAGTCTCTGAAGAAGAGCTCAGATTTGAGGAAGGAGAGGTAATATGGTGTTTTAGCAAGAGTTTTCTCTTAATGCTCACCTGGTTCCAAGAATGGGAAGAGAAGAATTGTTCTTAAAGACTAGTAGCCACCATATGAGCAGGATTTATCAAGAGTGGTGAAGAGAAAGAGTTGGGGTGGTAGGTAAATGTGCAAGAGGCACGGAGGAGAAATTGCTACAGGGCACAAGATCTTGTGAAGGTGAAGTCTTCAGAGGAAATTTCTCGAGTCTTTCAGTATCCCTTACACATGGTTTTCATCTGCAAAATTTTGACATTTATTTCTCATCATGGGAAAATATTTCTTTGGATTATTGCTTTAATTTCTTTGGATTATTGCTTTAAAGATATATGGGCAGTAGAGAAAAAGAGAATTTTGTTTTCCTGGAGACAAGTATCTTTTTTTTCTTGGCATGTTTTTCTTTTCTTTTTCAAGCCATGTTAATTTTATTTGAAAAACTAAAACTCCAAGGATTCAGACATTTCTTCCAGTCTTAGAGGGGAAGAAAAGGTCTCAAGGGTTAAGGGTGTTGATTTTACGTTGTTTATCACAAAAGCAAACCTCAGAAATTCTTTTATTTATGAGTTGTGATTTGGAGAATATGTTAGAAATATTAAGAATATATTCTTGTCATTATAATCATTGGTGTTTCAACCATTCCTTAAGCTATCAGCGATGAACCAAAACACATCTTGAGTGCAAAACAAAACAAATAAAAGAAACAAACAAAAACTAGTCAGAAAACAAGACATGTTCACTTAAGGAAAGACAGAAAGAAACAAAGACACAAAGAAAGAGTGCAACACTTGTCTACTTATTTGCAAACATTTAAAACATGAATTTTCCCCATAGCATTAATAAGAAAAATTTGTACAATGGTACTGGGTGGCCCAGTTAGTTAAGCATCTGACTCTTGGTATTGGCTCAGGTCTTATCTCAAAGTCAGGAGATTGAGCCCCTTGTTGGCTCTGTGCTCAGCACAGAATCTACTTACATTTTCCTCTCCCTCTCCTTCTGCCTACTCTTTTTCCTCTCTCTCTCTCTCTTTAAAATAAATAAATCCTTAAAAAATTTCTACATACTATCAAAGAAACAAAGAGACAATAGATAAAAAGTGGAGTCACTTGGGGCGCCTGGGTGGCTCAGTGGGTTAAAGCCTCTGCCTTCAGCTCAGGTCATGATCCCAGAGTCCTAGGATCGAGCCCCATATCGGGCTCTCTGTTCAGCAGGGAGCCTGCTTCCTCTTCTCTCTCTGTCCGCCTCTCTGCCTAATTGTGATCTCTGTCAAATAAATAAATAAAATCTTTAAAAAAAAAAAAAAAAGTGGAGTCACTTGTACTAAATCCACATCAGCAAACCATGACTTAATACCTAATCTAACTGCAGTTTCAACTTGTCTGGGTGATGTTCCCTTTAACCAGTCAATCTACATGATGTGATCAGCACTGGTGAAGTAATCTTCCTGCTACACTTTGACCCTTTGCCCAGAGGAAGGTGGCCTTCCCTGAAACATCCATTCTTTGTTAGACACTTCCTTTTTCTGCACCCTTCTGCTGATAAAAGCCTTCCATCTTGTAGAGCTCCTCAGAGTTCCTTCCTACGTGCTGGATGTGATGCTGCCTGATTTGTGAATCATTGAATAAAGACAATTTGATTTTTAAATTTATGCAGTTAAATTTTTGTTTTAAACAATATACATTAAGTACAGGTATTCTGAAAATGTCTTATCAATGTCTGTGCCTCACAGTATGAAAAATATATGTTTCAAAAACTTGATAGATTTTTCTTATCATTCTCTAGTCATCCATGTGATCTGACCATTTCACTCTTGACCTGCAAAAAGGTTGGTAGTTAAAAGGGAAGGTTCAAAGAACCGGCTTTTATATAAGAAATAATATAAATATATAAATATATTTCTTAAATATAAGAAAAAATTGATTTTGTGATTCACCATTATTTTAGATTTTAAATTTTAGGTATTTTAGGTATAATAAAGAATGGAATTAAACACTGGCAATTAAAACATTACATGATGTTTTATTATCTTTTTGAATTTCTATTTTCTGTTTATTAAACATACTTTTTCAGATTCATGTTGATATATGTTTTTATCATATATTAAACTGGAGCACATGTAAAATAAATAGTTGATGTATTCCAAAAACATGTGCTCACTTAGTTTGTTATTTCTGACTCATCTGAAATCCCACAGTGGCCAGTGTTAGAGCTTTTTCCCCACAGCATCATCTGTGCTATCAAAGCAACTATGAAGTCTCATTTCTTAAATGAATCTTCCCACCATTTTCACCAGGATTCTTCCAAACTGGTAGAACCCACTCTGCAAGTCTTGTTTTGTAAACACCTGCTTTGCCAATGACAACCACATCTGCCACCACTGCCTGGATGGTTGTGAATGCCACATGTCCTGAATTTCATAGATGTTAAGTGCAAAAAATGAGCACCCTAGAATTCACAAAATATTGTATGACAGCTTAGAAGTGACTTTTGAATGTATTCCCAGAAAAAAAGGAACACCTTACATATCCTCAGGATTTAATTTAAGATATAAAATGATGGGAACAAAGTCACATTTGCATTTGAAAGATTTTCATTTAACTTCTCAGTGATAGAACAGGGAAAAGGTATCAAAACCTCATTCATTCTGTGCCTTCTTATACTTCTTTATTTTTTACAATATTACTCTTTGCTTTTAGTCTTTGTTTTGTCTCTTTTTGTTTCCTTCTTTCTTCTTTTTCTTACCTTTGACTCTCCCAAGAATGTGAGTGCCTTTATGTCCCTCCATTATCTATGAGAGCATAAAAACTCGTTCATAATAAGAACTAATTAAAATAATTATTGAGCTTGAAAAGCTACCCTCATATTAACTTTTAAGTGAACCCATCGTTTTTTCTTCTTCTTCTAAAAAGTATGCAAGATTTCTTTGTGTCCCCCCACCCCACGCCCCACCCCCACCACTACGGATATCAGGAAGTTCAGTTTTGCTGGTTAATTCCTTCAGGGTTGGTGCTGAAGAATTTTGAACAAGAGGTCAGTGGTCAATTGTTTGGGAAATGGCACATAAGAATAACAGGCACATAAACTAGGCAGATTTTGAAAAGACAGAGGGCCTCATAAAATTATGCTGCATGTCATCCTATGCATTTCAGAAATACTACTGTGTTCTATGCATTTCCTCTCTAATTATTTGGGAAATATCTCTAAGAAACTTGAGCCATTGTAAAAATAACTTTGGTGATTTTTTTCTGTTGTTTTGATAGATGATAGATAAATGATAGATGATTGATGGATGGATGGATGGATGGATGATGAGAAATCGGCTGTGGGGGTTCAAAGATTGTAAGCGGTACTAAGAGTCCCAAATTCAAACACATTCAGAGAGCACCCCATGAAGAAAACAGGCACAGCATTTCCTTTTAGAGAAACATGGTGAGTGCAGCTAACTGGAAAGAATATGTGCCAACTAAAACTATCAAATGAAAACATTTTATTAACGGGTTAGACAAACATGATTGCAGCCTCCATTCAGCTGAAGGTAGACAGTGTGAAATGTCAACATTACACATATGATTTAAAAATTATACCTTTTGATAATACTTGCCATGGAATACAAATTAATAAAAAAGAAAGAGGTCGACCTTGAAGCTGCGGCTTAGAACCTAAAATAAAGACCTGGTATTACCTGCTGCTTTGACATCAGATGAAACTGGGAGGGCTTTGAATGGCATAAGTGCAAGTTCCCTTCTCCATCCTAATCCCCAAGGATAAGTTCCCCCAGCCACACAGCCCTCCTTACCAGGTACAGTTCTAGCTTATTGCTAAGTCTAGGCTTCAGTTCCCTGCCAGTCTGTAGAATTATTTTAAAAAGTTAATCCCATCCTGTGTGGAAACTAGGAGCTACCTCATCCTCTTGGCACTACAAAGTCTGCCTTCTACAGCCTCCAGTCATTTGCTGTCTCTGATGGAAACGTTCATGTTGTCTTTTGTGTCCTTCAGCGTCCTCCGTCCCTGGCCTGTGAGTGTACGTGATAAATAAACACTGTTGGTCTTGTCTGTGCAGTGTTGGCCAGGCATACTGCTGTTGGCCATCCTCACAACTTTGGGGTGCGGGGGCAGCCAGGTGGGGGGATTCTTCCTTCAGCAAAGAGAGAAGTCAAAGCGGAAGTAGTAGCGTCATGCCGAATAAATGTTCAAGAACTCTTGTTGGAATGAACTGTTCCTGATAATGAACAAGTGTAAAAGCTGATGCACAAAACTTCCTGTGTGGCTAATTTCTACTGTTTGCAAAGACTTCAGATGCTTTCAAATACTGAAAATTAAGTAGCCAAATTTCACAAAAGGAGGATATCTATATTCCTTGAAGAAGAAAATGTTTTGTAACATGTAGAGCCTGGAAATACGTACCAAATTATGTCTGGAAGGGATGTTTTTGCAAAAATTCTTTCCTTGGGGCTTCAGGAAAATGTGGTCTTTAGCCATGATGGCCTAAAACTGCCTCAGGACAGAAATGTCTTTAGTGTTCCCTCCTTTCATTATCCTGCCTCTGGCTGTGCTAAGAGGGAAAGATAGCCAATAGTTTGCAGTTTGCAGTAACTTATAGAAAGTTTGCCTGTCTGGTCATGTAAAGAAAAACATGGTGAGTCGTTTATGTGTTGCTTCACAAGTTTTAACCTTATCACACTTAAAAAAAACAAGTTGTGTTTATCAGAGTGATGTCAGCACTTGAGGGCATGATGCTTTGTTGCTTAATCTTTGTATTTTTGAAGATTGCATGTTAAAAATAAAGTAGTTGATAAATTTTTGCAAACTGAATATATGGACTATAAAGAAAACATTGTCATAGAAGGCTAGAAAATATTAACAAATTAAATAAATTATGACATTATTATTATTTAATTTTAAATAATTTTCTGTTATTTCCTTTGAATAATTTATTGCCTTTCTCATTATAATCAACACATTTCATAGTTGCCATTTTAATCGGTTTTTATATTTTTTTTCCTTTCTCCTTAACTAATTTTTATTTCATTGTTCATTTTCTTTTTTAAAATTTTATTTATTTATTTATTTGAAAGAGATGAGAGAGAGAGCAGACGAGCATGGGCAGGGGGTGAGGAAGGAGGGGCAGAGGGAAAGGGAGAAGCAGGCTCCTCACATGAGCAGGGAGCCTGACACAAGACTCAATCCCAGGACCCTGGTATTATGACCTGAGCCGAAGGCAGATGCTTAACTAACTGAGCCACCCAGGCACCCACATTGTTCATTTTCTTAAATGCTAATGCTAGTAAATTCTGCTGTTGTCAGTTCATAGTCTATGATCATAGATAACACTACAAATGTACTTTAGTTTTTTAAAGAGGGGAGGCAGAGGGAGATGGAGAGAGAGAATCTTAAGTGGGCTTCATGCTTATCACAGAGCTCAATGTGGGGCTCGATCTCACAACTCTGAGATCATGAACTGAGCTAAAATCAGGAGGCAGATGCTTAACTTACTGAGCCACTTGGGTACCTCTAGGGAATGTACTTTAAATGGTCTTTTCACGAGGAGAAAGATGGCGGAGAAGTAGCAGGCTGAGACTACTTCAGGTAGCGGGAGATCAGCTAGATAGCTTATCTAAAGATTGCAAACACCTACAAATCCAACGGGAGATCGAAGAGAAGAAGAACAGCAACTCTAGAAACAGAAAATCAACCACTTTCTGAAAGGTAGGACTGGCGGAGAAGTGAATCCAAAGTGACGGGAAGATAGACCGCGGGGGGAGGGGCCGGCTCCCGGCAAGCGGCGGAGCAACGGAACACAAAATCGGGACTTTTAAAAGTCTGTTCCGCTGAGGGACATCGCTCCAGAGGCTTAACCAGGGTGAAGCCCACGCAGGGTCAGCGTGGCCTCAGGTCCCGCAGGGTCACAGAAGGATCGGGGGTGTCTGAGTGTCGCAGAGCTTACAGGTATTAGAACAGGGAAGCCGGCTACAGAGACAGAGCCGAGGAGTAAGCTCTAAGCTCGGGGTTACCTTGAACCGGTCGCAGGCTCGATCAGCTCGGAGCGCTGCCTGAGGCCAGGGTGACGGGAGTAAATCGGTGCTGTTCTCTGAGGGCGCACTGAGGAGTGGGGCCCCGGACTCTCAGCTCCTCCGGGCCGGAGACCGGGAGGCCACCATCTTCATTCCCGCCCTCCAGAACTCTACGGAAAGCGCTCAGGGAACAAAAGCTCCCGAAAGCAAACCCGAGCGGATTACTCAGACCACCCCGGGTAAGGGCGGTGTAACTCCGCCTGGGGCAAAGACACTTGAGAATCACTACAACAGGCCCCTCCCCCAGAAGATCAACAAGAAGCCCAGCCAGGACCAAGTTCACCTACCAAGGAGTACAGTTTCAATACCAAGGAGAGCAGCGTAATTCCAAAGGAGGAGAAAGCAAAGTACGGAACTCATGGCTTTCTCCCCATGATTCTTTAGCCTTGCAGTTAATTTAATTTTTTTTCTTTTTCAATTTATTTTTCTTCTTCTGATAAATTTTTTTAACTTTTACCCTTTTCTTTTTTAACGTTTTTTTAACTAGTTTATCTAATATATATATATTTTTTTCCTTTTTATATTTTTTTCTTTATTGGTTTTCTTTTTTTAATTGTTTCTTTCTTTTTTTTTTTTTTTCCTTCTTTCTGAACCTCTTTTTATCCCCTTTCTCCCCCTCACGATTTGGGATCTCTTCTGATTTGGCTAAAGCATATTTTCCTGGGGTTATTGCCACCCTTTTAGTATTTTACTTGCTCCTTCATCTACTCTTTTTTTTTTTTTTAAAGATTTTATTTATTTATTTGTCAGAGAGAGAGAGGGAGAGAGAGCGAGCACAGGCAGACAGAATGGCAGGCAGAGGCAGAGGGAGAAGCAGGTTCCCTGACGAGCAAGGAGCCCGATGTGGGACTCGATCCCAGGACGCTGGGATCATGACCTGAGCTGAAGGCAGCTGCTTAACCAACTGAGCCACCCAGGCGTCCCACCTTCATCTACTCTTATCTGGACAAAATGACAAGGCGGAAAAATTCACCACAAAAAAAAAAGAACAAGAGGCAGTACCAAAGGCTAGGGACCTAATCAATACAGACATTGGTAATATGTCAGATCTAGAGTTCAGAATGACGATTCTCAAGGTTCTAGCCGGGCTTGAAAAAGGCATGGAAGATATTAGAGAAACCCTCTCGGGAGATATAAAAGCCCTTTCTGGAGAAATAAAAGAACTAAAATCTAACCAAGTTGAAATAAAAAAAGCTATTAATGAGGTGCAATAAAAAATGGAGGCTCTCACTGCTAGGATAAATGAGGCAGAAGAAAGAATTAGCGATATAGAAGACCAAATGACAGACAATAAAGAAGCTGAGCAAAAGAGGGACAAACAGCTACTGGACCATGAGGGGAGAATTCGAGAGATAAGTGACACCATAAGACGAAACAACATTAGAATAATTGGGATTCCAGAAGAAGAGGAAACAGAGAGGGGAGCAGAAGGTATATTGGAGAGAATTATTGGAGAGAATTTCCCCAATATGGCAAAGGGAACAAGCATCAAAATCCAGGAGATTCAGAGAACCCCCCTCAAAATCAATAAGAATAGGTCCACACCCCGTCACCTAATAGTAAAATTTACAAGTCTTAATGACAAAGAGAAGATCCTGAAAGCAGCCCGGGAAAAAAAGTCTGTAACATACAATGGTAAAAATATTAGATTGGCAGCAGACTTATCCACAGAGACCTGGCAGGCCAGAAAGAGCCGGCATGATATATTCAGAGTACTAAATGAGAAAAACATGCAGCCAAGAATACTATATCCAGCTAGGCTATCATTGAAAATAGAAGGAGAGATTAAAAGCTTCCAGGACAAACAAAAACTGAAAGAATTTGCAAATACCAAACCAGCTCTACAGGAAATATTGAAAGGGGTCCTCTAAGCAAAGAGAGAGCCTAAAAGTAGTAGATCAGAAAGGAACAGAGACAATATACAATAACAGTCACCTTACAGGCAATACAATGGCACTAAATTCATATCTCTCAATACTTACCCTGAATGTTAATGGGCTAAATGCCCCGATCAAAAGACACAGGGTATCAGAATGGATAAAAAAACAAAACCCATCTATATGTTGCCTACAAGAAACTCATCTTAAACCCGAAGACACCTCCAGATTTAAAGTGAGGGGGTGGAAAAGAATTTACCATGCTAATGGACATCAGAAAAAAGCAGGAGTGGCAATCCTTATATCAGATCAATTAGATTTTAAGCCAAAGACTATAATAAGAGATGAGGAAGGACACTATGTCATACTCAAAGGAACTGTCCAACAAGAAGATCTAACAATTTTAAATATCTACGCCCCTAACATGGGAGCAGCCAACTATATAAACCAATTAATAACAAAATCAAAGAAACACATCGACACTAATAAAATAATCGTAGGGGACTTTAACACTCCCCTCACTGAAATGGACAGATCATCCAAGCAAAAGATCAACAAGGAAATCAAGGCCTTAAATGACACACTGGACCAGATGGACATCACAGATATATTCAGAACATTTCATCCCAAAGCAACAGAATACACATTCTTCTCTAGTGCACATGGAACATTCTCCAGAATAGATCACATTCTCGGTCCTAAATCAGGTCTCAACCGTTATCAAAAGATTGGGATCATTCCCTGCATATTTTCAGACCACAATGCTCTGAAGCTAGAACTCAATCACAAGAGGAAATTTGGAAAGAACCCAAATACATGGAGACTAAACAGCATCCTTCTAAAGAATGAATGGGTCAACCAGGAAATTAAAGAAGAGTTGAAAAAATTCATGGAAACAAATGATAATGAAAACACAATGGTTCAAAATCTGTGGGACACGACAAAGGCAGTCCTGAGAGGAAAATATATAGCGGTACAAGCCTTTCTCAAGAAACAAGAAAGGTCTCAGGTACACAACCTAACCCTACACCTAAAGGAGCTGGAGAAAGAACAAGAAAGAAACCCTAAACCCAGCAGGAGAAGAGAAATCATAAAGATCAGAGCAGAAATCAATGAAATAGAAACCAAAAAAACAATAGAACAAATCAACGAAACTAGGAGCTGGTTCTTTGAAAGAATTAACAAGATCGATAAACCCCTGGCCAGACTTATCAAAAAGAAAAGAGAAAGGACCCAAATAAATAAAATCATGAATGAAAGAGGAGAGATCACAACGAACACCAAAGAAATACAGACAATTATAAGAACATACTATGAGCAACTCTACGCCAACAAAGTTGACAATCTGGAAGAAATGGATGCATTCCTAGAGACATATAAACTACCACAACTGAACCAGGAAGAAATAGAAAGCCTGAACAGACCCATAACCAGTAAGGAGATTGAAACAGTCATCAAAAATCTCCAAACAAACAAAAGCCCAGGGCCATATGGCTTCCAGGGGGAATTCTACCAAACATTTAAAGAAGAACTAATTCCTATTCTCCTGAAACTGTTCCAAAAAATAGAAATGGAAGGAAAACTTCCAAACTCACTTTATGAGGCCAGCATCACCTTGATCCCAAAACCAGACTAGGATCCCATCAAAAAAGAGAACTACAGGCCAATATCCTTGATGAACACAGATGCAAAAATTCTCGCCAAAATGCTAGCCAATAGGATTCAACAGTACATTAAAAGGATTATTCACCACGACCAAGTGGGATTTATTCCAGGGCTGCAAGGTTGGTTCAACATCCACAAATCAATCAATGTGATACAACACATTAATAAAAGAAAGAACAAGAACCATATGATACTCTCCATAGATGCTGAAAAAGCATTTGACAAAGTATAGCATCCCTTCCTGATCAAAACTCTTCAAAGTGTAGGGATAGACGGCACATACCTCAATATTATCAAAGCCATCTATGAAAAACCCACCGCAAATATCATTCTCAATGGAGAAAAACTGAAAGCTTTTCCGCTAAGGTCGGGAACACGGCAGGGATGTCCGTTATCACCACTGCTATTCAACATAGTACTAGAAGTCCTAGCCTCAGCAATCAGACAACAAAAGGAAATTAAAGGCATCCAAATTGGCAAAGAAGAAGTCAAACTATCACTCCTCACAGATGATATGATACTATATGTGGAAAACCCAAAAGACTCCACTCCAAAACTGCTAGAACTTGTACAGGAATTCAGTAAAGTGTCAGGATATAAAATCAATGCACAGAAATCAGTTGCATTTCTCTACACCAACAACAAGACAGAAGAAAGAGAAATTAAGGAGTCCATCCCATTTACAATTGCACCCAAAACTATAAGATACCTAGGAATAAATCTAACCAAAGAGACTAAGAATCTATACACAGAAAACTATAAAGTACTCATGAAAGAAATTGAGGAAGACACAAAGAAATGGAAAAATGTTCCATGCTCCTGGATTGGAAGAATAAATATTGTGAAAATGTCTATGCTACCTAAAGCAATCTACACATTTAATGCAATTCCTATCAAAGTACCATCCATTTTTTTCAAAGAAATGGAACAAATAATCCTAAAATTTATATGGAACCAGAAAAAACCTCGAATAGCCAAAGCAATATTGAAAAAGAAAGCCAAAGTTGGTGGCATCACAATTCCGGACTTCAAGCTCTATTACAAAGCTGTCATCATCAAGACAGCATGGTACTGGCACAAAAACAGACACATAGATCAATGGAACAGAATAGAGAGCCCAGAAATAGACCCTCAACTCTATGGTCAACTAATCTTCGACAAAGCAGGAAAGAATATCCAATGGAAAAAAGACAGCCTCTTCAACAAATGGTGTTGGGAAAATTGGACAGCCACATGCAGAAAAATGAAATTGGATCATTTCCTTACACCACACACGAAAATAGACTCAAAATGGATGAAGGATCTCAATGTGAGAAAGGAATCCATCAAAATCCTTGAGGAGAACACAGGCAGCAACCTCTTCGACCTCAGCCGCAGCAACATCTTCCTAGGAACATCGCCAAAGGCAAGGGAAGCAAGGGCAAAAATGAACTATTGGGATTTCATCAAGATCAAAAGCTTTTGCACAGCAAAGGAAACAGTTAACAAAACCAAAAGACAACTGACAGAATGGGAGAAGATATTTGCAAATGACCTATCGGATAAAGGGCTAGTGTCCAAAATCTATAAAGAACTTAGCAAACTCAACACCCAAAGAACAAATAATCCAATCAAGAAATGGGCAGAGGACATGAACAGACATTTCTGCAAAGAAGACATCCAGATGGCGAACAGACACATGAAAAAGTGCTCCACATCACTCGGCATCAGGGAAATACAAATCAAAACCACAATGAGATACCACCTCACACCAGTCAGAATGGCTAAAATTAACAAGTCAGGAAATGACAGATGCTGGCGAGGATGCGGAGAAAGGGGAACCCTCCTACACTGTTGGTGGGAATGCAAGCTGGTGCAACCACTCTGGAAAACAGCATGGAGGTTCCTCAAAATGTTGAAAATAGAACTACCCTATGACCCAGCAATTGCACTGCTGGGTATTTACCCTAAAGATACAAACGTAGTGATCCGAAGGGGCACGTGCACCCGAATGTTTATAGCAGCAATGTCTACAATAGCCAAACTATGGAAAGAACCTAGATGTCCATCAACAGACGAATGGATAAAGAAGATGTGGTATATATACACAATGGAATACTATGCAGCCATCAAAAGAAATGAAATCTTGCCATTTGCGACGACGTGGATGGAACTAGAGGGTATCATGCTTAGCGAAATAAGTCAATCGGAGAAAGACAACTATCATATGATCTCCCTGATATGAGGGAGAGGAGATGCAACATGGGGGGTTAAGGGGGTAGGAGAAGAGTAAATGAAACAAGATGGGATTGGGAGGGAGACAAACCATAAGTGACTCTTAATCTCACAAAACAAACTGAGGGTTAATGGGGGGAGGGGGGTTGGGTGGGTGGGATTATGGACATTGGGGAGGGTATGTGCTATGGTGAGTGCTGTGAAGTGTGTAAACCTGGCGATTCACAGACCTGTACCCCTGGGGATAAAAGATATTATATGTTTATAAAAAATAAAATTAAAAAAAAAAAAATGGTCTTTTCACAATGACCATTGGAGTTAAAAAAAAAAAAATGACCATTGGAGTCGATCCACACATTCTATTACTTTGTGCCTTTGTCACCAATCTTCCCCTCCCCCGGATTCTGTCTTAGAATAAAGACCATAGAAAAATGAAATCTGTAAATGTACAGATTTCCTAATTACCTAGTGCCCATAAAAATTTATGGCATTAGATTATCTAATAAAAATAACACTATTTAAATTAAAATGTAATAATAGTAACAGGTTATTGGATATTTAGTCTGTGTCAAGCATTTTACAAATGGGACATTTTGTTATGTGTAATTTTCCTAATAGTCCTGCAAGTAGATTGTTTCAAGTCTGTTATATAGGAAATGACACTGAAGCTAAGTGATAAATTTTCCTTATAAGGTACAAAGCTAATTAGTGGCTATAACTGTTTATTTTATGCGTCAACTTGGTAGGCCACAGTATCCAAATAGTTGGTAAAACACTATTCTAGATGTTTCTGTGAAACTGTATTTTGGATGGGATTAACATGTAAATCAGTAGACTGTGACTAAACGGATTGTTCTCCATAATGCCTGTGAACCTCTTTTGATGAGTTGAGTGCTTTAGAAAAAGACTGACCTCCCTTAAGAAAGATGGAACTCTGCTAGGAGACTCTCTCCTACTCCACTGCAACTCTTCCCTGGGTTTCCACCCTGCCCATCTACTTTGCAGATTCTGAGCTGTGATCAGGCTTCACAGTCTCATGAGCCAATTTCTTATATCTCTTGATGATGGATAATAGATAGATAGATACATACATAAGGTAGATATACAACCTATTGGTTCTTTTCCTCTTAAGAACCCTGATTAATATGGTAGCAGAAAGGAGGAGTTTTTAATTGTAAAACCTGAGATTCTAGAATTCTGGAGATTATGCTGCTCTATTTTCTCTATATTCGTCTTTATCGTGTACTTATCTTTTTGTAATGTGTATGTGTATTTGTGTGCTTGATGTCACTTTGATTCATCACCCATCCCCCTGTCCAGTCCATGCAGTTCTGGTAAGATCCACTCCACTCCTGGATTTGGGGGAAGCACATACATTAGATTTTTCTAAATAAGATACTGTATTGTTGTGACCACAGTGATTGGTTTAATAATGGGATCAAAGTGAGGCCAACAAAAGCCTTCCTGGATATCTCAGAAAAGAGGGATTTCCTTGCCAAATTCTTTTCACTGAAGACAATATAGATGTTCATATGTAACCAGAGATGCCAGAGGATTAAAAAAAAAAAAAAAAGCACACAAGGAGAGAAACTAAATATTGATTAATATTGACTCATTATTGGAGCTTTTAGGGCCAACCTCATTTAACCATGCTTAGTTTTCAAATATTATATATTCTGATAGTGGAAACTAATGTATCATTCAATTTAAATTAGAGTTATATTTGTCACTTGAAACTGAGAGAATTTATTTAGATTAAAGCTTAATTAAAAGAACAAATATTCTAACAAATTTGGTCATCTTTGTTTTTTGACTTTTTGATTTTGAGATCAGAAAGTTTTGTCACATTCAGTATACTACAGATATACTCATGGGAAAACTTGAACATAGACAAATATAAGGTCAAAATATCCATTTGCTTATTCATCAGAGCTATTCAATTAATTTATCTTCACAGAGATGAATCTTTCATGATCCTTGTACATACATGTAACTTTCCATTTTTATAGAAAATTTTGGTTTTCCAAATCCTATTCTATCTGATTCAAATATTCATCAAGCCCTATGACATGGTTGGAACAGGTATAATGACCCCAATATACTGACAATGAATTTAGTATACAGGTTTTTCATGATTTAATATTGTACAACTAGTCAATAACAAATAAAAACTAGGTAAACCAACGCATACCACCAAGCCATAAATACTGAATAAGTGATTGTTCTTTCTCTTTTTCTCTCTCTCAAGATATATATCTCCACATGGATAAACATATGGATATGTATAAGTACATGGATGTGTAAAAGCTGTTTTATCACATCTATGGGTAAGTTTTAGTTAAAACTGAAATTTTTCAAGCACTTAACAATTTCATATACTTGACCGAGGAAAGGAATGTGCAGAAGAACACAAATAGGTTGGATTTATTATAGAAAACTATCAGGAAATTATCTAAAAAGCAAAATTGAATTAGCTGTGTTGATTTTACTTTTTAAAAATCTTTATTTAATCAAGTGGTGTATGAAGGAAAAACGGAAAGTAGAATACAACATTGTTACAAGTTCCTTTTCACTCTTAATATGTACTAAGATCTGAATCACATTAGTTGTGGCAAAATAAGAATTCATACAAGAACAATTATTCAATAAATACTAACACAGGCAGCAGACACAAAAAACTTTCAATAAAGGGATATTGATTATTACCTTGCAAAAACATTCTCTCACTAGTTATTTTTAATATCTTACTTGAAAGATATCTCTATAATTGTTTATAGAGATATCTATAAGCCCTGAAGGGTCACTCAATGAGTATGGAAGACAGCCAAAATTATTTTATTAGTCAAAAGAAAATAAGGCCTTAGTGGAGGGATATCAGATAATTTCTTAGCTGATGTTTTGCGTATTCTAGAGATTCTATAAAATATTTCTCAGATTAATTCAAGCTTTACTTTTGATAAGTCCTCTGTAAAAATATGCATAATATAATTTGATTATTTAATAATCATATTATTCATACCTAAACATGTCTAGAGCCAATCCTCCATGTTCAGAGTAATCAACTCCTGCAAACTGTTTTTGTCCCAATTAATCTTTCTAATAATTACATCTGATCAAGTCCCAATACTACTAAGAAAATAAAACAAAACAAAAAGCTCTGGATTTCCTTTACTCACAGAATAATGTCTAAACTCTTTATAATTTGCTTTCTTACTTTCCCCCATCCCAACTTCTTACAATGTACAATCTGGAAATTTTAAACAATAGCACTATTTCTTGATTCAACAGGGCCTTTATCATTATGCAATTTTGTGCATACCATTCTTCTGCACTAAATGCCCCTCATTTCCTTTCTTTGCCTAAACTCCTAATCATCCTTCAAGACCTTGCCAGCTGAATGTTGACTTTTATCATTAACTCTTCTTCAACTCTTTCAGGCAGAGAGTAAATATTCTTTAATTTCTTTTCATTTTACTCACACATTTAGAATTATATTTATATTCTTGGTCTATAAACATATCTAATTATTTTACTTTGTCCAACAAGACAGTGAGTCCACCAAGGTCTAGTTACATGTATATTTAACCTGATACTTAGAAGTATGATTCAGGCATAATTGAAAATTGATATTTTTGTTTAATATATGAATATTTGATATTTTGTTTAATATATGAATAAATACTTGCAAGAATAAATGAATAAATTAATTGCATTTTTTTCCTAACTCCATAATCTATTCTTTTAGAAGTGTCTCCTTTATTTTGATGGCTTATTAGTAGAGGTCTCATGAGAAAAGACAAAATCTGTATATGCAGGGTTTGAACACTATTATTCCATTCGGAGCAAAAGAAACATATTTAGAGAGATTGTTAGAGACTTTTAAGTTGAAAATTCCATTTCCCTGATATATAATCAAGTGTTCTTTTGAAGGCCTTTTAAAGATTTCTATTTTGTCTCTCAAGATAAAAAGAGAATAAAGTGAATTTTATTATATAGCTTGACAGTTTTGTGAATTTTTTTTTCTATTGAAAAACTTAGATGTTGAACACAATGGAAGCAGAACCTATGAGATGTTAATTTATCCCTCAATTCACTTTATCTACAGTTAGACCAAAATTGTCCTAATAAAATATATAAATATTGAGTCATTAGATTTAAATAAATTATATCACAAAAAGGTACTAACCATAACAGAAAAATTGAATAAACTTGACTGTATTAAAATTAATAACTTCTATTCATCAAAACACACTGCTGAGAGAATTAAAAAGGCAACCCACAGAGTGGGAAGAGATATTTGCAATGCATATTTAGAACAAAAGACATTTATCCAGAATATATAATGAATGTCTGCCCATCAAATACATAAAGAAGATAACTTAATTAAAAAAAATGGGCAAACAATTTGAACAGACCTTCATAGAGAAGATAACCACATGGCCAAAAGCATATCAAAAGATGTTCATAAGGAAATGCAAAATAGAAACCACTATGACATCTGTTCATCCACCAGAAGGCAAAAATGGAAAAGATGGAAAATCATAGTCATTGATGAGAAAAGGGAGTGAGGAACCCCCTGTTAGTGAGAAGTAAATTGGTACAATTTTCAAAATATATACTAAAGCTGAATGACAGCATACCCTATGAGACAGAGAGTCCCTAGGTATGTATTCAATAGTATCATACCTACGTGTTTACACGAAAACATGGACAATAATGTTTATTGATGCATCATATGTAATATAACAAATTTGTAAAAATCCAAAGGTCAATAAACAATTAAATGAACAAACAACTGCTAATATATTCACGTAATGAAATACTACAGCAATTGGAATTAACCATCCAAAACATCATCCATAAAAATCCATCAGTTGAAGAAAGGCTTTAACAAATCAAACAGCATCAGGTAATGACTCCAGTTTATACATAAAAAAACTTTGCTATATACACAATAAATATCAAAGATGATTCCATAATTTCAGTGTACCTAAGTGGCTCAGTGGGTTAAGCCTCTGCCTTCAGCTTTGGTCATGATCTCAGGGTCCTGGGATCGAGCCCCACATAGGGTTCTCTGCTCGGCAGGGAGCTTGCTTCCCCTCTCTCTCTGTGCATTTGTGATCTCTCTCTCTGTCAAATAAATAAATAAAAATCTTTGTGGCACCTGGGTGGCTCAGTGGGTTAAAGCCTCTGCCTTCAGCTCAGGTCATGATCTCAGGGTCCTGGAATCGAGCCCCACGTCAGACTCTCTGCTCAGCGGGGAGCCTGCTTCCCTTCTTCTCTCTCTGCCTGCCTCTCTGCCTGCTTGTGATATCTGTCTGTCAAATGAATAAACAAAATCTTTAAATAAATAAATAAATAAATATCTTTAAAAAATAAATTAAAAAGAAATTCCATAATTTCAACATGGCATGGTAAAAAAAAGACTACTATTCAACCAGCAAGTCAATATGAAGGGTTAATTACAAAATATTTTTCCTTTGGCTAACTTCATTGGATGGATTTCTCCCTCCTTGATGAGAGTCAGAAACAGAAAAAAGGTATTAAGTAGACAACTTCAAAAATATTTGCATTCCTGGACAATTTACGAGGATAATTTAATTGAAAACAAGGTCCAAAGGCACTGAGTCTTGGGATTACCTTCCCTGCAGTAATGACCTTCAGGAAGAACAAACAAGGTGGCCCTGTTGTAAGACCAATGTATTAGTAGGGTGATGCTAGCTGTTTAAATTGATCTATGCATGTGTTACAGCTCAATTATGGTAGAGGTTATATGTCTTTCACTTAATACATTCCAAGATGTATCCAAGGAGAGGGAGGAAATCTGATGCACAAAGTCCTACAAGGACACAGACTTTTGGGATTCTAGTATCTTGGGTACATGACTTTCAAGATCAGTATTGGCATTCACATTAGCCAAGAAAAAGCAAGAAAGTATAGAAAATAGCATGTGAAATTATTTTTGTTTTTGTGTTTGCTTATTTTTGACCAGAACTAGGAGTGGTACTGTGGCACATTATTTTTGCTCACACCATATGTGTTAGAACTCAGTGATATGGCCACATCTAATTGAGAGAGAGGTTGAGATTATGTAAGCTATTTTTTCAGGAAAAAGAAGAAATTGGCAAAAGCTAACATGAACTGTTAAAACCACCTAATTTTTTATACCGTAAACACCTTGCTAAGCATAAGATGCACTATGTATGCACAATTCCTACATGGTTCTCACTACCATTTCTTTTAGTTGGTACACGATGTTATCCTTTATGATCACACCCATTGCTTACTTCTCAAAATCCCAAACTATCCATTCTTTTTCATGAATAGTGATAGCCAAACCACATGTGGATTCAGCACTCAAACCTCATTGTTTCATGTGTATGAAGCATTTCTCACTACTGTATCATGAACACCATGATGGGGTCCAAACATCAATAAATCACAATTGGTTCTTACATAGAGCCATCTTTGAAGTATCTGGCTGAGAAATACATAGCAATTTCATGATGTTTTCCAATGCACATAGAATACAAATTGCAATGTCTTTAATGACATTGCTTCTGTTTAGTGAATCAGTCTTATTATGCCTTTAACAATGTAAATATCCTGCGGTCTTCTCTTCATTCTGTTACGGGTTTTTCCTCAAAGTCTTCCAACCTCTACTAGTTAAACTGAATTCACAGTTTTAACACATTACTTTTAAATCAATTAAAACTGATATGCTTCGGGCGCCTGGGTGGGCTCAGTGGGTTAAGTCACTGCCTTTGGCTCAGGTCATGATCTCAGGGTCCTGGGATTGAGTCCCACATCAGGCTCTCTGCTCAGCAGGGAGCCTGCTTCCCTCTCTCTCTCTGCCTGCCTCTCTGTCTACTTGTGATCTCTCTCTGTCAAATAAATAAATAAAATCTTAAAAAAAACACAAAAAACTGATATGCTTAATACTTCTTATCGGCATTATAAAACATATGCATACATGATACTTAGATTAAAACTAACTAAAATAACACTATTAATAAATAAACACTATTTTCTAACTATTGGGCTATGTCATTCAATCCTGCAAGAGCTTACAGAGAGATAAGATTATTATTAATATTTTAAATATGAGGATCTGAAGGAGGGAGGTATCTTGCTTCAGATCATATATTCATCAACTTCAGACCAAGGTTATTTGATTTCGACATATATGGACTTACCCACCAAGCTTATACTATGTATGGTAGCCAAGTCAATTGCAGGCTATCTTGACTATTATACTGCAACCTCAAATATACAGGAGAGAAATTGTGCTGAACCACATAGCAGATTGTAAATAAGAGGGGCTATATACCTAAGGAGACCCTCCTATTAATTTTTGGATTTTTTTTTCTGACTACACTTGGGATGTAGCTTACCAGTCTTTTCACTCTATTTCATGTGGTCTGGGGAAAAACTAATATGGAAAATGAAGAGTTTATTTATGTCTGGAAATAATGGCAATAGACGTGATTACATAAGTTAATCAGAAAGCTCATTTATTTAAGCCAAATAACTTCTTTTCTGATTTGTCTTAAACTTCTTCCTGGTTTCTGGTACCTGTTCTGCTAACTGTATGTCACCAGAATAGCACTTAGATGGCTTGTGGGAAGGAAATTCTTCCATGTAAGTGTTACATTCTAAGTTAATTATCCACTAATGTCTGAATAACCTTCATTTGTGAAATTATATTTAAAAATTATCTAGTGACTCTATTATTTTTCTTCTCCCTAGAATTTTCTTTCAACTAGTATGATACTTTTTCTTCCAAGTAAAGCCTGATATATTAAAGTTAAATGTCTTTAAAGGCAATTTAACTCACCTTCCATATGTCATTGGGAAACATGTAACCACTAAGGGAAGGGAAAAATGATCAATTTCACTGATCTATCACAGAAATACATTGAAAGTTTTACTTTAACAATTACAAAACTTTGCTAAAAAAGGAATTATGGAACAACAAGAGTCCTTTTCATCTGTAGATCCTTTTCATGAAAAATCTCAAGAGAAAACTCGTAACTGCTGTTTCTATATTCATCTGAAGGGGAGGAAGAGGACAAACAATTGAAGGTGATTTAGCAAGATTTCAAGCAGTAGCAGTGGAATTAAATGTTGAAAGCAGAAGGGCTATAATGTCAGGGCACTTGTAAAGAAATATGAGTCTAACTATGTCTTCATTAAATTTCTGAGTTAAGCATTTTAAAGATTGAGTGAAATATTTTACTGTTGTGTCTATCAGAAATCATGACTTAAATTACTGAACAATTTGGCTATAGTCTAAGTAGTCTGTAGATTGTATTTCCACAATTCTACTTATTGTACACATTTTAAATGACAGTGCCACATCTTGTGACTAACCCTAAAAGCCAAACATCATATTAAATACCCAAGCTTTGATCCTTGTTAGCAGAGCTTATAAATTGGATTCCAAAGCAAAACACTAGCTATAAGAAAATACGCAAAAGGTTATGCAAAGACAGTCTTTCTAGAAATTTAGGGATCAATGAGGACCATGAAAATCCATGCCCAGCTCTTTCTTGCTCCTCTTTCCTATATTCCCTCTCTTAGAGTTGTACCTCCATTCATCTACTCACCAAAGAGCTGGAAGTTATCTTAGACTCCTTTGTCTTTTAGTATCTATAATTGATAATTTATTCACCTTCAGCAGATTTAATCTCCCTAACAACTCTCAAGAATAATTTTATTAATTTATTTAGAGCTTTAGTGAGATATAATTCACATACATTTTATTCCATCTTTGCAAAGTATACAGCTCATTATACTCACGTATACAAAGTATACATGGTTTTTAATATAGTCACAAATTTGTGGTATCATTCTCACAATAAGTTTTAAGTCATTTTTGTTACCCTCAAAAGAAATCCTATACCCGTTTAGCTATCACTCCCCATCTCCTCTACCCTCAGTCATTAGCAATGACTAATTTATTCTGTTTCTCTAGATTTGTATATCTGAACATTTCTTATAAACAAAATTAAATAATATAATATGTGGTTTTTTAGTGACTGACTTCTTCCATTTAGAATTATGTCTCCAGGTTCTTTTATAGTATTAGTACTTCATTCCTATTTATGACTGAGTTAATATTCCATTGTTGAATATACCACATCTTATTTATCCACT
This sequence comes from Enhydra lutris kenyoni, assembly GCF_002288905.1. NCBI lineage: Eukaryota > Metazoa > Chordata > Mammalia > Carnivora > Mustelidae > Enhydra > Enhydra lutris. The sequence continues at coordinate 45,753,581 of NW_019154105.1, read as the reverse complement.
CATCAGTTAATGAACATTTGGGTGTTTTCACTTTTGACTGTTATAAGAAATGCTGTTACAAATATCTGTGGGCAATTTTTTGTGTAGATACATGTTTTCATTTCTCTTGGATACATACCTAGGAATTTTATATTTGACATTGGGGAACTGCCAGATTATTTCCAAAGTGGTCTCACCATTTTACTTTTCCACCAGAAATATAGGAGGATTCTAATTTTTCCACATCATCCTTGACACTTTTCATTGTCTTTTTGAGTGTAGCCACCCTATTTGTGAAGTGTTATATCATCATGCTTTTGATTTGCATTTCCCTTGGTGATGAGCAACTTTTTATGTGCTTATTGCCCATTTTCTCTAGAGATATGTCTATTCAGATCTTTGTTCATTTTTAACTGAGCCATTTGTTTTCTATTATTAAATTGGAAGTGTTCTTTAAATATGTTATATAAAAGTCCCTTATCAGATAGATTATTTTCAAATATGTCCCCCATTTTGTAGCTTATCTTTTTATTTCCTTGATGTTATGCTTTGAAGCGTATAAGTGTTTAATGTAAAAAAAAAAAAACCTCTAATTTTGATGAAGCAAATTTCCTATTGCTAAGCTTTTTCAAGATACTGTTTTAGTTCATGTTCATGTCACCATCTCTCTTCTTAATATCGTTCTTAATATCGTTGCAATAATCTTCTTCTTCTTCTTCTTCTTTTTTTTTTTTTTGAAAGAGAGTGAAGGGGGAGAGGAGCAGAGCAGAGGGAAGAAGGAGAGAGAGAACCTTAAGATGGAGCCCATCATGAGGCTCAATCTCACAACCCTGAGATCATGACCTAAGCTAAAATCAAGAGTCAGTCACTTAACTGACTGAGCCACCCAGGCACCTCCATTGCAATGATTTTAAAACTAATTTCCTGGTTTTTAGTCTTGGTTTCTTCTGGTACATTCTTTATCCTGTTACTGTGTTGATCCTTCCAAAATTCAGGTTGATAATTATCCTTATTTCTAGAGTAGTGTACCTTAAGAAAAAGTACATTTTCTCTGGTGCAGAAAATAAAGTCCCCATGTGAAATTATTTCTGGAGGCCTCTCCAGTATTTCTTTTTGCTGTGCTCCACTTCCAATTGTCATTCTAGACATCCCATATCTTTCTAAGCTCTGTAGATGTGACCCATCTCACTATGACCTCTGCCCCTCCTACCAACATAGTAATGCACATATGTTGATACTTTCTATGTCAGAGGACACAAGCTTGTTCTTTGTGGGTTGCCTCTGAATCACAGAAAAATTATACAGCAGCATTTGAGACACATTATTAAATTTTAATTAATTTCATACAATTAAATATAAAGAAAATTGATATAAAAGCATTTCCATCTTCTCTTAAAAAATTAGAAAAACTGGTGAAAGAAAGAAAACAAAGTCAGCATTTATGATTTCTATATGTTCTGTATGTTTAATAATAATAAAAATAATAATATATATTTTATAGTGATCTATTTTATACTTTTTTCATATGGAAATTATAGTACTTATTATACATTCCTATTAACTTATAACAACATGATATTGTGATTAAAAGTGTAAGCAGCCTCTAAAACTCAACAATATGGGTCAAATTGTGGCTCAGGCACTTAAAAGCTATGTGAACTTTTTTAGGTTACTTAAGTCTCTATGCTCCAGTTTCTCTAACAATATAAAGGATATAGCAGTTATTTGGGAAACTGTGCCTGTGTGTATAGAAATTATGTAAATCATCATGTGTTTGATCCTTGAGCACAATGCAAGTACCTCACAAGTGCATATTTTTATTATAGCTCTGTTTTGTGCAAATAGGCTACTTAGTGATCTTTGTATTGCAGTAGAGCAGATAGTAGATATTCAGAACTTACTGAGTCAATTTGATAAATGTAAAACAAATCAAAGCGGGAGAAATTACGTTCTTAAGGTAAGTTATGACATTAAGAAAAATTACATTAGGAAAATATCTTTTGTGGGAAACTTGTACTTAAAAATATGGAAATTGTTCCTACTTCATTCAATCTTGTTACCCCCCCCAACACACACCTTCAATTATTAATTTGTTTGTTTTTACATTACCTAGCTTACAAGGCCATGTGAATGATTCATTATTTCATTTTGTTTTGTGCTTTATAGGGGATGTTCATATTTCCGTGTGTGTTTTCTGGTCTTGTCTTTTGTGGGGGGGAATGGATGCTCTCACTCAAATAAATTTGTTTGCCTCACTATTCTATCTACATAGTATGTATTTCTTAAAATGGTAGCATTCATCCCATATACTTTACTATATAATGGTATTTATGGATTCTTAGGTCATCACACATTTACGTATATTTTTCTTAGTAGTTAAAAGTATAGAACTCAGATATAACCAGAATTCTAAAAATGTAAAAGTAAAAATTGCTTGCCATGCCTGAGCTTCACATGTTCATAGATCATTTGACTAGCTCAGCCAACTCCTCCAAAAACGTTTTTTTTTTTTTTAAAGATTTTAGTTATTTATTTGGCAGACAGAGATCACAAGTAGGCAGAGAGAGGAGAGAAGCAGGCTCCCTGCAGAGCAGAGAGCCCGATGTGGAGCTCGATCCCAGGACCCTGAGACCATGACCTGAGCCGAAGGCAGAGGATTTAACCCACTGAGCCACCCAGGTGCCCCCCCAAAAATGCTTTTATAAGAAGTGCTCTTAATATATATATTTAAAGTGTGAATATATTCTAGAATGAATTAATTAATTGCTTATATCAAACATTTGTGGAACAATTTTTGGGGGCAAAACACTCTGGAGTTCAAAAGATTATGACAGGTACCTGAATTCAGCCAGATGGAGAGCTAGATATAGAAATACAAGAATTAAACAAGTGTTTATCAGATTTATAAGCTAAAGTTTATGAAAATACAGGTGGTGGGGATCTGAAGAATTACTACTGGTTTGTAGTGGTTTGATGATATATGATAAAAATGAAAGTCTAGGAAGCATATTCCAGGCAAAGAGCACAATTTAGAAGTGGTCGTCGCTAGTGTGAGCAACCATCCTGGTTTGCCAAGGTCTGGAGAATTTCTAATCACCTAAGAGAAGAGTTTTAAAGAATGAAGGGTAATGTGATAACTAGGGTTGGGTTATATGGGACCCAGCGCAACTTCTGGTTCTTGATATCTTCTGGTGAGTGGTGAAGCCAATACCAGGAAACCATTGCTTCTAGAATATTTAAAACACTATGGTTAAATCATAATTGAAAGAAAAGTTTTATATTGATAAATAAATATTTTATTTTGAATGTGAATTTATGGAATTTTAAAATAGAGTTTTTCTTTCTGTACTTCAGCTTTATACACACACTCACACAGACACACACAAACACACAATTACATACTGGCCCCAATTTTAGTGACATGCAGTCATGTAGAGGTATGTTTGATGTGTTAGAAACTTCTAATGTTTTAAAATATGATGAATTGTATTTATTTGCAAAGAAGATATTGACACTTTATGCTGTATATTATAGGTCTCCACAACTTTCATTTTTGTGTCAGACTTATTGGACCAAGAATTAAATGTCCTATTTTATTCTGACATTGTGTTTACTACAGATTTGCTATTTCAGCAGGCATATTTCATTATTGGGAACCTTATGTTGACTAAATAGCATAGCTTTACAATTTCTTTTAAATGAGACAAAATTTATATTCTTAATATTTGACATAAATTCTGTAAATCAATGTAATAGCTAACGATTTTTTAAAAGATGTAATCACTTTTCAAGGAATAAATTTTCATGTAGAGATAGCATTTCAAATTGAGTAACTGGCTTTTTTTTTTTCCCCCCCAAACCTCAGCTTTTGGTACTTTTTTTCCCCATAATCTCATTATTCCAAAAATTACAGCTGACATAGTGACACCCACATTAAAAAAAAATTGTAATGCGTGGCCATACTGCAAACATTAAGCCATCTTCAGCCAACTTCTTTGTGTACTGTTCACTATGTTTTTACACCTTCATGCATCTAAAGACCAACATAAAGTTTTCATCCTTTTTCGCATTCAGTCACAGGATGAGTTCCAGATTCCATCCATAACTATTGTGATCACACAGTTGAGACCACCCAGTTATCTCTTTAAGAAAGTACTATTTACAAAAAGATGTGGAATATTAATGAGGCTCTGTCTCATGACCAGTTATTTGACTCTTCCATATATATATATTCCATATATATATAAAGCAGGGTGGCTTAAATAACTCAAAATAACTATACAAATATACCAGATCTGCCCTTGTGATGAAGTCTCCTATTGGTAGAAAATTAAGTACAAGGAGAGATGCATTTGCCTCTGCACTGTGTAAAAGATAAGTTCGTGTATTTCTATTACCAAGTGGTGCACAGAGAAGTTACGCTCTTGGCAGAAAACTTGGATATTTCCCGATCTATGTATTTTTTTTTTAAGATTTTTTATTTATTTATTTGACAGACACAGAGCACAAATAGGCAGAGAGGCAGGTGGGAGCAGAAAGCCCAATGTGGGCCCCATCCCATGACCCTGGGATCATGATCTGAGCTGAAGGCAGGGCTTAACCCACTGGCGCCCCTCCCCATCTATGTATTTTCAGTGAAACTTTTGTGAGATGTATCACAGCAAATTACAAGTTCAGTCACAAGTAATTGTACCTAGATGTCATTAAAATATTGGATTTTGTTTAATTTTCTTTTGACTGTAGAAATAGAAATAATTCTAAATCGTCACTAATACATTTTCTTTTTTTTTTTTAAGATTTTATTTATTTATTGGACAGACAGAGCTCATAAGTAGGCAGAGAGGCAGGCAGAGAGAAAGGAGGAAGCAGGCTCCCTGCTGAGCAGAGAGCCCGATGTGGGGCTGGATCCCAGGATCCTGGGATCATGACCCAAGCCGAAGGTAGAGGCTTTAACCCACTGAGCCACCCAGGCGCCCCACTAATACATTTTCTTATTTAATACCCCACATTTGTATATTTACCTGAATGAGAAAAATGGATGAAATCATAGCTAAAATTGTGTAGAAATGTGCACAATGGCTAACTAATCTCACGTACACTGAAGCAGTATAAATGACCTGTACTTGGTTCACTTTTATAGTTAATCAAAAGGAGTCCAGATATAACAAAAGGAATGCCCAAGTTAGAGCTAAAACACTATTTCTGACTAGGCACTTTGTATTTGTTCTTATCTTGGCTGCACATCACAGCTTTCAGACCTGGCAAAGGCCATCAAGAACAGAGGAGGGTCTGGTATTTTATCCTTTTTGGAAGCTTTTAAATGAACCTGTGACATTTTTGTAGATGGTGACAGAAGACATGAGTGTGCTGAGCCTAGGCCAAAGGACTCCATTACTCGTGGAGCAGCAGAGTGCACAAACTTCCTGTTGCAGTGGGTCCCTTTGCACCCTTCCCAAGTCCCACAGAAATCGTGTGGAAACAGGAGCAGGTAGATGTACATCCACAGTGGGTGTGTTTCACAGCCAAAGAGTGATGAGCTTAGAAACCCAATTCTGTTAAAAGAACAACTGCAATTCTGCCCAATCATTATCCCAAAGAAAGACATTATTTTTACCACCCTGGTCAGGAACCAAATCTGCCCTCTGCCCCAGAGGGCGACCTACTTTGTATTTTCCCAGGCTGCTATGTAAATGATCTGGAGAAACTGGTTCCAAATAGAAGCTGATACTGGACTTGCAGAAATGCCCTGGGACACTGTCCTTCAACAGGACCCCACTGCAGCATGGTCTTCAAGGAAGCGGCAGGCTCTGGATGGGGTTAGATCCTAATGTTAGGACCTGGTAAAATAAACCTACCATATAACTGCAGTATCATGATAGTGGCCAACTTGCTAGCTAAATAGTCACAGAAAGAATAAATTTTTATCATTTTGCTTTTCTTCTGTGACAGATTGTGCCTTTAGAAAATCCCTGAGTTTATCCTGTGCCAGGATCCTAACAGCCTGTCTAACCTTGGCAACAAAAGGGAAGTTGGCTTTTCCTGGCACATAAGAGTGAACATGTTCTTTAGTCTTGTTATCACTGCTTATATGCAAGTCTGTGCTGCCTGAAGTAGGATCGGGCAGGTCAGTTTGTTATAGAATGTCATTTGTCAGAATGCATTATCTATAATCAGCTAATTAGTTTCTTAGGTCTGCTTGTGAGTGGTCCTAGGTAGAAAACCAGGATACAGTTATGAGAGCGCCATGAGATTAACTCTTCCTTTTAAATATGAAATCAAAACATTTTAATTGCTTCAGGTACATAGCCCAGAAGAGAAGGAAGAGAGGATAGGATGGTGCTCCAAATGATGGTCACATGACACAGCTTCAGTGATCCTCTTTTCTCTGCCCACTATTTCCTGGGAAATAAGAGATTTTTTTCTGAAGATTCTAGTTAGGAGGGTAAGATTTTTAAATTCATTTGCTACACAATGATAACTTTCTCACTAGGAAAGCTTCTTCTTTGTAAGAGCATATAACAGTGAGATCATTAAATGACACAGGCCTTAACAATTAAGTCTGTTTTCCACATTTATTTATTCAAAAATATATCATGAAAACTTATGCTGTACCAGGGAGAGAGTAATAAACACAACCCACAAGCTCTCTGAACTCATGAAATTTATCTTTTTAGGGAAAGTAGACCTACCCAGAAAGACAATTAAGTATAAATGAAATAAGCAAGATAATTTCTTGGATTGGTAAATATAGTGAAAATACAAAGAGTATTGTATGGAAAAGAAGAATTGGGGCCATTTCAATGATGTGATGAAGGAAGTAATTTTTTAGATATTTACACAAAGACTTGAATAGTAGGTATAAGCATATAATTTGAGAATTATGATAGTTATTATAAAAAAGGCTTAAGATGGGAAGATGTTAGTCATTGCAGAGGGACAGAAAGCAAGTCAGCATGGCCTCCATAGGATGAAAGTCAGGGGTTCACAAAATGAGAACTTTCTCTTCATTTTATCTCCAGGTTCCAGTAAAAATGGCTGATCTTATTGTACAGAAGGCTAAAAATGCATTGTTATTTATAACTACTCAAAGAGACAAGGATTCCTGATGTCTAGGAGTTGGCTTGGTATTGACAGCTAGAACCTGGTGTTGCTGTGAGTTGGCCTGGTAATCGTAGCTAGATTTTGGTGTCTACCTGTTGAACACAAACAGTTTCATACACCATCAACATAAGACTAGGTGTCTCTGTAACCATTAGTATCAAGACACACTCATAAGACCTTTCCATTGTCATGTGTGAATATAGAGAAGAGAGCCAAACATCCCTCATTCTCAGCTACTTTGAGTGACTCCTGCTTCTTTTCAATTATAGCTTTAGCTTTTCCTCCTTCTAGGTAAGATTTATTAAGATATCAAATTGCAGATTTCCCTTGTTTCCCAATACCAGGTAATCTAGAGCAAAGATCCAATTCCATACACTTTTTCCCAAGTCATCCAACAAAGCCAAAATCGAGTGAGCTCTTTTCAACTCCTCTTACTGAATTGTCCCACAACTCCTGATGCAATTCACACACTTGCAATTACACTAAAGGCATCGTTTAGTTCAAGACAGAGCCCCAAGTTTACCCAAAGAATAAGCCTATCACGTTCAAAGATTGACAACCAGAGCCAACTGAATACACAAACAGGTGAGCCAGGAATGAAGTCAGCCTCAGACCTTAGCATATCCGTGTTCCCAACCTGCTGCTGTCAAGCTTTTTTTTTTTTTTTTTCCTTTGTGGTATGGGATTTGGGGGCCTAGGAAGATGCTCTCATTTGGGGTTTGGAGGTTGGTGGGGGGGATCCAAGTGTCATTGTAAAGCAGGTGCTACCCACAACAGAGATGAATCCCCCTTATGAATGTTTTCATCTTTTGGTCTTCCACTTCTGCAGATGAAGAAAGAAATGGAGACTCTGGTAGAACGAAGGCCTAAGGTTACACAACCAGTGAGAATTTCATTACATTGCCCCTCTGTAGGACCTCCAGCTAGGGTGAGATTTGAGCTGAATGGGGAGGAGTGGTACTTTCTGACTGGCAGAACTTAAGTGCAAAGAAACTCTAGTGTAAGCCTTTTCTCCAATATATGCAAGGAGTAATAAACTCAACTACAAGTTGAGTTTCAACAACAGGCTTGAAACTACAAGTTATTCCCAGTGGTATTTGTGTGGAGGGCATTTATACTACTGCACCCATTTCTTACATCTAATATAAACACAAAAGTATCACAGAGATTTTATTTTCTGGAGTGCCTCCCTAGTAAGACATATTTTACATGATTTTTGCAACTTGAATTTAAATATCTAGGAGAAAGAATCATTTAAAGACCACCAACTGTTTATTATACTGACTGTTATTATTATGAAGAATTTAACTTATTCCATATAATATAAATGCATTATCAAATATCTGAAAAAAAGGTTATCAAAGAATATTAAAGATAATTTTTTCTTGAGAATAAGCAACATTTCCAAGAACCCCAATTTAGAAATAATTACCAATTAGCATAACATATGGAAATTGCCTCAAAATTATAGGGAATTGGCAGTTCGTGGTTATTATATAGGGTGCTTGGTAGAATATTCTCATGTAAAATGAGTTGAATTAGAAGTTTGAAATTAAAGAATACTTGAAATGTATTACTAATTTGAAAAAGAGACCAAAAATTACTCCAAGATTTAATGTTTGGGAAAAAATTGACTTAATTTAAAAAAATTTTCAATATTACTCTTTACTATTAAGAAGGATTGAACACCAGAAAAAGCCTTATTTGGGAAAGAAAAATCTATTCAATGCCATTGTATCCAAAATACACAGATTATAAGAAATGGTGTGACTACTCACATTAGATTTATTTCTCAAGGAAAGAAAGAGTTCCATCCTCAGATGACTCAAAAATAAGGATGTAATATTAAAAGCACAAAGATTATTTTCAGTAATTACACAAAATAGCCCTAGTTGAGGGCTAAGACAAGGCACCTATAATTGTCAACATTTTTGTCATATTCAATGGGAATTAGAGCACACAAAGTAACTTCCAGCTGGCAGAATGTGATATGTCTGCTTAGATACTGTGAATCAAGAAATTTTATAATTTGGACCAAAATATCATGAGAGAAAATTTTATTTTATGAGTAAGTGTTTGGTTGAAAATGTATGTCTGTTTCTTTTTTTAGAAATATCCAATTCTGAAAGTCCTAAGTAATGAATTAAGAGGCAGCTCAGAGTCATTAATTCTCATTCTTGAATGAAGGTCCCAATAAAACAGTTGTCTCCTGTGATATAATTTTTCTTCCCAAAAACTGAATAGAAGAGAAAATGCATGGAAAAGGAAATGTCTGTCTAAAGATGAAGTTCAAACTTGGGAATGTGTCCTCAAATGACCCAGGCAGATATATCACACTCTATTTTTTTTATTATTAACCATAATCCATAAGCCCATATAAAATTTGTTAGTCTTTCTTTTCTTCTTATTATATTGTGTTGATCACCGTACAGTACATCATTAAAATCTGTCAGTTTTTAAACCCAACTAGTTCTCCTCTTAACTATGAGACTTTTCAGATAACTTCTTGTCAATACCTTTCATTCCTTCAAAGTGATTTGTCCGAAGTCTTTGGTCATATTGCCCATTTGTGAAAATAAATAAATAAATGAATAAATAACATATCTGGAAGCATATCTGATTGGGTATATACATAGAGAAGCAGATTCAGTTTAGCAGACTCTTGTGGTAATCAAACAAAAAATACATTAAAGTGTGCATGAAGGTACATGTGTATGGACCATTGTGTGTGTATATGTATGTCTCAACTATGAGCTGGTAGTGGGCTCTTCAGGCGGGACTTCTAGTATGAAATTGGAGATTATAGTGCTTTCTTCAGAAAACAGATCAGCTTTCAAAATTTGGCATTATCGGTCATTATCATGATTGGTCAACAGCATGACTATGGAACTTTAATTCCATATAAAAAATGCAATCAAGAATTTTTTTAAGTACACATTCAATCCAAAATTTTGAAAATTCCAAAGTTTTGGAACTTTTTCTGATAGTAGGAAATTAGTTACTTTAGGTATCTAGCACCAAGAGCACAAAAAAATAATAAAGCATGATAATTTTTTATCAATCAATAAATTGTATAAAACATCTATTATGTGCTAGATAGTACTTTATTTTAAGGGCACAATGTTATGTAGTGGACAATAATCAAATAAATTTGCACAATAACATATATCATAAAAACATGCACTGAAATAAAAATGGTGAGAACAGAAGTGTATATCCAGTAGTGTGTGTATATGTGTTTGGTGAGAGACAGACACAGAAACAGTGAAAGAGAGCTATATTGCAGAAGTAGGGATATAGGAATGCATCAGTCCAATGAGGAGGAATGGAAGAAATAACACCAGACCTATATCACTATATTATTTATGAAGACTAAAACTGCATAGCCTCAGACTACACATTTTTCCAAGAAAATATACATATAATGTGAATTAATATATCATTAGTTTTGCTTTCTTTCTCTTTTTCTTTCTCTCTCTCTTTCTTTCACAGAGAGAGACACAGTGAGAGGAGAGGGAACAGAAAGCAGGAACAGTCGAAGAGGGAGAAGCAGGCTTCCCGCAGAGCAGGAAGCCTGAAGTGGGTCTTGATCCCAGGATGCTGGGATCACAACTCGAGCCGGAGGCAGATGCTTAACAACTGAACCACCCAGGCACCCAATAACATTAGTTTCTTATGTGGCTTTCAAACACCTCCACCTCCTGAGAATCTACATTCTTGTGCAACCCACTCCCCTTGTTCAGTCGAAATCTAGTGCTTGTAAAAAATACAATATAGCACAAGTGATTAGATGTCACTTCTGTGATTAGATTATAAAAGGCTGGCATTTCCTTCCTGTTGACATTCTTTCCCTATTCTGTCAGCTTGCTTTAAGCTACTAAATTTAAGGACTCCCTCCCCTCCTCCAAAAGAAACTGAAGGTAGCCTCCAGCCAACAGCTTATGAGGAACTAAGGCCCTTAATGCAATAATCCTTGAGGAACTGAACTCTGCCACCAAAAATGTAAGTAAACATAGATGCAGATCCCTCCCCAGTCAAGATTTCAGATGAGACTGGTGGCCTTGGGCTGAAACCTTGATGATAAACTATGAAGCAGAGAACCCAACTAAGCTGTGCTTGGATTCTTGACCCACTGAAACTCTGAGATAGTAAATATAGGTTGTTTGAAGCCACTAAGATTTAGGATAATGTGCTATATAGTAAGTAATGTGCTATATTAACTAATATAAACTATATATACAGGTAGATGTATATATACGTATACACTCACACATATACCCACACACTCTATCTACTATATACACTAATATAAATCAAACACACACACACATATATACGTGTGTATATATGTGTATGTGTGTGTGTGTGTGTGTATCTAAAGATATGCTGCAGGATGAGCTAAATGGGACTGCACATATGGAATAAGATATAAGGGAAGGGAATCAAGACCAACACACAACCATGAAGTGAAATGCATGATTAACTGAATGTGTTGCACCTTCCACAAATACAAATTCTGAAAGGGTAATTCACTGGGGGGAGAGTGGGTACTGTGGACTTATTAGTCTGCTAGGATTGCTAAAACAAAATATCATAGACTTGGTGACTTAAATGATAGAAATTTATTTTCTCACAATTTTGGAGGCTAGAATTTAAGATCAAAGTGCCCTCAAGATTGGTTTCTAGTGAGGCCTTTCTTCCTGGCTTGTACACAGCCACCTTTTCACTGGTCCTCCTATGGCCTTGTCTATGGGCTCTTACAGAAGGAGCTTTCTGGTGTCTCTTTCTTTTCTTATACTAGAACCTGCTGGATGAGGGTCCCACTCTTATGACTTCATTTAACCTCAAATACCTCCTTAAAAGCCCTGTCTCCAAAAATTGTCACATCATGAATTAGATGTTCACCATGTGACCTTTAGGGGGACACAGTTCAGTCCATAACAGTAAGTCATTTTGTTTTCCCTTTTTTGAAAATACCCAGTATTACAGAACTTTCATGATCAGTACTCCTCAGGTAACTAAGATCTGTGAGTTCATAAATATATAATGAATGAAATATTCAGAAAGCATGTCAAATGTAGCAAACAGCATTTGCAGCAACTAAAAAAAAAATATTACCTCATGTTTTTTTTCTGGCTCTTGGACTAAGCCAGGCCTTTCATATTTAGCCATTACTCTCACCAACTTTCAAATATTTTAGTGTGTACTTTTGCATTTTAGGCCAAGTCTCTACCTCTATAACCACTTTATTGATTTTTCTTTTTATTTTTTTTAATTTTTAATTTAAAAAAATTCCTTTTTCTTACTAAAAGTGGAAATGATCTGAAAAACGGTTGCTAGTACTTATTTTCCAATGACACATCAGCTTAAATTCTAAAATGTTAAGACTTTTTTTTTTTTTTTAACAGCATAGGCCTTTTATTCTTTAATTATGAAATAAAATATTTCTATTTTAGAGGACTTTGAACATTCCAGAAAGGGTAAAATTTTTATTTATAATTCTTTATAAATGCATGTGGAACATGTAGGTCTATGAAATCAACCTGTAAGTACTAAATTAAACCAATCTGCCCAACAGAGATTGTGAGAAATCGTTCTAGGGGCTCCACCCTAAGGCCTATAATGATTAGATGGCATTTTCGAGTTTTCTCACAGAATGCCATTGAATTCATTTTCCTACTTCCTTCTTTGTATGAGAAAGTGGCCATCCTGTTTTCTGTGCTGCAAAATGTCCAGCATTTTGCATGCGTATTTATGTGTATTTTATGCAATTGGTAATATCTTCAATGCTTTTAAGATTTTATTTATTTATTTGACAGAGAGAGAGGGAAACAGAGAAAACACAAGCAGGGGGAGTGGGAGAGAAAGAAGCAGGTGGCCCGCTGAGCAGGGAGCCGGATGCGAGTCTCAATCCCAGGACTACCTAAGCCGAAGGCAGATACTTAACAAACTGAGCCACCCAGGCACTCCTTCCTTAATAGTTAATAATGTTTTCTCCTATAAGTTATCATAATTGGGCATCTAAGAAAGATTCCCAAGCCTCATATGTCAGTTTAAATATGTTCTGAAAAATAAAAGTCAATGGTACTGTTCCCTATGTTAGCAACTATATTCACTTCTACTTCTCTTTATAGGCGGAGTAGTTCTTATTACAACAGACCTAACATCCTAAGAGATAGCAGTGATTTTAGATCTGAAAAAAAAAAAAAAAAAAAACAGAAAAACAAGAAACTTTTTTTAAATAAGAAAACTCTAATTCTAATTCTAAAATGGAATTAGCTAGTGTCTCAAAAATAGGGCAATGCAAATATGATGTTATCTTAAGGAAAACAAGATCCTGTGTGGGAGCCCAAGCCGTAATGTGCATCGCCAGGATATTCAGTGAGGAGAAATACAGACTGAGTACTTCTAGAATATACAACTGAAGGTCATATGCAGAAAGAAACAGTTAGAGAGACATTATCATAAAAAGGAATGCACTTGATAATTATTGTCTTGTTTAAGCAATAATCTATGAACTGACTATAAGGAAAATAAATGAAAATTAACTCAAAATGTATTATAATCTAATACAAGCAGTACTATTTAGAATTTACTCTGAAAAATATCACCAATAGGTGGTGCTGCTGTGATTGAATTGGATTAAACTTCATGCAAATCTGACCCTAGATTCTCCTATTTTTAGTTTCCTATATACCTCCAACTCGTCTACTTAGCAACTGTTCAATAGTGAACTGGTTATAAAATGTCACTGAGGATAGAATGTTTTTAAGTATTTGGGAGGCATTTTCTACCACCATCATTTAAAAAGATGAGAAATAGGTCAGAGATCATAGCTATAAAAAATAAACTGCTCAAGGTGGTACTTATCTGAAGAATGAATATACAAGTGCTCGACTCAAATGGAAGTTATGAATTTTGCATAAAGCCCTTCATCAAGGTTGAATTACATAATGTCTCATTTAATGGCATATCTATGTGACATTCCTTGTCAAGCATTATTTTTCGTTGTCAGACCAAACATTTGATTTGTAAGATATAAAGCGAATTTCACTGACAGTAAAAAAAGCATGTTTACAATTTGCAATTAAACATGAATGATAAGACTAGTGAATTGCATAATGTGTAAGTATAAAAAACTATGACTTTGGACATGTAATATTTATAATAAAACAGCAAAGCTATTCAAGTTATTTTTATTTTATTTTTAAAATATTTAATTATAAACAGATTTGAAAATGAATTAAGAGTTGATATCAGAATTATTGTGATACAATTTGAGACATGCAGTGATTTTTCAGAATGGAGATCACTTCTCAAAATTAAATGTTAGTAACAAAACTTTAATTTGACGTTTATATGACAGTTAAAAAGTACACACATTTAAAACTATGTTAGCCTTTAAAAAATAGCTACCAAAACAAATCAAGGTGAATATTCAAAAATAATTTTTAAAATTATTTCTTTTATTTCTTCTTGGAATAGAGTCATAAACAGAAATTAAAATTTCTTTAACCAGTGGAAATGGGATTTTGAAAGTATAAATCATAAGTTTTCTCGGCAGGATTTTGACTCCTAGATTTTTCAAATTTGCCCATTCTTTCTCACTTTCTCTTAATCATATTTTAGAAATTCTATTTTACAACATCATAGAGTATTGCATATTTATAATGCTAAAATAAAACTTGTTTAAAAGAAAGCATGACTTCTATATATTCTATATATATTCCCCTGAATTACATAAACTATTAGAGTTATTAATTGTTACTAGTGCCCCCTATTTATATGTTGATGTCTAACCCTCAGTACCTCAGCATGTGATGTGATTTAGAGATAAGTAAGATCTTCACAGACATAATCAAGTTAAAATGAGGTCATTAGGGCAGGCTCCAATTCCATATGACTGGTGTTTTAATATAAAGGGGCAATTCAGAGACAAGCACACATACAGGGAAATCTGATGTGAAGAGACTAGAAAAACAAGCCATCTAGCAACTGACGAGAGACATCTGGAACAGACTCTTCCCTCACAGATGTCAGAAGGGACCAACCCTACCTACTCCTTGACCTTGAACTTCTACCCTCTAAAACTGTGAGACAATACATGTTTGTTGCTTAAGTCACTCAGTTTGTGGTAAGTTGTTGCATCCCTAGCAAACTAATACATTAAATTATTAAATTATTACCATCTATAATATTTGTGAAAATGTTGAAACTGTATCTTGTGATTCAGACAAGTTTACGTTAGGAAAAATGTTGTTTCAAAAAGTGAAAATTTTGATCCCATTGTATACATTGCAATATATAATTTCCTTCTCTCGCATGCTTCTACTTTTTCTAATTTCATTCCACTGAAGAATAAATACATGGATAATTCCTTATATGCTAAAAATACTAAATAGATGATGTTTTTCTAAGAAAATGAAGTATTCTTGATCCTTAAACTTGCAGATAAATAGTGCTTCCTCTAAGAACTGTCATAAACAATTTGCAATAGGCCACTTATAAATATAGAGGGTCAATTGAAATCCATACTGAACATCATATAACCTTTACTGCTGATATAAGTTTATCATTATCAACAATTTTATTGAAAAGGAAAACAAATACTGAGGGCAACTACTGAGATATGTGAACCTTTTTTCATTCCAGTTTAAAAACAAACAAACAAACATACAAGACAGGCATCTATACTTCTGTACTTTTGCTGTTCTTTCAAGATCAATATGTCAACCTAGAGAAAACCCCATTTCTTCCAAGTTTCTCCAGAATGTATAATTCCTGTTAGAACTTTTCATGTATCGGTTTTTATAATAAATCTGAAAGAAAACAAATATATTAATTGCCACTAGGTTGTTTATTTATTTATTTATTAGTTGCTCTCCTTTGGACAAGGAAGGCCTCAAGTATGTGATGAGGTGGTGAATGGAGAGAAGTTAAGGGCTTATGAAGGAAAAGACAAAAGTGATCATAAGCCAGAATAACACTTCTTCTTCAGTGTATTCCTACTTTCAATTCTATCTATCCATAATTTTCTTATATTTTTTTCTATACTAAAGATGATATCCAAAGCTACTCTGTACACTATTTAATTTTATAAGACTCTGTCTTGAACTAGTTTAGAGAAATTTTTTCCTACTGTTAATGCACTTCAACAATAAAAATAACCGTAATCACCACCACACTGTGGACACACACATATGTGCACACAAACACATGCCCTATGTCATTGGAGCGGAGGCACTTGGCCTTGCCTTAGAGATGGTTGGTAGACAACCCTCAAGTAATCTAAACACATGCAAGGTATGTGTTTCAAGTAATTATTTATGATAATAGCAGAAGTGGTAAGATACATTGAGTTGTCATGAAAATATAGGGCACATGCAGACATCATCTTCTTTGTTTAATTTTACAGATCAATTGAAAGATCCTTATTAAGGAAAATAATAAGGTTGGTAGATAAAAGTAACCTATGGCATCTTCAGGATTCAGCATGAATCAAGCCTGAATAAAGTTCTCAGCTGTGGTGATAAACTTCTTAGAGACTTTTAATTCTCACTCCGGAGAGCTGATTAGAAGTCTGGAACTTGGATTCCCTAATGCAAAATCAATGTGAAAAATACTTAGGCATATACTTCAAAGGTTAGGAAAGATTAGGAAAAATTATTTTGTTGTGTGTGTGTGTGTGTGTGTGTGTGTGACAGGTATAATTCTGTTAGAAAGACCATGTAGATCATTCCTTTCTTTAATTCTTGCTCCAATATTTTTTTTATTTTTAAAATATATTGTTGAGATAGTGTAAGAACTATTTTACTGCATTCACTTAATGATGGTGTTATCATTTAAAACATGTAAAATATTTACAAAATGAAAAAAAACATTTGCTATTTATTGTTTAGTATGCATGGTGTCAGATGGGACATTGAAAATGCTGTTTAAGACCCAAACAAAACAATAAAAACTTAAACAACAAAGCCTCATCCTCAAAGACAAACTACACACACACACACACACACGCGTGCGCACGCATGTGTGTGTGTGTGTGTGTGTGTATATATGTATATGTATATATATATATGTATACACACACACACACACACACACACACACACATATATATATATATACACACACACATATATATATATATATATATATATGAATGGGATGAGACCTGGAGTGAACAAATCCAAATTAAACATGAAATAGAAATGTCTGAAGCAAGAGTTTTAATGATATTGCCAATGGTGGTTTCAGGGCAAGGTTGTTTCTGAATTAGGATGTCAATATTTCTGGGAACTCCCTAATCAGAGCAGAAAGGAACCACCAAGTATCATGCTAATTTACACATTTAATCATGTCAATAACAGCTTAAACAATTTCCAAGTTGCTGCTACATGCAGCTTCTCAAGCTTCTCTTAACTTCACTTCCATGCCATGTCTTCCAGTTTCCTACCACATTACTCCCAGACCCACTAAACAACTTCTTTTCCCCAAATGTGGTAGTTTTGCTGCCCCTGCTATTTAAAAACGTTATTTCTTTTAGGTAATACCTTTCACCTGGCTAAATAAAGAACTGAGTCAAATATCTAGAGTCTTTGTCAAAACAAAACAGCAAAAAAGCAAGCAAGCAAACAAACACAGAAAACAACTATTTCCAATTTTGTGTTCTCACGTCATTTTGAACTTTGTTTGACCATGTTGTCAAAGTTGATCTCCAAGTCAGTTTCTCTAGAAACAGTGTCAGAGAGCATTTATTAAGGGAGCACATTTTATTTATTTCTTTATAAAGATTTTATTTATTTATTTGACAGAGATCACAAGTAGGCAGAGGCAGGCAGACAGAGAGGGGGGAAAGCAGGCCCTCTGCCAAGCAGAGAGCCAAATGCGGGGCTTAATCCCGGGACCTGATCATGACCTGAGCCAAAGGCAGAGGCTCAACCCACTGAGCCACCCAGGTTCCCCAAGGGAGCACATTTTAGAGAAAACTATAAGAGCATTTGTGAAGCAAGATAGGACAGGGAAGGAAGGTAGGCAAAGAGGTGTTTTCAGGGGTATTCTAAACTTTTATGATCCCAGAGGTAGCTCTGGCTTATGAATTACTCCTTGATCTCTATATTCCCTGAGTCATGGGTTATAACTTTATATCTCATATCAGTAAGTCACTGGCCATGACTGGCAAAATCTCCCAGACATCTTTTGATTGAGCGGTCTCTGTTGGTTAAAGGACAATTCTCCAGATAATGTGTAAATGGGGATCTTTTAGCAGCAATTTTCATATGTGGGATGATGTTGACAGCAGAGATGAGGATAAACAAAGATAATCAGGATATATTTTCTGTGTGCATATAATAGTTTTTGTGAGTGTATTGCATATAGAAGACAAGGTAAAGTAAAGGATCAGAGATGGAAACTTGTCTATGTCTTAAGCTATTGGGGCAGTGATTTTTTTTTCTTTTCTTTCTTTCTCCCCCCACCCCCAAAATGTGTTGGGTTACAACAGAGTTCAGAGCATAAAATGAAGACTTCTTATCTAGCCTCTTATCTAGCCATAATAAATTTTGAAATGTTTTCTAGACATGCAGATATTAAATGAGGAGTGAGGTAAAAAATTATTGAATTTAAGGGACAGGCCAAATGCAGATCTATGAGTTAGGAAATCTTTGGCTTATGGATGCCATATTAAACTATGGAAACAAGGATCTATTTCCTAGGAAAAAGTTCATTAGCAAATTGGACCAATGCTAATTCCTGAAGCTCCACAGTTTTTGGAGCTCACGTATAGGAAGGAGGGAAAAAAAAAAAAGAGAGAGAGATACTGAAAAGTGCATACCAAAGACCCAGAAAATAATTCTGTTGAGTACAGTGCTGTTGAAGCCAAAACATTTTTTTTTAAAGATCTTATTTATTTATTGGACAGAGAGATCACAAGTAGGCAAAGAGGCAGGCAGAGAGAGAGGAGGAAGCCCGCTCCCCGCTGAGCAGAGAGCCTGATGCGGGGCTCGATCCCAGCACCCTGGGATCATGACCTGAGCCGAAGCCAGAGGCTTAACCCACTGAGCCACCCAGGCTCCTCAAAGCCAAAACATTTTTCAAAAAAGTTATGAGATGATGCTGAGAGACTGAGAGACTGAGTGAACTGGAGACAGAGAAGTATTCTTTGCATTTGTCAAAAGGTTGGTGTTGGAAACCTTGTAAAGAACAAATAATCCAATTAAAAATTGGGCAGAAGACATTTTGAACAAACATTTCTCCAAAGAAGACATCCAAAGGGCCAACAGACACAAGTTTTATGAAACATTAATATCTAATAGTGCAAGTTCACTCTCCTCTTTATAAAAATTCCATCATCTATTTTCATCTACTTATTTTTTACTGTGAAATTTCCATATTTTCTTTAAAATATACCAAAACAAACCCTACAATGAAATAACAAAATATGAATCTTCTAAGATAGAAAGTGGCTGGTTACAAAATAAGTAAAAATGCCCTACATATATATACAAGAAGATGTTTAAACAGAGCCTTAGTTATACATATAGAAGTTAAAATAATAAATTGGGAGAAAGGCTGATGTAATGTGTTATCGCTGAATGTATACATCAGTGCAAAATTTCTGTAGAGATTTTTTTGAATTACCCTTCAAACTATTAAGTGCTCAAAATTTTGATTACATATATATAATATATAATAAAATAATATAATAAATATATAACTATAACTATAACTATATATATATATCTTGCTGACAGCCCAAAGGTGCCTATTGAAATATTATTTGTGACAATAAAGTCCAAGAGATTCATCAGAAATGATTAAATATATTATACATTTGTATTTATAATGGAATACTGGCTTTGCATACCCATGTAGATTGATCTTCAAGATGTATTAGTAAGTAGAATTGCTGCCTACCAGTTAATGCCCTGGGGCAAACACCCTTAGTAGCCTATGATACTACCTATACTATTACCCATTCTTCCCTACTATAGACCTCCAATATTAATGATGTTTTAAGCAACATGGCTGTTCCAGGTAAAAGACTGACTTGATATAGTATGGAACTTAGTGAGAATGGATGCTTGCAGATACACCCCATGGGGGTGGGAACATCATAAGTACATAAAATGAAAAAATGCTTCTCTCGTCATTCTAGCCCATGAAGGATGAGAACAGGAAACAAACAGGTGACAGAAACTTCCATTGCCTCTAAAATCTTATGCTAGAACATAGTAAAAGTCCAACATATTCACTTCCCATTGGCCACAGTAAGTTAAGACAATAAACCCCAAGTCTATCAGAAAGAGAGAGAGAAGTTAGGGAAGAATCAATCAAGATAGCAACTGAGGAGAAGGAATGAATAGTGGCAAACAAATAATATATTCTACTAAATATCAATAAGATAATGACTAAAATTAATTGAAACATATAAAATAAATTAAAATCCATGATTTAATAATGCCAATGAAAATTAAACTAATCAGAGTGCCTGGGTGTCTCATTCAGTTAAGCGTCAGCCTTCAGCTCAGGTCATGATCCCAGGGTCCTGGGATTGAGTCCTGCATCTCATTAGGCTCCCTGCTCAGAGGGGAGTCTGCTTCTTTCTCTCCCTCTGCCACTCTCCCTGCTCGTTCTCTCTCTCAAATAAATAAATAAAATCTTAAAAAAAAAGAAATAATAAAAATTAAAATTAAACTAACTTTTCACCATTAAAGGGTACAAATTCACCAAATTATTATTCTAAATTGATAAATAAGGAAAAATGGGGAAATCAAACATTTCTTTGCCTCTTCTCCACTGTCTATACATCAAGCACAGCCGAATACTTGATGAAAGAAAATTTTATACTTTTGTATTTATGAACTTATAAATTAAGGGAAAAATGCTAAAATTAGAATATGGCCTTTTTAAATCCCTAGAGAAATAATGGATGTAAATGATGACCACAGTAGCCACTAAGATCACACAAAGAGACAACTGGACATTATGTGCCTTCTGATGTCAGTACCATACAATACTCAGAAGTATTATATCCTTTCTCAAAATAAATCCAGCTGAATCAGATCAAGCTTTTAGATACAACTACTTACTATTTTACAGAAAGATAATAATAGCAGGAGAACATGTTAGGTGACATTATGGGAAAAGAATCTGTGAAACCCACAATATACTAAACTATACAGGACAAATAATCTAGTTCCAATAATAGGTAGATTGCAAGGAAAACCAAAAGAAGGTTAATTATCTGTAGATTAAGAGATTTTAGAGATACATCAATAAAATTCAATGTATTAATGTATCTAATGTACCCATTTATCCTGATTCAAACAAACCAACATTTTTTTAAAAAGTATTTATAGGACAATTAAAAAATTGGATTACTAACTGCTTATTTGGTGATATCAAACAATTCTTATTATAGTGAAAGTTTAATAATGTAATTTTCATTATATTTTTAAAATTAATATACAGGTTACAAACGTGTTTTGCGATATTTATGGGTTAAATGATACAATATTTGAGAATTTGCTTTAAACAAATTTGGTGAGGGTAGACATGAAACAAAGTTGGTCTTGAATTGATGACTGATGAGTAATAAGTATATTTAGATTCATTTATAATGCTCTCTATTTATGCATATATTTAATTTTTTTACAATAAAAAGTTTCCAAAATAAGTGTTCATGAGACATGTGTAAACAGGAAAAGTAGAATGCAGTAAGTGATAACAAATCTATAATGAGATTGGGCACCTGGGAGGCTCAGTGGGTTAAGCCTCTGCCTTCAGCTCAGTTCATGATCCCAGTATCCTGGGATCGAGCCCCACATCGGGCATTCTGCTCAGCAGGGAGCCTGCTTTCTCCTCTTCCTCTCTGCCTGCCTCTGTGCCTACTTGTGATCTCTGTCTGTCAAATAAATAAATAAAATCTTTAAAAAAATCTATAATGAGAGAGCGAAAAGTAAGTAATGAAAAATAGACACATTCAGTTTTATATTTGTTATTGTCATTTGAAATAATTAATTTTACAACTATTTATATATTGAAAATAGTACAACTTTAAATGGTAATAAAGCTTTGGAATTTAAACTGAAGAGGTTCAATATGACACTTTATTCTTTTATACAAAAAAACTGATTAAGAACCACTCCATGCACATTATTTTGTATTTTGCTAATTTCATCCAAAGGAAACCTACCTATTCTTCCTGAAGGGTATAAATTAGATGTTCTTGTTATGGGACACTGGAATCACTCTCAACTACAAATATAGAACTAAAGAGAAGAATAATGCCACCACTGATGCAGTATCCTTACTTAGCTTACCCCCAAATACATATTATACTAAAATTTATTATAGTAACCTTGATACTGGAAAGGACTTAGAATGACACATGAAGTTGCAATAAACATCAGTGTTTTCTAAAAATTGTTTCATGTGTTTTGGTACTGAGATCAAGATCTATTAGGATCTAACACTCTACCTCCTACACCATTTCCTCACCAAAGTTAATGGAACCAGAAAATGTGCTCTCTAAGTGAAGGCAATCAGTCTTCCAGTGTCTAGAAGAGATTGAGAAATGTAAGAACATTTAGCCTCAGCTATACAAAATAAGCCAGCAGTATTTGGAATGCAAGCCATTCTACTTTGCTGTGAAACAGGAAATCTGAAGTCCAAGTTTTATTGCATCATACACATGAAAGACCAGTAGTTATTAGCATGTCTGGAGTGGTGAAAATGTAATGCAATTTGCCAGAACAGAAAAGGACCTGCAGAAGCTGTAGAAAAGAATATGAAAAATAAAACCGTGATTCCTTCTTTTATTAGTGAACAGGATTAGTTACTTCAAAAAGGGAAAGTAAAAGGATGACTAAAACTGGATTTCTCATACACCTCTCTATGACACTATCATGACCAGCCAAGTGCATTCACTGACTTAGGACATTTGTCTCCATTTGGTGACACCTAGTTTTCAGAAGTTCATGAGAGTACATAAGAAATTTTCAATAACAAACAAAACCTAATAGAAATTCTCTAGGCATGATTAGCAATAAGTAAGTAAGTAAATAAATAAATAAATAAATAATAGTAAGCTAAAATATCAAGTTATTGTACTTTAGCAGATGGGATGAACTCAGTGATATTCTCATTTTGAACAGAAACTATATTTTTGCAAGTTTGTGTCTTTCCTTAACTTGAGTGAGGTTCTAGATACTATATTAAAAACAGTTTGATTAATAAATTATTTTAAGGAGAGATACAAATGCATACTAACAGTAATAATAACGATCATAGAACTTGTATTCAGAATTTCATATATCATAGAAATATATTTAGCTAAGACAACCTCAGCCAAACAGGTAGAAATTCTTTAAGTTTCATAAATTTGGTTAAGGGTTTTGCCAAATTCAACTGAATTCACAGTTCTAACTTGCCCAGATATTTTCTTTCCATTTTTTTTCATGTTGGAAATTTATTAATATATTCACAGTACTAACACAAATGGAGAGATTAAATATGTGATTCTTGTTTAGCATTGAATTCCATCTCTACTTTCAGTATTCTGACAACTGATTTATTTGAAAAAAAAAAAACAACCTATAGAATTAGTAGTTATGCCTTATATTTATTGTCCTGATAAATCATCAATGTCTCATATATTTAACTTGTTGAGATGATACTCTTTGCAAGTTATTCACATACCAAATGATACTCCTTGAGAATGACAATGTATTGATTGTATTTATAACATATATGAGAAAACCATGTAGGCCCAATAGAGAAAGTAAAAAATTCATAAATAAAACCTATCCATTTAAACTAGTCTAGGTACACTTTTTTTATATTAACTTATATAAATAAGTTATTTATTATATAAATAAATAAATATATAAATAAATTATAATTATTTTATATTAATATTTTTATATTAACACTCATAACAATCATATTAAAAATCAGACTGAACAAAAAGCCCTCAAAAGAAAAGCTATTTACCATGACTATCTACCTCTTCCCCAATGAAGACACCAAATGGACGACAATCTGTGGACTTCTGTTAAGAACTCTAGTGACCAAGTGAGAAGCTATAGCACGCAGACCTTTATAAAACCAAGAAGGGAGTCCTGTGAAAAGTTAGGAATATTATCTGCATTTGGCACATCATTTCTGCCCCTTTCGTTACAGAGCATAGCAGAGCAACTCAGTCTCAAACTCTCCATACTGGTGATCTTCCTTTAGGATGGAAACAAAACAGTTGACTATGTATCTAGTGTTCCAACTTGTCCCAGGGCTGCTCTGGGGAGTGATTTCTTTCCAGTCTGACTCAGAGCACTGACAGAATCTTTGGCAGAGTTTGCAAACTGCTGGAAACAGGTGAGTACCAACACACATTCAAGCTGTAGTTTTGCAGACAGAAATGGGGAGAAGGTTGGGGTATTGGGGACCAGAAAAGTTTTGAGAGGTCCCAGAAGTCCAGCCATGCAAAGACTTTCCCTGCACGAAGTCAGGACCTAGAGACTTTGTCTTGCAGATAAGGAAATAGAAGATTTCATAGAGTCCGTAATTTGTGCTGGATCACATATTTTTTTTCAAATACCCAACTCCCAGCAAAAAAATTATAAGGTATTCAAAGAAACAGGGAAACATCATCTAATCAAAGAAACAAAATAAAACTCCAGAAACCAACCCTAAAGAAAAACAGATCTATGAGCTTCCTGTAAAAGAATTTAAGATAGCTGTCATAAAAATCCCCAATGAGCCAAAAGAGAAAACAGATACACAATAAGTGAGATCAATGAAACAATGCATGAATAAAATGAGAATATCAGCAAAGAGATAAAAACTGCAAAAACAGAAATCAGACATAAAAAGGAAGAAAATGCTGCTATTTGTGACAACATGGATGAACCATGAAAGCACTATGCTAAGTGAAACAAGTCAGACAGAGAAAGAAAAGTACTGTATGATCTTATTTTATGTGGAATCTAAAAAAACTCAAACTAATAGAAACGAGTAGATTGGTTGTTGCCAAGGGCTAGAGGATGGGGTTTGCAGAGCTGTTGGTTAAAGGATACAAACTTTCGGTTATAAGATAAATAAAGGAGATCTAAGGCACAATGTGGCCACTATAGCAACAAAACTGGATTACATAAACTTGAAGTTTGCTAAGAGAGTAGATCTTAAATGTTCCCACTATACACACAAAAAAGCATTATATGAAATGAGGGATATGTTAACAAACCTTATGATAACAATTATTTATATACATCCATTTATATTTATATATAATATTTATATATCCATTATATGTGTGTGTGTGTGTTTGTGTGTGTGTGTATTTGTATATGTTATACTTCAATTTATATACTTTAAACTTACATAATGTTATTTGTCAATTGTTTAGTGGGTATAAAATTTCAGATTTGTAAGGGTAAAAATTCTGGTGATATGTTTCACAGCATTGTGAATATACAAAGACTTTATTTTAAAAGTAGTTAGGATTGGGGTGCCTGGATGGCTCAATGGGTTAAGTGTCTGCCTTTGGCTCAAGTCATGATTCCAGGGTCCTAGGATCAAGCTCTGCATTGGGCTCCTTCCTCAGGAGAAAGCCTGCTTCTCTGTCTCCCTCTGCTGTTCCCCCTGCTTGTGCGCTCTCTCTCTCTCTCTCTCTCTCTCTCTGTGAAATAAATAAATAATATCTTACCCCCCCCCCAAAAAGAAGTAGTTAGGATTGGCAACAGTGTTCATTTTTAAATGTTTATTTTTTAAATCCAACAATTCATTCACATAGTGTGAATTCATTGAAAAATATAACTGTAGTTTATCATAAAACTACCTGCATTTAAATATTCATTCCTTGCCTGAGTCATGGGATCCAGCACAAATTACTGACTCTATGAAAATCTTCTATTTCCTTATCTGCAAATCTGTCATGATTATAGCACCCTCCTCCCAGGTTGGTTGTGTGACCTCCCTTTGTTCCTGTGTGACAAATAGAATTACTGTTAGAAACATTCAGCACTCAACTACTGTTATTGGGCCTAAGGAGATTAGTTATTCTATTGCTCTAGTGTTATAATCTCATTATGAGAAGGGGAAAAGATTAGAACTTCTAGTTTAAACGGCTCCTTATTGAAAAATTATCAAGAATGAACTTTAAAGAGTTCATTATTGAAAAAATGAGAAAAGCGTAAATCACTATACAAACATTATAATAGTAACTGTTACAGCGGAAAGACTTTAGAAGCACTAATTTTGAACTTAAAATATCATAGACCTTCCATTGCCACGAGTATCAAAACATTTTGCATTTTTATTAGTGTTGAATAATAATATATACTTCTCAGAAGAAACAATTAATGTCCTCCACCTCCCACCAAGAAGAGCAAACACTTTGATTACTCAACTTCATGTGTTAGAAAAATAAAGCAGTGGAAATATTTTCTCCTACTGAGTCATACTTTGGCAATTAAGGCATATTTTTTCTTTAAAAGAAAAATGTAGCTTAGCATGGTCAGAGAGTATTATATTTGTAAAGCAATAGAAATAATCTGTCCTGCAAATATAAGCAAAATTTATTAATTTTTATACATAATACTTGTTTTTGGAATACTGAGAAAATATAAAAGCAAAATAAATTATTGAATGGGAAATCAGTTATATAACTAAACACT
Source organism: Enhydra lutris kenyoni (assembly GCF_002288905.1). Lineage (NCBI taxonomy): Eukaryota > Metazoa > Chordata > Mammalia > Carnivora > Mustelidae > Enhydra > Enhydra lutris. The sequence continues at coordinate 45,726,828 of NW_019154105.1, read as the reverse complement.
CCTTTTTTTTGTTTATGGATTTGCTAACTGATTTGATCAACACAAAAAGCCCACGACTAAATGCTTTTACTTAATGTATCAAAATAATTTTTATAGTATAAAATACATTTTGAGAAAGATATTTTAAGCACTGAAAATAAAATTAAGTTTTTCAGATAAAAATAATTACTATATTTTAAGCATTGTGTTTTCCTTTTACATGTCATTTGAATAACCAAATTTGAAAAATATTATTAAAAGCTTTCACAGGAACAGAAACCACAAGAGTTGATACTGAGCTAACAGACATCTAAACTGAGGATAGATTTAAAAAGTGTTACCATGTTAAATTCTTCAACAATGAAAGTAATTCAAAGGTAAATATAAAATCTAAAAGTAATTCTAGAATGGGAAATCAATTGTGTAACTAAAACCACTATTTTTAGTTCAGGGTTGCTAAATCCTTTGATCAAAATATGCTGGTGATAGTTACAAACATGTGATGTGCTAGTCATCAGAGCTACAATAAATTTCAAACCCAGAAGACCACAACTCTGAAGAACACATGATAAGAACTAGAGTTAGCCAAAGGAGCAACATCAAATCACTCCGAATGCGACTACAGGAAGGCATAGTGCACTTTCAGCGCTACCTTCTCCACAGACCATGGATGAGTGCAAAGGTTAAAAATCCACTAGTTGGTACGAAAAAACCTTTGACTTAAACACCTAGTGCACCAGAAAGGGTGATATGCCATAGAACAACTCTATAGACATAGCTTCTAGTGTTCCACAATTGATGGACCCTTTTACAGGAGTCAGCACTCTCAGAGAAATGCAAAACAAGGAGCTTCAGGCAGTTTATAGTTCTCCCAGTGCAAGTGTAATTTTTAACATAAGCAACAGTGCAGAGTAATATAATTGACACATATCTTTTTCTGTTTCCAGGATTTAGAAAGTTAATCAAAGGCCAAATGTGCATGCAGAGCAAAGGTTTTTGTTAAGCCTATACTCTCACTTATTAGGACCAAGGATGGTTTCTCAGATCTTGACTGAGAGCTCTTCCAATACAAAGGATGCTAAGTAACATTAGAAGCAAAAACACAAACTAAGATGTTCTAATTACCTGTAAGAATATTCAAAAGAAGATTAAAGAGCTGAAAAAAAGTTTCAGATATAAGTTAATTATGTGTTCATACTAGCTATAGGAAATTATAATATTCATATTTTATTCAAAACTAAGAACTACATTTTCCCATTAAACAGAAAATCCATGTGCAAGCTTTATTAAGTAGTTTATTTTTTTGTACATTTTTCTAAAATATTTCATTATAAAAGAATTACACTTAGCCCTTAAGAATGACATCAACCCCCCGTGCAGTGGAAAACATATATAATATCTGACTCCCCCCAAAATTTGACTATTAATAACCTACTGTTGCATTTCTGCTTACTGGTAACATAAACAAATTAATACATATTCTGTATGTTTAAAGTTTTTTATACTGTATTTTTTATAATAAAGTATGCTAGAGTAAAGAAAATGCCATTACGAAAAGTCATAAGGAAGAGACTATACACTTAAAATCTTGTATCATATTTATCGAAAAAGTCCACATATAAGTGGACCCATGCAGTTCAAACTCATGTTGTTCATGGGTCAACTGTATTGACAAAGATCACAGAATTTAAGATCCACACAAATTATGGGTAATCAGTTGTTCTAAGTAATCAGTGGATTCTCAGTAAGTTGTTATTGAGCCAAGAAGCACAAACAACAGAGTTTCTTCTTAGTATAAAGGATATTTTTGTTAGTAATGATAAAAAATAATTAAAATCTTATTTCTAGGTTTCAAAATTCACATTATAATAGACGTTAAGGAATAAAAATAAAATAATTTTTATAGTACCATAAATAGTCTATTAATCGAGGAATTTTTAAAATGCCATGAGACTAATTCAAAGGAAAGATTACTTATATTTACATCATTCAAGACAGATTTCATTGAAGAGCTGGAATTTTATATTGGCAATGGGAAAAGTGTTACTAAGTAGTGAAGTCTATTTCCCCCCAAAGAAGGAAGGAGAGTAACTTTAGAGAGATATAAAAACATTTAACATGTTCACAAAAATATTGTTAGTTATTTGTTGGAACATAGAGAGTAAGAACATTAGAACTAAGAGTTGAGGGGCACCTGGGTGGCTCAGTGGGTTAAAGCCTCTGCCTTCAGCTCAGGACATGATCCCAGAGTCTTGGGATCGAGCCCCACATTGGGCTTTCTACTTAGCGGGGAGCCTGCTTTCTCCTCTCTCTCTCTCTCTCTCTCTCTCTCTCTCTGCCTGCCTCTCTGCCTACTTGTGATCTCTGTCTGTCAAATAAATAAATAAAATCTTAAAAAAAAAAAAAAGAAACTAAGAGTTGAAAATAAACTACACTAAACTCAAAAACAGGGAGTGGGGCAGTGGAGGTAAGGAAAAATAAACAATTATAAAGATACCAAATGTGTGTGAGATATGTTCTCTACAATAATCCTATGCAGAGGTTTTGCAATCTGTCCTAAAATAAGGAACCTGAGACTCAAACACTTTAAGTCACTTTTTCAAAATTAATTATTATCGAATATCAGCACTAAATTTAAACCTAAGCCTGTCTGACTTCAAGATGCAAGCCCTTTCCACTAACCCATTCAAGCAAATTGAGAGAGTATCCTTGTGTGTCATGCCAATTGCTTAGATTTTTTGTGTAAGACTAATGGAGTCACTTAAATTGTTTAAAAATTCTTGAAAGTATGATCATGTGAAAAACGAAAACAAAACAAAACAAAAGATCCTGGAAGGGAGTAATAGAATTTTCAGGATTTACTAATATGTCCTCAAAAAGCTACTTTAAAACATGCTTTTACTGGTTTATAGGTATTTCCCTTGTTGGGTTATGGCAATTCTCAAGAAATCTATCTACCCATTCACATTTATGTCCAAAACTCCCCCGCCCCCCAACCTCGGGGAGGAGATAGTTCATTGATCTTTGGCAGCTCAAGTTAACAAAGTGTGAAATGTATAAAAATATAAACTATCTACTCTGTGTTTCTTTTTTGATTCTAGTTTAACAGATTTTTTTTTCCTTGTGTGTGGCATGGGCTGCCAGCATCTCACACGTGTTTTAACACTGCGAATTGAGATGAGTGAGATTGCAAAGAAAATCAGGGCAATTTATTTAATCATTCTCTGGGCATACATGGTAATTTAGAGAGTGTGGAGTGTCTTGGGTGCAATACTTAAAGTGTCCTAAATCAATCAGACTAGCTAAATCTTTCTCCATGAGTTGTTTTTAAATCCCCATCAGGAAATAGTTTCAGGGTGCAGTGTGTTTGAAGCATACTGTGAAAGGTAAAGTTCCTTTGACAGAAATTTCTTCTCTCTTCTCTCTCCAGATCTCTCCAGAGATCAATTGATCTCTCCAGGATCAATTTGCAGTGGCTTATCATTGTTAAAATCATGAACAGGAAATAAGATGAATAATATCCTATTTTAAGACTGCAGGAGTCAGAGATTATCACTGACATCAGAGAAATGTTATTCCTTTCAAAAGAGCAAACATTGTGGTGCCTTGTACAAGGGCCCAAATTTCCCATTCAGATAGATAATGGGTTGATCCAGACATTTATATTTAAAAAATGAGGAAGCCATTGGCCATTTTAATTTACTTTTAGATATTGACCCTATTACGTTCTAGGGACAAAAGCTCCAAAAAGATCATAAGGATGGATAGAGGACATAAACTTGTGCCATAGATGAAAACTTCTTTTTATCTTTACAAGATTTTATCTGAAATAATTGGTAAGCAAGTGAAATGACTTCAGTTCAACTAAATTGACCTTTTCTATGTGCTGTTTGCAGTGTTTATATATATGGCAAACTATAGCAGCATTAGAAATTTGAATTAAAAAAATCTACTTTGGAAAGGACCTGCATTCAGGATAATCAAAAACTTCTGAAATGAGTCATGTTCATTTTCAGGCTCTTTGCTGCTGCACCTGTTCAGACACTGTTCCAACTGGCTTGCGATTTAACCACTCCCTCAACACTCTTGATTAAGAACACAGCTTCATCAAATAGGCTGGGAAACTCTCACACCTGTATTTGAGTTTAGATTTTCTCCTTTCAGAAAATGATCTTAAATTTTGTACAGAAAATTTTGCACTCAGTTATTTCTCTACATCTTTCTCAGAGGCAGTTCTACCTTAGGAGATGATATATGTTACCCACCCACTTCTCTATACAATGAAAAGGCATACATTGTTTTCACCAGGCATTTAGCCTCCCGTATTTGTCCAAAACTATGAGAAACTAGTCATGAATAGGGGCTCTTTGTGAACATTAGCTTTACTCTCAGAAAAATCTGGAAATCAAAATCCAGCTCTGTCACTTACTGGCTATGAGGCCTTACTTAAGCTGCTTGAGTTTGTTAAACTTTACTTTACTTGTCTGTAAAATGGGTAAAATCATTTATCGTTCACATGGCTTCGTGGATTTAAGTGAGATTATGTAAACATTCTAACAGGATTCCTGAGGTAGAGGAATCTTAATAAATTGAGGTACAAAGTGTTCTTTAGTTTTAAACCCAGGGAGATTTAATCCTACCCATACCCCGTTCAATATTGATCTATAAAAAGCATCTCTTTCTCTTTCCATGTTGGGACTTTCTTCAACAGCAAAAATGTCTTCTCTCTCTTTCTCTCCCTCCTTAGTTCCTGGCAGATTATAACAAGTTTTCTTAAAATTTTTCATGAATGGCAATTTTATAAGTACGCTATATAATATGCACTGTTTTGGGAAGTCACATAGTCACATAAAGTGAGAAATTAAAATTCTTGTGTTTCTGAATGTAACCCTCAAAACATGAAGAAAATGGCTTAAAGAACCACATAGTAATGTAGAAATGAATGAGTGCATGTTTATTATTATTATAACCAATCAAGTACGTGAGTGTTTTTCACTCCAGGTTGTAAAACTCTCTGACTCTTATCCACATGAACAGAATCATTCTATAGGCAATTAGCTAATAGGACTTTTCTATTTTTGTTTAAAGATTATTAGTATCTGTGAAATCCAATTTACCACAATATCATCCCATTCTGATCCATTAAACCGTCCATATATTTTCACACACATACATTTCCCATTACAATATATCTTTTCAAAAAAATAAGATATAAATATTTAGAGTATTTGGAGGGAAAATGTATACTTTTGTAACTATATTAGTATATTAATTTTATAAGTTGAAAGGCCATGTTATATTTTATATCAAATCTCCAAACATCCTAATTTGACTTGATACCATAACATCACAGGTTGGAATACATCAGTGCCATTGGATTCATAATATCTATGCAAGTCTACACATTATATGCGTTAGCCCACAAGCAGTGACAGACATAAAGGAATCCCATTTCATACACAATTGCCTTGAAGTAGCTCAATGTTTCTCATGACAACTCTACTTCCAGATTTATTTCCATATTATGGAATATGAGGTCTCAATTCACAATAGAAACTCATCCCTTAAAACAATAACAACAATAGCAAAAACCAACAGCAACAAGAGTCATTCATTTTTAGGACTTGTGTGTTTTTAGTTCTTCAGGGTCTGTGCTACCTTGAAGGTGGTAGATAAGAATTTAGAGGTAGCCAGGAACATCATGTGGTTATTTTGGGGGATACTTAGCATATACATATTTGACTTTTGAAAAAATCATTTTGTGTGTCTCATATAATTTCTCTTGTAAGAAAACTGATAGAACACTTCATTTTCCTGACCATAACAGTGAATTAAAACATACACAGATGCAATGCTTGGCTTTTTAGATATTTCTGTATATTGTTTTTTAAAGATCATTTCAGGTGGAAAACATATTTCATAATAATAGAAAACAGCTTAGCAAATTTTTTATAATTTTCTCATACATACATATTAGTGCCAAAAAAATAAGATCTTATTTCTATAAATGTGAATTTATCCCTTTTGACCTGCTTTTCATGGTGGATTTTCATTTTGCAGTTTATTTAATTTTGAATTTTGCCATAATGATCCCATTCTTGGGGTTGAAGCACCACATTTGTTTCATCTACTTGTATGTGAAGCCAGCTACATCATGATTTTTCTTTCAAAATAATATCTTTCTTTTTAACATGAACTCATCAGAATTCTTTTCTTTTTTCTTAGGATAGCACTTTTAAGATTCATAAAATAAATGTGAGTGCTGTTTTCATTGCAAAAGCAGAAAAAAGGGAGAGAAAGAGAATATACTGCAAGACTCTTGGAAATCATCTGAGTTGGATAATAATTTAAGAATATCACTTATATTTATGCCCTTTACTTGATGCTAAGTTTCTTGAAGGCAGTGGCTAGGGCACATTGTCAAGGGCATAGGGCACACCACGAAATGCTGGCTGAGTTAAATGAGAGACTTGGTTCCTGAAGAGTTACTAGATTTTCACAGGATTCCACAGTAAAAGGGAGAGACAGGGGAGAAGACATTTTTTATGATTCTCAGTGTTGTACTTTTCCTATCATGTCACTTCCTCAATGAGATTTTAGTTCAACATGGAGTTTTGAAAGGAGAAATAACACTATTTTTGTATACAGTAATGATATCCATGCCTTCAAGATTCATGATAGGTTACCAAAAAGGAACTCTGACCTGAAATAATGATAATTTATTCAATTATCACTATATAACAGCAAAACTTAGCAGCCAAGAGCTTTATACTGTCTGCTGAAAGGAAAGGTAGCATGGGCACTCAAGAAGACATACATTAATAGTGCACTTTCCTGAATCTCATTAATTAAAAACCTAACCCGTTCAGCAATTTATTTTCTTTGGTTTTTTATCCTAGTGACTTTCCATCTCAGATTAGTGCAGAGTAACTAGATGACAAGGACAGATTTACAACTGTAAATGTTAAGCTAATTATTTACTGTTGATTCCCTGTTCAACCTCTTTTCTGTTCATTGGGATGACTTGATTTCCCTGCTAGCAGCAATAGGCAGGGCGAACAACAGGGTAGCAAGCTTCCACTGTGGCTAATATTTCAATAAGCTAATTTACAAAAGCCACCAAACTGAGAGAACGAGACATTTCTGGAGACTTCTCAAGGTGAACAGCTGAGGCAAGGTAAATGCATTGATACCCAGTTTAAACTGGCCATTTGAGGGCCATTCCGATATGGACCTACAGGTTTACTGAAGATATTTGTAAATTTCCATGCCAAGTTCAATGTCTTTTATTTACAACTTGTCATCCGTTTATGATATACTCCTCCACTCCAATAACCCCTTCAAACAAATCCACCGAGCTTCCCCAAGGTAGAATTTGTCGAATCATGCATTTCTCCGTCTTTAATTAATTCTTACTTCATTTGCCTGAAGCTTTCCTCACTATAATAGTATTAACATGTGTAAAAGGTTTTTGTAATTAGGACAAACAGGATTGCAGCTGGAACAAAGTATTCTCAACTGGACTCTATGCTTCATTACATAGGATGTCATAAGTGTTATTTGATTACCTCACTCCTATAATCCTGAGAGAGTAAAACTCTCCAGTTTTCTCATTTTATTTTTGTCAGAAGATATTGTGAACAATAAAAAGCTTTCCTTAAAGTCCTGAAACAACAAAATCTATTTCACTAATTAAAACTAACATATTTGCCCCTTAGGATCAATGACATTTTATCACCCATACATCATACCAAACAATTACCATTTCATAATTTAAAAAAAAAAATGTCTAGAGCAGGGACTGGCAAATTATGGCCATAAGCCAAATCCAACGTAATGCTGGTTTTTATAAATAAAGTTTCACTGATACATAGCAAAATCCGTTCATTTATATATTTTCTCTGGCTACTTTTGCACTATAATGGCATTGCTCAGTAGTCGCGATGGAGCCATTATGATATCCAAAGTCTAAAATATCTTCTATTTAGTCCTTTAGAGAAATGATTTGCTGACCCCTGGTCTGGACTGGTCCACTGCAATTTTACTTTATGTGTAATCCACATACGCGATTGTGTTATAAACGTCACATACTGAAGCCCTATGAAAACAACTTGCCCTAATTAAAACAAAACAAAGCAAAACAAAACAAAGCATAGCAGCATATTGTTATGAGGAAATTACGATTGAGTGTTTTTAAGAAACTTTATCAGTTGAGACGGAGCAGTGGTGTTCGGGATTTACTACACATACATAACTGATAGCAAGTACACACAATAGTTGCGCTTCCTCTTCGGACAAGTTCAAAAATCAGTGAACACTAGCACCTCTTCTATGTTTCTAAGGTATGGACTGAGCTTATTGGACTGCCTATATCTAAGTTCTTCTTGTCTTTAACATTGCTAGAGGCAGAAAGATAAGATTCTAAGGTAGAAAGTGGCCACTATAACCATGAGAGACTGTGGACTCTGAGAAAAAAACTGAGGGTTTGAGAGGGAGGTGGATGGGGGATGGGTTGTCCCCATGATGGGTATTAAGGAGATCTCCTGTTTCATGAAGCACTGGATGTTATGTGTAAACAGTGCATCTTGGAATACTACATCAGAAACTAATAACGTACTGTATGTGACTAACATAACACAATACAAAAAAAAAGAAAAAATACAGTAGGTTCCTGCTAAGAACAAACAAACAAACAAACAAAAAACAAACAAGACAATCTGAGGGTTTGGGGGGTGGCGTGAGCCTGGTGGTGGGTATCATGGAGGGCACATATTGCATGGAGCACTGGGGTGGTGCATAAACAATGAATTTTGGAACACTGAAAAAAAATTAAATTAAAAAAGAAAAACAGTTGGAGTGAAGAATAAAGTCATTGGGTCTCCTTAAAGAGTTCATACTTTGGGTAGCTGGCTGATGGACATTGGGGAGGGTATGTGCCATGGTGTTAGCCGCACCTCCCTTCTGTTAACGTGAAGAAGAGTGCTAGGTTTCTAGAACATTTCTATGATCCGATCCTCAGGTTGTAACTAGAAAGGTAACCAAAATTAATTCATGATTTATTTATTTATTTATTTGCACTTTCATTCCTCTAGTTAAAACATTTATTGAACTATTAGGTGCCAGTTACTATACTAGCCATTGAGGAGAATATAGAGGTAAATAAGTTTTCTGTTCTGAAGTGGCTTTAATTCTCTGGATTAGCAAGATGTTTGGTAGGGGATGGAAAGGTGGATGAAAACCAGAGGAGCATAAAAGCAAGTGCAAAAAAGTGACTTGTTCTCATTCCAAGATATATTAAAGATCTCTGCAGGATTTCAACTTAGGCACTTTTCACAAAAAATATTAGTTTGGGGAGAGTTGAAGAAGATATCAGATATTGCATGTGTGTGTGTGTGTGTATATACACACATATATTTATATTCCTGATATGATATTCATAATTATACACAAACATTCATAAACAAATAGAATTACTAGATGATATATTTTGACCTTAATCTTAATAATCAGTAAGCTTTTATTAGTTTCTATGATGTGGTTTACTAAACTGTTCCACATTATCATTCAGATACTCAAGAAACTATTTCTCTGCCCTCTCAAAATTGTGACTTCTAGGTTTTGGTCATCAGCAATGTAGAGTGAGACAGTGAAGGATCAGACAGTAGTTTGATAAGATCCAACTTGACTTAGACACCAATTCTGTCCACACTCCATTGGCCAAAACTCAGAAACACAGACCCACATGGTACAAGCAGATTTGAAAATGCAGTCTCTGGCTAGGCAGACCTTTTCAGCAATGACTTTCCACTATGGGACAGGTCCGTTTGATACAGTGATTTCCATACCACAGTGTTTAAAAAGTTGGTTATGTTATGTAGCTAAAGAAAAATCCCAATGTCTGGCAGAACCAATTTTGTTTATCTATAGTTATTAGAAATTATCTTAGATTGGCTATAACCATTTACCTAATATCATAATTGTTTACAAATGTATTTCATATTCCTTAATGGAATGTATACTCGTGAAGATAGTAATTCTATGGTATTTTAGAATTTTCTTTAGGGTTCTACCCTATTCACCGTTTTTGAAGTTATAGGATCACTACCTTTTTAATTTCAACTGCTACTTCAATGGAAAATGATGGATATTGAAGTTTATTGGGCTCTTTCTATGACATAACTCCTCCACACTCTTATATTTATAGAAGCTGGAGACTGGTGCATATTATTACATCAGCTAACTTTTGTAAGCCTGATAACAACAATTCTGGGAAGTCACTTTTGAAGGCCATGACCATGACATTATACTATGGTAAAATGATCAAGAATGTCTTGCAAAATACAGAGATTGCATCATTAAGCGGCCTTGATCTACATGAGATCATAGTTTACTTCCACTGTTTTTGATATTCAGAAGCATTTTTTTTCTGGCCATTTACTAATCCTGACAGGACTTTTATCAATGAATTGATTTTTTTTCATAAAATATTTTCAAGCAAAGTATCCGTAGACAAATCTATTCTAGACCATTATAGCATTGGTATTGAGATTTCAAAAAGGGCATATAGTGCTAGAAACATGAGTGTTAGTTCTAACAGGATTTAATTGCTTTGAGAACAAGAATATATATATAATATGTATAATAATGTAACATTGGTAAATTAAGAAAGGAAGCAATTATGAGTCATCTATTACTTATTTATAGAGGAAAATACGAAATGCCAGTGATATGGAAATTGTTTTCTTCCCTGGCAATGGTAAGTCAATATAAACAGAATCGTTAACATGATGTATTTTACAAAATATAGAACTGTGTAAGACAGAAACTACTTTGCCATAAAATTAAACATTAAGGATATTCAACTTTGTCTTTAAAGAGATCAAACTAGAGTGAGACCTAAGGCATCACATAAATAAAATTCTATCTGAAACAGAACACCTGAATTTTGGAGATGCAAGTCACCAGTTCTGAGCAAAAACTCAAGATAAAAATTGTCATTTAGTTAAGCACAGGTTAGCAATTTGAGTCAATTTTCTTTTTCAGCCAAATATCAACTTTTGAAATTGAGAACTGTCAATTTCACTAAAGTAGATTGTTAGTACATATCTGTCTCCATCTTTTCTAACCAAGGCTGTCATAATAATCTCCTAACAGACACTGTTGCCTCTATAATCCATTATCCAAACACACAGCAGATTGTTTTTCCCCCAGCAGACTCAGACAGAGTTTAGGTTATAAAGTGTTCATGAGAGATCAGTACCGCTGAAAAGGAGCAGGAGAATGCAGGATTGCCCTTGGAAGAGTTTGAGCTGAGATATAGGACCACAAACACCTGACATGATCAGAAGAAGTTTTTTCTCTCTCTCCCTCTCTTTTTATTTAAATTCAATTACCCAGGGCAATATTACACATGGAGAGTCTCCTTTGTTGGCTGAAATGTCTGGGCCTTTCTACCCTGGGCTATGGACTGCCCTGGGAAGGGTATGACCTCAAATGAGGCAGCTCTCTGTTCCCGAGGGCAGACCCTGAAGGAGCTGACTAGTGGAGGCTGTTTGCTTACTAATCCCCACAGCTGGGACTCTTTCCTGAGGCTGATCTGGGCAGTTCATCCTATGGCTGCCAGAAAACAGCAGGCAAAATAAAGTTTTTGAGATACAAACGGTTTTAGATCTTTGTTAGCCCACAACTCTTCGATGGTTTCTACCGCAGTAAGTACAAATGTATTATGAACTACAAGATGGAGTTAATGTCTTTTCAATTTCATTTCATTTCTTTCTTCCCTTTGCTCAGTGATTAATTAATATATAGTCTTAAAAATATTTAGTCTTCGAGTTCTTCAAAGAAAAATCCACTTCCCCCAGCGTAATGACTTGTTGTTCCCTATGCATATAATGATCCTTAACCGGACTTCACATGTGTAATTTCTAGCCTCTAGGTCTTGGGTTAATGGTCTATACATAGACAGGACTTCTTGAACTACCCTGTCCAGCAGCTGTTCTTTTGACCGGACCCGCTTGTTGTTTGTCTCCACAGCAGGCAGCATGTTCTGTCAGAGTGGTGATTATGTGGCTACTGTTGAATGCTGTAAGACAATAAAATTAGAAGTTAATGACAGAATACCTCTAAAGGCCATGGTCTGGTAATAAAATAACACATTACAAAAGCACAGCTGAGTTAAAACTGTAAATATTTAGAACTGAACAATAGAAATATTGTTAAAATCTATGGATCGTGGTTAGTATGACATGTAAGTTAGCATGAAAGAATATGAATATTAAAGAAAATAAAATAGATACCTAAGAACTCGCTTCAAAAATTTCAAACATACTTGGTTTTAAGAGTTATATTTAACAAACCTTCAAGGAATAGTTAATGTATTTTTAATCAAGTTGTACAAAAATCTTTTTTAAAAATTAACTCGCCTCGGGGCACCTGGGTGGCTCAGTGGGGTAAAGCTTCTGCCTTTGGCTCAGGTCATGATCCCAGGGTCCAGGGATTGAGCCCCGCATCCGCAGCCAGCTCTCTGCTCAGCAGGGAGCCTGCTTCCCTTCCTTTCTCTCTGCCTACTTGTAGTCTCTGTCAAATAAATAAATAAAATCTTTTAAAAAAATAAAAATAAAAATGATCTCACCTATCAATTAATTTAGTAAAGCTCTTATAAGCATGTTTCCAAAACCATAGCCAGACAGAACAGACAAACAAATAAACAAAAATAAGCACAGGCCTGTTTCACTGAAAAATGTAGATGTCAAAATTCAAAGCTAATTATTAAGTAACCAATTCTAATAGTGCATTTGATAAATACTTTCTAGTTAAAGATGCTTAATACCAGGATTCTGGAAATATGTAACAGGAAAAAATACGTATTACTATATTTGGTAACCTTAACAGATTGAGAAAATCCATATTGTTTTATAAGTTGTTTCAGAAAAAATACAACAACACAAATATGTCAGCTACCTCTTTGGGATAAAAATGCTCAGCAGAAGAATAGAGACTTCTTAAACATATAAAAGTTGAGTTTATCTACCAAACTCTATAGCAAATACTATACTTAATAAGGACACTTTATACATTCTCTTTAGCATTAGGACTAAGAAAACAGTGTCCAATATTACTTGTCCTGCTACATTATAATCAAGGTCCTAGCTAATCTTATTCAGAAAGAAACAAAATAGAAGCTTAATTTATTCAAACATGATAGAATAATTTCCCTAGAAAATCCAATAGAATCAATGAGCTATTAGATGTAATTAAAGTTTTAGTAAGATTAAAATGAACTATTTAGTAAGATAAAGTGACAAGTTCACATGCCCAGCTGAGTATCATTTCTCTATAGCAGTAATAATAAAGTGGGAAATACCAATGAGAGTAAGGTAAGATACATAACAGAAACTAAAAATATAAAATATCTAGGAATTAGGTTACTGGTAATTGGCACTCCATGAAAAAAAGCTTAAAACTCTAACAAAGAGATGGTAAATTATCTAAATCTGGGTTTCGGTTTCTCCACCTCAGCATTATTGACATTTTGGAGCAGATAATTCTTTGTCATAGAGGACAGTCCTGTGCATTGTGGGAGCTTTTTCATCCTTGCCTGGATATTAGTGACATCTCCCCAGTTGTAACAACCAAAATATTAGATGACTAACATGCCCAGATATTACCAAATATCCCCCAGGGGACAAAATTGCCACTGACGTAAATAATTTAATAATACAAAAGATGCTTTATGTACACAAAATAATCTATGATTTTCAATGTTCATCACAATAGTAATTTTATTTTTAAGGCTCTTTCTAAACTTACTCTTATATACATAGAAATATAAGACAATGAGTAACTAAGTCAACCTTGTAAAATAAAAAGAATAAAGAGGGAGACTTGCCCAGAGAGACAAAAATCAAACTTCCATACCTCAACATCACAATCATGATATTAACATGTAATAAACCATATTTACTTAAAAAGAGAGACATAGACCACTGAAAAAATTAGAGAGCAGGCAGAGTCATAGCGGAAATTTATACTATTAGGTGGGCAGTAGCACTATATATTAAGGAAATTTCAGGAAGTTTAGTATATTGAAGTAGAAAACTGGATTAGCATACAAAGGAGAGTAATATTAGATTCCTTTCTAAGAGTACACATAAAAATGGATTCTAGTTAGATTAAAGACTTAATACATAATTAGGCATGCACAATACCTTTTGTCCTGGAGTAGGAAATAGATTCTTACATGAAATTTTAAAAACAAAAAATAAAGCCAAAAATGACTAACAGATTATATCAAAATTTTATTGTCTGTTCATGGAGCCAGAGCATAGTGAAAAATAAAAGATGTGTAACAGAATATGAAAGTACAATTTAGATGTCAAGAAATGCAAGAGATTCACATCTAGAATAGGATGAGAACATCTGCAGATCAACAAAGGAAAGACAAAAGTAGAAAACATTTGTAATGAAATAAAAACTCAGTTTGCAGAAGAAACTACCAGAACTAATGAATATATGAAAAATATTCATAATCGTTACTAAGCAGAGAAAGGAAAATTAGAGTAACAATAAGATATGGCTTTGCCTATTGGACTCACAATAATCAAAAAGCTAGAAAATGCCAAGTGTTAGTGGGAATGTGAGTCTCACTCTTGTTAAGATTGTAGGGATTGGCAGTCATTCTAGAAAGCTCCATATGGGGATATGTGCAAGGTTATTCATTGCAACAGTGTTCTTAGCCAGGGAAAGGAGTTGGAAACAAATTGACTGTCCATCATCTGCAGTGTGGATAGATAAAATGTGGCAGATGACACCACAGAGTGTTATAAAGTTAGAAGTTATGACTTAGATGTATACACAGGATAATGGATAGATTGCAGATACGTAGTGCTTAGTGAAAAATAGAGAGAAAAAAGCCTGAGAGATAACACAATAACATTTAATTCTTAAGCAGAAACTTGCATCCCATAATTTAAATACTTTAAATGTCTTCCTGGTAGGAAGCTTTGTTCCGTGACTTTTGTAAATGTCATGTAGTTATGTCCGCTGGCCATAAACCTCCTTCAGAGTCAATCTGCAAGTTAGTTGCCTACTTGTCTGATTTTCAAATTGTAGTTTCATAACTAGGATAAACTGGGGCATACATTATTTGCCTTCAAATTGTGTACTGTAATTTCTTCTTTCATATATTTCTACTTCCTTGCTCTGTAGAAAAAGTATAAAAAAGTATAAAAAGTGTGATGAACAGAAAATACAATATGTCAGTCACATGTCCCAGAAAGCCTTACACAACTAAGAATACACCACCTTCCCAAAATACACATACTTTTTCTTACTATTGCCTTACAAAATATTTTTTAAAATGTAAAAAACAAAGGAAGCTCTGCCTAGGTTCTTAATCTCATGGGATATGAGAAGAAATAGTACTGACTTACTGAAAAAAAAAAAATAGATGAGAAAGAAAAAAGGCTATCTTTTTCCCATATCAGCCTAATACAAATGACTCAAGTCAGGGTAGAGATGGGGGTGGAAAAATAAGACATCTTCCCATATTTTCAAGTTTTCTATTTTGCATAATGAATTTGAGATACAATGTTAACATCCATTAAAGCCAGAATATGTTTTCCTATAATCCATCTACATTTGTCGTCTAAACAGTATCCTTAACATTTCAAATGTTCTCTCCTTCCCACTAACTCTCTCCTTGTGAGTGAAAGAATGTTATATTAGATATATATTTAAATTTGAATTATGTATAATGTATTATAATAAATAGCATAAATATATTACAAAGTATATACAATCAATAATAATTAACAATAAATATGCTTTAATTATATGAAAGTTATATAGAAGTTTAAATTACACATATATAATGGCCCCCAAGTTAGCCAGTTTCTGCATTAGAGCTTCAAACATAAAGCCTGTTAAATCTCTCTTCCTGTTTCATGGCATGTTGTTATTTTCAGTTCCTTACCATACCTGTTCAAAGGTTTTTGGACTCATGATTCCAAAAATTGGCATCACTCTCAGGTTTGTTTTAACCAATAATATAAGTGATGTGAAGATTGTGTATTACTCCACATAATTAGAGAAAAGAAAGTAGCCAGGAATAAAGGTCTTTACGATTCTAGAGCTCTCTTTTAATTTCTCATTAATCTAAATCTGGGTGAGTAAACAAGGTCAAGATGAATCCATCCAACTTCACTACCAGGTCAGTTTCTGTTTCTTCGTCAATACTTACTGACAGTTCTGTCGCTAAACAAAATCACTCAGTTAGGGCTAGGTATTGTTCTACAAACTGAAAACAGAAAAAAAAAAAAAAAAAGAACAAAGTCTCTGTTCTCATGGATCTTTTATTTTAATAGAGTAGTCAACAGAATAATAATTTCATAAATCTTAAAAGGTTACAAAGAAAATAGAACCAGAGTGATATGATAGCAAATTTGTGCCAGGCTTGGATGTGTCTCAACAGCTAAGAGGACACACATGGGGCCAGGTTTTGAGGAAAGGCTCTGTAAGAATATAATATTTAAGCAGAAATAAGTGAGGAAGAAGAAACTTGTCACAAGACCAGGGGACTGAAGTCTTGATCTCATAAATTCCAATGTGCTTTCTATTATAGAGCATTGTCTCCAAAAAGATATGTGGGCTATTTCTGTTTTTAAAAGATCCCACAAATTAAGTATTTAACTTAATGTATTTTGAACTGATTGATTTTGTTGTTTTGTGTTCTCCCTTGAACAAGATAGAAAGTTGCTGAAACAATGGCATTGGAGTACCATATTCATTATTACAGTTATTAAACTTTTAATCAATACTAAAGGATACAAACTTTCTAAGGAAAATAAAGGAAACACTTTAATTTGTTCATTTGAAAGACATATCAAATATCAAATACATATATGTTGGGCATTATGTAGATGAGAAAACATTTCCTTATCCTTCCTGTATGTATGTATGTATATAGGTGTGTGTGTATTTATACTGAATTTCTCAGTTTTGGGGGGGGGGATGGGGAGGTGATCAATACGATGACAAAGCAGTCAGAAATGTCCTGATATGTTGGCCTGTTCGGGGAAATATGTTTTTAGATACTTGAAGGGCAATACTAGAAATCAAATTCATTTTTTCACTATGATCATGCTAACCCTAGGTGAACTGCACAGAAAAGCACAATGCATCTTACCCTGTGAATTTTTTCCTTGAAGGACAATGAAAAAAGATTACTTATTCTTTTAGAAATCATCAGTCTCCTACTTCACTTTTCCCCCATTTCTTATTAATGGGCAATCCAGGCACCTGCCAATGTGTGAGTGGTGGCTTTTTAAAGGGGAAATTTCTAAATATTTAGGAAATGGTGTTTGGATGAGTTGACAAGGGTAGCAAAATTCAAAGTGCAAAAATATGCTGGAAAAGCATGTTAGGAATCTAAATGTAGAACATTTAAATGAAGACAGCAGTGTATAATAATTAGGCTCAAAGCAAAATATGTGAAAGCAGAGAACAATCATATGTTAACCTAATCTGATGCTCAGAGAATTGTCTCAGTTTACTTGAAAATTTGCAACTGTTCATAAGTGTTTTAGATTGCTTTCATGCTTAGTTCATCAGTTTGAAAAAAATTATGCACATATTGTAGAATTCTTGTGCATATGTTACCAGCTCTTCTTTTGCTGTTTATATCACCACTAATTAACATTTTTAATTAAGACAAAAAACACTGTTAGCATAATACATAAAAAATTGGAGCAGGTGCTTAGGGTAATAATTTGTATAAATAGCTATTGCCCTACACTAGCTTCTAAATTATGATCATTAACTAGCTTTTTAGTGGATCAAAGTGAAATTCTGCCTTTTATTTAATTTAAGGAGAAAGCAGGAAAAAAAGAACACACTACAAAAATAAATGCAGACACTACAAAATTCTATTATCCTCATTGTAATCCTAGTTTATGCTGCATTTAAAACTTGGCCTCTTAAAGCCTGTCTGGATTTCTTCCCCTCCATCCCCTCTGATCTTCCTATTCTCCCCAACTATTCTTGAAGGCATAGTTCTGAAAAGAAATTTTCTTCCTGCTTTTCTCTGCTCTCCAAATTTCTTTTCCCATCAGAAGCAGGATGGATTTTTACAGCACTCGGCACTATATTCCATTAAAATAGGAACTCAGTGAATTAAAATTAGTTAATATATATACCCATTTTTTCCTAGTAAAAAAGCAAACTACTAGAAGATGTACATCACTAGCATATTGTTAAATTAAGTTAATTTAACTCATCGATGCAAATTAAATTAAATTAGTTATTTAAAGAGAGCTACTTAACAGTAAAGGCACCATCTGCAATATGCTGATTTATGAGGCTTCAAACTTACCTAAAGCTCAGTAGCCTCACTTCTCATTCCTCTTGCAAAGCTTTTTTTCCTACCTATGTTCAGAATCAGTGACATCATTGGCTCCGCAGATACCCATAAAGAAACTATAGATCTATGTATAATCTTTTTCCTCTTTCACTTCTGATAAGTCAATGGTCAGAAACCATTATGACAACTATAATTTAACAAACATGTATTATGCACTCTTCTCCAGGACTGAAAATGAAAAAAAAAAAAAAACCCCACAAAACTATGATATATTACATTTTAGCCATGCTGTCTTGAAATGTCTTTGTTATCACCCCATTAGTTCAATCCTTTGTCCTGTTCTTATCTTCATCATTTACCTAGGTTCAAAGAGCCTTGTTTTGATTTTCTAGTCTTTGGCCTTCACAAGGTGGCCCAATTATTTTTTTCCTATGAAAATTACTATTTTTCGGGACGCCTGAGTGGCTCAGTTGGTAAAGTGCTGCCGTCAGTCCAGGCCATGATCCCAGGGTCCTGGGATCAAGTCCCGCAACAGGCTCCTTGCTCTGCAGGGAACCTGCTTCTCTCTCTGTCTCTGTCTGTTACTGCCTGCTTGTGCATGTTCTTTCTCTCTCTCTCTCTGACAGATAAATAAACAAATAAAATCTTTTTAAAAATTGTTATTTTTCTTCTTTTGTACAAGTAAGTAACATCTATAGTTGCTTTTTCTGTGTAGCAACTGCATTATAGAATATGTATGACATAGTACATTTCTATTTAATTTTTTTAATTTTTTTTTAATTTTCAGCATAACAGTATTCATTGTTTTTGCACCATACCCAGTGCTCCATGCAATCCATGCCCTCTCTAATACCCACCACCTGGTTCCCCCAACCTCCCATCCCCCGCCCCTTCAAAACCCTCAGATTGTTTTTTAAGTATTCTAACTAACTTTGATCTGACCCTAGTTTATTTCCCCAAACTTGTTTCCCATTATATCATTCTCCAGTATACACAGAATTTTGCATTGTTTCCATGTCAAAGTATTATGTATTATTGCCCTTGGAATAGTTCCTGAACATTTATTAGTGGGTCATCGGCAGCAACAGAGGTGGGAAAGAGCAGCACTAGCCTCATTTGCTCTTCAGGTAGCTCTTGGGGGTCTGCCAGCCTGCAGGGGCCTCCTTCAGGCCTGACTTCAGCCAGATGCATCTCAGGTCTCGCTCGAACTTGATCTGCTTCCGTTTCAGGCGTCCTTCCCGCACCTTCCGCCGCAGGAACCGGGTCATCTTGACCAGATTCCGGTACTTGTGATGATTCATCTTCTGCCTGCGAATCTTCAGCACGTTCTTGCACTGCATCCCAGGGGCATCTGAGACCTCCTCCATCCCCTGCTCGGCCCCTAACCCCACTGGGCTGGGTGGACACTCATAGAGCAGGGATGGAGCCACCGGCCCTGGGGCCCTGGCCGCTAGTCTGGGTAGGAGGTAGTGCGCGGTCAGCCAGCTCTCCAGAGGACTGACAGACATCTTCCTGGGGACCAGCATCTCCTCAAGCTCCAGCTGGAGCCCCTTGCCGGGGACGGAGGCAACTCCACTTGGGGCTGTGGGCTGGGTGCCCTTGGAAGTTTGATCAGATACAATGAATTAAAAAAATAATCTTGTTCATATTAGGTTCTCCAAAGATCTAGAGTCAATAGGATGTATAGAGATGTGTGAGAGGAGACTCATTACAGGAATTGACCCATATGGTTATGGAGGCCAAGAAGTCCTACAATCTGCTGTCTGCAAGATGCAAGTCCTGGAAAGTTCTTGGTGTGATTCAACCCAAATCTGAAAGTCTGAGAACAATGGGAGCTTATGGTTTCATTCCCAGTCCATGTGGAAGACCTGACAAGGGGGTGAAGGAAGGCAGAGGGACAGTTGTTCTAAGTCTCAGAGTTTGAAAGCAGGAGCTCCTATGTTTGTTGGTAGGAGAAGGTGGACATCCCAACCCAAGAAGATAGAGAATTTCCTATTTTTCTGCCTTTCTTTTCTGTTTGTATCTTCATGCACTAAACGCTAATCCTTTTCAGAAGCACCCTCGTAGACATACCTCAAAATACTGTCTTACTAGCTACCTGGGCATTCTTCAGTCTATTCAAGTTGACAAATAAAATTAACCATCACGGTCATTAAAACGTAGGTAGCATTTACTTTACATCATATATTATCCTCAGTGTTTTAGAAATATTAACTCATTCAATACCTTGTGAGGTAGATATTAACGTTTTATCCATATTATACATGAGAAAACTGAGGTATACAAATTTTGCTCAAACTTACTCGGAATTAAATGGTAGAGTCAGGTTTCGAGTTCAGAAGTTTGGCCCCAAATCCATACACAGAACCACCAAGATGGACTGGTCTTTCTTCTGAGTTCCTGTGTAGGAATTGCGTGGTACCACTGTAGTATGCATATTATTTTAAAGTCATATTAAAAATTCAGCTACAATATATCATTACTCAATACACTTGACTTACACAAGTATGAGGCAGTGCTATATATAAACTTGTGGACAGAGGATATATTTTGTGTTTATCAAAATGAGGTATTTATATAGCACAGTATCTTTTATGATGTCAAATAAGTGATGCAGTTCTTCACAATAAATCCAAGGATAGGGTTAGATATAAAACTACTATAAACTTATATGAAAGTATTTGCCTAACCATAAAAAGAGGAAGTAGTAAAATGTCAATCAAACAGTAACATGGGTAATTCAACTTATGTACACTCCAAATTGTGATATATACATTAATGATTCATAATGTTCAGCTGTAATAATTTAAGACATTTTCAAGTTAACATTATATAAAACATTTTTGAGGATTTTTTCTATATTCATTCCATAGGCCTTTTTAAGTTTACAATCTTCACATCTGTTTGAAATAACTGATAAATACACTTATAGAAGTTAAAAAGATATTTTAAACACTTCAAACACTTTTTGGGCTATAATAATAGTACTTCTTAATGTAAAATCATTACTTTATATGATTTTAGCCTATTAATTCTAAGACCGAAAAGGAACCAACTCTGTAAGTCTTAAACTTTTATTTTTCATAGTATTTACTACTCTTTCAAGTTATAGTGTTTATTTACTTGTGCATTTCCCTATTGTCTGTCCTATAAATAAAATGTAAGATTCACAAGGCAAGCATTTCATCTGACTTACTCATTGAATAAACAGAATCTGAAATAGTTTTTGACCCATAGCAGGCATTCAAGGAATATTTGTACAATTCCTTGTGCTTCAGTTTCTAAGTCCAGGGCAAGTGAACTTGACTCATGATCTCTTATGGATTGAATGTTTGTGTTCCCCCCAAATTCATATATTGAAATTCGAATCCCAGGGTGATCGTATTAGAAGGTGGGGCTTTGGGGAGATGATTAGGTCATGAGGGTAGAGCCCTGAAAATGGAATTAATGCCTTTATAAAAACCAGAGAGGGAGACAAATCATAAGAGTCTCTTAATCTCAGGAAACAAACTGAGGTTGCTGGGATGGAGGGGGATGGGAGAGATGCGGTGGCTGGGTGATGGACTTTGGGGAGGGTATGTGCTATGGTGAGTGCTATGAATTGTGTAAGATTGATGAATCACAGACCTGTACCCCTAAAGCACATAATACATTTATATGTTAATTAAAAAAAAAAGGAGACTCCAATGAGCTTATTTACCCCTTCGACCATGCGAACAAGGATACAGGGAAAAAATGACTATCTCTGAACTAGCAAGCAGGCCTTCATCTGACATCAGATCTGCTGGTGACTTTATCAATCTTCAGAACTGAGAGAAATTGATGTTTGTTGTTTAAATTACCCAGTGTATGTTATTTTTGTTATAGCAGCCCTAATGGGCTAAGACAGGTCTATGGACTAAGACAGGTTCGTGGAGATGATCAAGACATGTAAGAAGTTCTATATATAAAATTTCATACTCCGTTTTCTTTTTATATGAATATGTGATTTTTTTCAAAGTAGTACATGATAAAAGAGATTTAGAAATTCTACTGTGATATTTATTTCACTACCAAGTCTACTTATACTTTTTTGTTACCAAACAACTTGAAAAAGGAAAAAAGAAACAGAAAAAATAGTTTTGAATTTAATCAAATGTGAAATGAACAAAGATGGTGGTTAAAAAAAGAAACGAACTCCTTAAGAACATATCTATGAATAAGCTACTGTAGCTTCTGCTATGCAATGATTAAGCTTTGGTTGGTTATACTATATATTTCTTATAATTTCATATGTTTTTAATGATAAACTTTATAACCAGTGTTTAACTTGTGCACACTATATGTTACAATTTGCTTCGTATACATTTCTCTAAAATGATATACCCGAATTATGACCATTGATTGTCCCATCCAACATACATAAATGGCATTATACCAATAGAAATTAAAATAAAAATAATTAGCCACAATAACATTCTAATAAACCAACTATTAATTTTTTTCCAGTATTCTATTACATATTTCACTATTCCTATATGGATTTGTGTCTGTACACGAGTTTATGGTTTTCTGTGGAAGCTATCATAGTAAACCTATTTTTGTATTGTTGCACTGTCTTCATAGATACCATTTAAGTAAACACAGCAAATGTATTTAATTGACATAATGTACCTTTCTTTAATTGATGTAACATGTACTGGTCGGCAATAAACTGCTTCCAAATGTTTACTATTGAGGATAAAGTTGTAATGGAGATCTTCAGGTATTATTCTTTTCCTCTAATCTGAATGATTTCCTTGGTATAGTTTACTAATAGTCAAAATATACAAAATTTTTAAGACCTTACAAGTATGTGAAATCACTTTCCAAAAAGGTTATACTTTTTGGTTGTTGTTTTATATTGCCTTCATTGTTAGTATTAACATCAGGCATTGATTGCACTACTTCATGGGCAAAAACAGTAATGAGAAAATACCCATCTCTGGAGAAGGACATATTTATAAATCAAGGATAGTTCTTGGAAACCTAGCCAACTAGCAGACACTAAGATCCCAAGGAGAGGGGGCAATGTCCATTACAATCTCAATATATAGGATAAAAGATTGATTTTATAAACATATTGAGATGGTAAACATCAATAAACACAGAAATTAATAAAATTCCAAGACGAAGAAGCAAAGCAGGGAGAGAATCACTATTCTGACATGAATGCATACAGGAATGCATTACAAAAGAAGGTGACAGAGGAACAGCAGAGCCACATTCAACAGTCTGCCATTTCCTTGGGTATATTTATGATTTTTTTACTTTTGGTTGATGTGCTGTAATTGTACTTAAACCATTTTATTTTAAAAGTTGAAGTTTTATTTTTATTTTTATTTTATTAAAAAGTTGAAGATATTTAATATGCTCTCGGGCAGGGGTCTCAGGCTCCTGAGAGGATGTAGAAATCTTGTACAACAAATCTTGCAGAATCCGAATAGCTGAGCTGGAGGTGGAAGAAGGAAAGGGTAACATCAGGGTCCTCTACAAAATGTGTAATGGTTTTTTTAAGGTCCATTTTAATAAATGAATTGTCTTTCTTGCAATTATCTTATAATTAGTCTTAATGTCTTACACGAAATGTAAGACATCATTTTCCTGTTCATGTGAATGGCAAACTATTAATGCAACTTAGATTCTCCCTAAGATATTTTCCTCCACCAGATAAAATATTCGTTGCCAGCAAAATCTGCATGTGTACATGAGAAAAAGGAGAAAGAGAGAGGGAGGGATGGTGGGAGGGAGATAGAGAGAGAGAGGAAAGAAATCAATCTTTATAAAAAATGGGCAAAGTCTATAAGATTTCTTGAGGCAGGTATTCACTATTCCCCCAAACTCTATTTACAACTGCTATAAAATAATAATCCCCTTTTCTTGTTCACTTTTATGGGCCTGTCTACAAACCTTAGAAATATTGTGTTTGGATGAAAAGGTAGAAATCTTAAAAAGAGTAAAAATCAAGATTCGAGCTTTTTAACTTTAGCAGAGGAACCTACCCACATAGGCTGAGCTTTGCATTTAACCTCCCAAACAAGATTCCTTATCAAATATTTGTGACTTTTGAACAAAACTAGATGAAATCTGGTCAGCCACACACATACAAATAAAATAAGAATTTCAAAAAGTGCTCCCCAATGTATTTTTTTATTGTACTTCTAGCTTAAATGTCAATTAAATTAGACGAAATTTTTCAGGTCATTTTGAGACTTGGTTCCAGTTTGTGACTTATGGTAACTGAGCTTTTCTAATGTATAGTCTTCCTGTTAAAAAAGAATCTTTGAGGAGAGCATTGGTTGAGAATTAAAAGCAGGTAATGAATAGAAAGTAACAGATAATACATTGTTTTGTTTACTTTGTTTAAATCCCCTCACATTCAGTTAACCCACATGAAAGCATGAGCTTTTAAAATTAATGGAAACTTCTCTTTCATAGCTTATTGTTTGAACAAGAATAAAGAAGGGATTTACTTGAATTTGTCACAGTATAGAGACCTTTTGCAAACTATCATTTCACTCTCTTTGGTATCTACTCATGACATTAAAACAATTTGTTGACTTAAATAGGTGCTATGAGAATCACTCTGCTACCTGGAAACAAGAAATGCATATGTATATACTTACTCTAGCAGGGGCAGGTTCCAAAAGATTGCATCTGTGAATTGCAGCCAAATTCATGAGCATGATGCCTTAGTTTGGCACCAGATGTAGATATTTTAAAGATTTTGCTAGCTATAAAAACTATGAATTAGCTTACGTGGAAAAAAAAGTATTCAATAGTATTTCACAAACACGTGTGTAAGAGCTGATCAAACAGTTCCCCAATTAATATCTGTCAAGTAATCTGGAAGAAATCCCATAATGACAAGGCTACCTGGTCAACTTTCTGGGGACAGAAGTCCAATTAAATGTGGTCCAGGTAGTTTCAGAAAATTTGAAGACATAACAATAAATTTATAATTGTTAGGAACCATAGGATCTTTGGGCCTGTGTATCTACACAGTGAAAATGAAGAGCAAGAAAATGCATATAGTGCTTAACATTCTGGGGTTTGAAGTTAGACATAACCAGAGGGGGTCCTGGCTCTGCTCTTGTGAGACATTTGATTTTCATCCTGCTGAGCATCTTCAGTTTTATCTTCTCTAGAATGAAGAAAGGATCTTTTTTATAATATTGCAAAGAGTCATAAAATACAGTGTAAATAGAGAATGTGGTATGGAGTGATTGGTAGTTGCTAAATAAATTATGGGGATAAAGTGATTTAGAATATACAGATTATTTCTTGGCTTACCATGTTTAGAGGATTAGATTATACATAATAATATAATATGATATAATATATGAGTATATTTATATTATATGTGATTTTGTACAATAACTTGATTTGAGAGATCTGTGCTTGATTTCCCTACTCTTTTTTTTTTTAATTTCCCTACTCTTTATTTGTGAACACATTTAATAAATCATTTGTGTATTGGCTTATTCTTCATATTCTACATAACATCCTCTCTTCTCTGCCTTATACTAAGTTATTGACTAGTATCATTGACAAGGATCCTAGAATACTGTATGCTTTTTTTATTGTTAATTTTTACAATTAATTGCAAAAAAGGTTTGGTTTTATATAATTACCCCAAAAAGCTCTGGGAAGGCATAAACTGTATGTGTGTGTATGTGCATATGTGTGTGGGTATATGTGTGTTATTCCTGCAGATTAGCAGAGTGTCTGATCCAGTGAAGGAACTTAATAAAGGACATTTTCTGAACTGAGATGTGTTATGCTATTCAACCATATTTGTAATGATAGAACCCAAAGTTTTCAATCCTACTACAAATGAAACTGAATCAGAAAATTACTTTTGTTTTATGGATAAAATATTTTATATTAACAGATTGAGTGCTGCTGAAATATAAATGTTTACATCTTCTCAAACTGTTGAAAGAGACAAGAATGAATAATAATAGTATGGTACTACCAGAAGGAAAGAAAAAAAAATGAGCTATAAAACAAATACTCAAAAAAGTTTCTTTGATTTTCAATGACTTTTCCCTTTACACCAAAGCATTAGAATAAGTAAGTTACAGTTTAGGAGGAAGATTAATATGGTATTTAAAAGAGACCTAGGACATGTATACCTTAATTTATATAACATTGTATGTGAAGTATATCTATGTGGAGCTGGGAAGAAAAAGAAACCCATAACAAATTGCATATGCCCCAAGAAAATATTTTAGTTTGTTATATAAATAAATATTGAACAGAGAAAGTTTTATATATTGTGAAATACTCTTGTGACTTCTTTCCTTGGTATTTGAAAAATAATATTCCTCTGTAAATTCTTGGTTTTACAAAGAAGTAAAAGAAGACCCCATCCCATACACACCGACCCAACAAGATGGAAACTTTTCAGAAAATTTGAGAAAATGCCATGCTTATTTGTTTATATATTTAAAAGCTGTCATCAGATGGATATCAACTAGACAGTTGGTTTTGCTGCATATCATAAATCTGTCATGGCCAACTTTATCATTTGCTGTCTGACACTTTCCAGTACTAATCATCTCTGTGAAGAATAAGAAGTTGGAGTGGAAAACCCTTTGTAAACCCTCTCTGTAGTACATTTGTCAGTTTCATGTTTTTAAGTCCTTGCCGCTACTGTGGGGACATTTCTAATTCATTCTCATTTGAGAGTCCTCATTTTATCTACTTTACAGAGTGCAGTGTTATCTGATGTTGTTTCATGCTGAGATGAAACACTGACTGTATCAGTAGGGATAACTGCTGAGAAGAAAGAACAAAAGAATAGTATATATCTAACAGTCCAGAATTTTCACTGGGGTTGTGCTGAGCTAGAGGATTTACTTATCTCCCAAAAGGATTGCTTCATAATATTTCGGTTCTTATAAACTTTTAGACGTGCAAAGGAAGTAAGAACTCAAATGCAAGTTACACATATGGGTGAAGTCTTCAAAGTGATCTCTTTTTGTCACTTTCTTTTTATTTCCCGTAAGAAAACAGTTTTGCATATGCAACAAGATTGTCCTTGGGAACTTTGATCTAAAGGATAGAATTTAAGAGTTTAATCTCCGAAAATAGGCAAAACTTTACCTTTGTTTATTTGATCACTTTGCAAGTGTGCCCACTAAAGTACAGTTGGGAGTAAATATTTCAAAAAACCATGACACAATTAAAATGACTGAGGAAATTATGTGATCTGCCATTTTAAAAAAGTTAACTACAATTTAGCCTTTTTTTCCTAGGTTAGAGTCATGATCTCATGCCTAGAATATATTCTAGTGCAGTTTTTAAATATAAAAACCTTGAAGAATCTAAACAATTTGCTCATATATTGAAAATTTTTTTAAAAATCATATGATAAAACCCTTAGCAAATTTTAGCTTTAACCCTAATTTGTGTGACAGGCAACTTTTTCAAACATGACATATCACTCCAGTTTGCAGGCACATTAGATAATATTTATAAAACTTTTTACATCAATCTTGGAACATAATGTAATATAGCTGTTAGTGAAAAAAAGAAGTCAGGGTAGCAGTAGTGAAGTAGTAGTAATAATAATATTTTTAATAATTTCCCTTTTGAAAAGCTAATTTAAAAAATACTACTAATATTTGACATCAGTGATTATCAGAGTCACTAATGGATAGATTAGATTCGTAGTTACCATTCCATAATTCATGTTTGTATGCAAATTATGTTATAATTATAGTCCATTGTCTATTAAGACAAAGCTATTTATGTGTTAGGTTAATATTTAATTGATATGTTTAAGATTATAGCAAAATGCAAAATAAGTGCAATGTAATGATATGCTTCATCTTAATTACATTCATATTCGTAAAGATTTTCTCCTCTTTTTCCTCTCCTAAACAAGAAAGAAAATATTTCATAAAATCCTTCATAATAAGAAGCACCATATGGCTCATTATTTAATCAATTAGAGAAAATTGAGAAGAACAGATTGTTCTTTTGTAATGCAGTAAATCTTCATTTTACCTTCCATTATAGTGAAATTCTGACCTCAGAATTTTAGGTTTGATCCCAGGTCTTTGATCCTGGCCACAATTTGTTAACCCTAAACAACGGATTTGCTGTACTTATGTTTGATCATTTAGATCATCAAAAAATACTCTTGACTGTCAAAATAATAACTGAATTTTCAATAGTAGACATATCCATGAAGAATGTAAAAAAATAAGAAGGATTATATAGTTCGAGGTCGCATTTAAAATTAACTTCATCTTGGAAGACTAAAACATCAAGAATAAGAAAAAGTGAAAGATTCTACACTGAAACACTGTAGCACATAGAAAACTGTAAGTTTTCATATAAACATGAATTATAATAAAGCACAATAAATAGAATAGTATAAGGATCTCTTAGCATAAGTGAAGAAAGTGTCAATTGATAATGCATCTAATGAATGGGAAAAGCACAAGTAGAGTTAGTATATGGGACACACTTGTTTTCCTATTCTTAGTTATGCAAATGTAATTACCTACAGTTATCATATAGATCCCTTAAGAGAATTAGGTGGACTGATGGCATTTCAATGTTCAGCCTCAGTGCCCAGGATAATAAGGAATGTTGGAATGTGGCAAACTGGACATCAAGGTCCCCGTCCAAAAGGCACAGACACTACCACTTTTTTACTTTTTTGTGTTGATTTCTTAAATAGACTTTTTAAAGCAGCAGAGATACACAATGAAATTGAGTAGAAGGTACATAAATTTCACATATAACCTCTGCCAGGACTCAGGCACAGTCTCGCCCACTATCAACATCCTACACCAGGGCAATACATTTGTTACGACTGATGAACCTCCACTGACACACAATTACCAAGAATTCACAATTTGCTTTACGGCTCATTCTTTGTGTAAATATACTCGTTCAAAATTGTAATGACATGGATCCATTATTATAGTAACATACAGAATGTTTTCACAGTCCTAAAAATCTTCTGCTCTCCCTCTTCATCCCTTCCGTCTACTTAACCATGGGAACCACTGACCTTTTTATTGCCTCCATAGTTTTGCCTTTTCGAGAATGCCAGTCATACAGTTGGAATCATACACTATGTAGCCTTTCAGGTTAGCTTCTTTCACTTAGTAAAACACATTAACGTTTCCTTCATGTCTTATTCTGTCTTGATAACTCATTTCTTTGTAGCACGAAATAACATTTCATTATATGGATACCACAGTTATATTTATTCATTCACCTTCTTAAGGGCATCTTGGTGCTTTCTCTTTTTGGAAATTATAAATAAAGCTGCTATAAGCATCTGTGTGCAGGTTTGTTTTTGTTGTTGTTGTTGTTTTTAAAAGATTTTGTTTATTTTTATTTGACAGACAGAGATCACAAGTAGGAAGAGAGGCAGGCAGAGAGAGAGGAGGAAACAGGCTACCTGCAGAGAGCCTGATGAGGGGCTCCATCATGACCTGAGCCAAAGGAAGAGGCTTTAACCTACTGAGACACCCAGGCGCCCCATGTGTGCAGGTTTTTGTGTAGAAAAGTTTTCAACTTCTTTGTGTAAATATCAAGGAGCACATTTGCTCGATTGTATGATAAAGTATGTTTACTTTGCTTCAGAAACCACTAAACTGTTTTCCAGAGTGATGTGTATCATTTTTCATTTCCACTGGTAATAAATGAATGAGAATTTCTGTTGCCCACATCCTCACTACCATTTGGTTTTGTCAGTGTTTTGGATTTTGGTCACTCTGATGCAGTGACAACTCATTGCTGTTTTAATTTACAATTTCCTAATGGCATACTATGTTGAAAATCATTTCACATGGTTATCTGTCATCTACATATCTTCTTTGGTGAAATGTCTATTTAGGTCTTTTGCCCATTTTAAATTGGGTTATTCATTTTTTTACTGTTGAGTTTTAAGTGATCATTCTAGACCTCGGATAACAGCTCTTTATCAGATACATCTTTTGCGTTATTTCCTCCCAATATGTGGCTTGTCTTCTAATTCTCTTGATATTTTCTTTTGCAAAACAGAAACTTTTAATTTTAAAGAAGTTCAGCTTATCAATTTTCCTTTCATAGATGATACCTTTGGTTTCATATCTAAATAATCCTAGCCATACCTAAGGTCATTTAGATTTTCTCTTATATTTCCTCCTAGGAGATTTATATTCTGTGTTTCACACTAGGTCTCTGATCTATTTTTGAGTCAATTATTGTGAAAGGTGTACAGTCTGTGTATAGATCCTTCCTTCTTTCCTTCTTCCCTCCCTTCCTTCCTTCCTTTTCTTATTACATGTGGATGTCCAGTTGTTCCAGCATGATTTGTTTAAAAGGCTATCCTTGCTCCATTGTATTTCCTTTGTTCCCTCATCAAAGATGAGCTCTTTATGTGGATCTATTTCTACCTTATACATTCTGTTCTTCTTCTTTTTTTTTTTTAATATTCTGTTCTTCTGTTCTTTTGAACTATTTGTCTTTTTTTCTCTTTGTTTTTTGTTTTTTGGTTTTCTTTTTTTTTTTTTGCTTTTTGTTTTTCTTTGCAAATGCCACTCTGTCTTGATTATTGTAGATTTATGGTTAAGTCTTAAAGTTATGTAGTATCAGTCCTCCAATTTTGTCTTTCTCTTTCAATAATTATTGACATATCTGGGTCTTTGCCAAATCTATCCATTTTTAAATATTAGCAAAAATATTTTTTTGATATTGTGCATGCCAACACTCTATAGACCAAATTCAACAACTTTATAACCTGTTTTTACCCCACAGATTGCAAGTGTGTGAAGCCTATCCCAACATATCAATATAGTATTTTGACATGATTTCTAGATAATTTCTGTTTCATATTTATGGTAGGACAGTAAGTGGGAAATTCAGATTACCTTCAAAATTAGTATTTAGAAAGTATAGAACAGAACTGATCACTCAAAAGTTAGCTGTCCTAGCAGATCTGATACTGATAAGAGCCTATTATTTACTCAAAACAGAAGCAGGGACTGTGGTCATCTAGAGTTAAGGTGAATCAGTTACCATGGAAACTATATCCAAGGAGATATCAAGAGGGACTCTTGCTTGCTTAGTATTGGAATCACTGCTGAAACCTACAGGAGTTATCATGGAAAGGTGGTTTGACAGAAGACGTCCTTCTTTATTATTTTAATGTGGCCTTCTTGTGTCATTTACTAGATGGAAGCAATATCTCCTTGATTTGACTATACCTCTCTCGGCTTTAAGCCCCTGAAAAAAAATTCTGCACTTGCCATCTAGAATGCTTCCCTTGGTCCTATCCTCTCCCACCCACCAAGATCAACATTAATTCCTTAAGTAAGCCTGTTGCTCTCCAAGATCATATTACATTTTTTATTTCATACTCTCAAAATATCTTTTACTTCTACTGAATATGCTTATCATAGTTTTAATAGAATAGTTAATTTTGCATTTGTGTGTTTAATTCTATGTCATCTACCAAAATATCAGCTCCATAATAGCAAAAGCCATGACTGAATTACCCTCCAGTGTACCTTGTGTCTAACATGGTCTTTACAAATAGGCAGAATAAGTTACTTTTTATGGGTGGAATGAATAGATAAATATGAATATATTGTTGGCCTTTGTAAATGTATTACCCTGTGAAAAGATAGTAAGAAACATTATTTCATTTAAACATATTGGAAATGAAAACTGAGAACATCTGAGAGTGGACTCAAAAAATTATCACCGACTCTAACTAGAGCAAAAGCAGTTCTCCAGTTTCTAATTGTACTAGCATAACTTGAAAATAGTTGCCAACCACAAATAAACCAACAAGAAACCGAAGCTATCTTGTTCACCCTGGTGTGGAGTTAAGGGTTACTTCATTTTTTTTTTTTTTTTGTACAGCTTTTACTATGTTATCATTAATTTAAGAAGGACTTATTGAATGAAATTTCTTTATTTCTTGGAATTAGTCATTCCCTTTAAGTGGGCAAGTCCAGAATCGTGACACGATTTTCTTTACAATATTAAAAAGCCCTAGATTATTATGTTGAGATTTTATTTTCTTGAAACTTCTAATAATAAAACAAAATTGCAGTTTCACAGCTGTGATGGTTCCTTGGTTTCCATAGAAGATGTTTTTATAAAGCAAGGGTTGAGAATCCATCCATATTCAAATGTTCCCCTTGCATGATGGCTCAATTATTATTGTTGGTACTAATCATCTCAGTACTTGGCAAGACTCATTCATACTGCAGGAAAGCAAACTTTCCCAGAAATCAAAACACCAAATGTTCTGAACAAAATAATTGGAGGATAAGGGTCCCCTTAGAATCTGAAATTTTCACTTGACAGAACCTTGACAAATGTGAGTGGGTGTTTAATCAAAAGGATATTTGTCATAGAGCATAGCTCACAATTTTCAACACAGCAAAGGAAATATTTGGTTCCTATGGTGCAACTGGAGCTTAAATCCAGGCAGACCATTCCAAGTCTCTGATCCAGACTGATTTTTAATTCAGAAGTCAATGACTTGAAGATTCAATTTTTGGGATTTGTACAGATATGAGAGCAGTGGCTTACTTTCCTACCAAAGGCAGTGATGGTTGAACTGTGCATGAACACACACAGGTCTAGGAACTGAGCTGAATGCCTGAATTAAAGACAGATGCAGGATTCTCGTCTGTATATTTATAAAATGTAATTGATATTTTCAGAGTCATAATGTTTGTGTTTACATGCATTCACCTTTTGAAAATCATTACCAAAAAAGGGTGAGGGGTGTGATTTTATACTTCATTTTTTGTTGATTTTGTTAAGTCTTGCTAACAATTTTAGATCAACTGGCTCATCTTGCAAAATGTCAATTATTAAATGTGAGGTAGACTATACCTTGAGGAATGTTTAAAGTTACTTATATCTTCCAATAAAATCTGTCTGGCATCTAGAGTAATGCTTTTTGGTGTAACCTGTTTTTTCCCTCATATATGTTTATGCATTAGAGAAAGCAAAGGTATTTAAAAGTATAAAGTAGAAAAGTATAAAATCAAGAAAACCCCATTTTTAAAAACAGCTATGAATATATATATATGCATTTATATTTGGAAAACACAAGTTTATAATTTATATCCAGACTATATATCCAAATCCTTCCTTCTTTTGTTTCTTCCTCCTTCCTCCCTCCCTTCTTTCCTTCTTCCCTCTCTCCCCCTCCCCTCCTCCCTTCCTTTCTTTCTTCCTCCCTCCCTCTCCCACCCTTCCTTCCTTCCTTTCTTTCTTCTTTCCATCTATCATCTATCTACTCAAATTATTTTGTGAAAAACAAAGCAGCTTATAATTGCTGAACCCTTATTAAGTATTGGGCATAATTTTAAAGTCTTATTTAAAATAATCCTTACAAACATAATTTAATAATGCTACTTGACAACTGAACATGTATTAAAGCACATAGTAGCCAAGTATTATGCACAGATATGAGAACAAGTTAATGAAAGAGCCTACATTCTAATCTAGAATGTCTGACTTCTGAGTCCATTTTCTCTTTAGATTTTATTTATCTATTTGACAGAGAGAGAGAGAGAGGCAGAGAGAAGGACCAGGGGAGGAGGGGCAAAGGAAGAGGGAGAAGCAGGCTCCCCACTGAACAAGGAGCCCAATGCGGGGCTTGATTCCAAGACCCTGGGATTATGACCTGAGTCAAAGGAAGACGCTTCACTGAGCCACCCTGGTGCCCTGAATCCATCTTCTTAATTGCTATATATCAGAGGTCAAAAATTTATCTCATATATACATTTTTTCCTTAAATAACATTATCTTTATTTAACTTTGATACCCATGAACATGCTATTACTTTTTATTGGTGGATCCATCAAACTGAGCATCCCAAATAGATCCTCTAAGATTTTTATGATTTTTCATTTTCCTAATTTTTCATTTTGCTTGTGGGCAATTGGCCCATTCCAGGTCAATCGGTTTGTTAATTGTCATACATAGAACCAGGTTAATTGGGATGCCTGGGTGGCTCCGTCATTAAGTGTCTGCTTTTACCTCAGATCATGATCCCAGGGTTCTTGGATGGAGCCAAACCTGGAGCCCCACAGGGAGCTCCACATGGGGTCCTGGCGTCAGACTCTCTGCTCAGCAAAAAGCCTGCTTCTCCCTCTCCCTCTCCCCTGCTTGTGTTCTCTCTCTATCTATCTCTGTCAAGTAAATAAATAAAATCTTAAAAAAAAAAAAGAATCAGGTTAATCACTTTAATCATATTATCAGCTATTCTTGCAATGATAACTTTTTCATCTAATGAATCCACTCCTATTCAACCTTTGTTTGGTTATAATCTAAGGCTGAACTTCTTTCCTAATACTTGTCCAATACTTTAAAACTGAGCAACTTCACTTTCTTCTAGGACCATAGATGTCATTTGCCCTGGAGACAGGGATTTATCATATTATACTTCCTGAATTCTGAGTATTCCTTTCTGTCCACAGCTATATGCATGCCTGAACATGTATATCACTGTGCCGGAAATTGCAATGTGAAGATAACAAGATGTATTTCTGTCCCTTGATTTGTTTGCATATTGATATCTATATGATTTTTGCATTATATCTGGAGAATATGATTCCTACATTATGTTGAAATTTAAGATTTATAAATTTCTGAGTAGCATATTGTGTGAATTTTAATTTATCAGACATTTCTTTTTCAAACCCACTCTTTAGAAAATGGTAAGAATATATCTCACAATAAGACTAAATATAATTCTGGTATTCTGATACTCTTGTTCTCAAGCAGAACACTATGTGCCAGTTATCAGTACCAGGAGAAGACTTCAACATGGAAAATAGCAAAGATCATCACAATGCCAGGCACCAGAACAAATTAGAAGTTCTAACATGTATCTTGGTATCTGAGTTTCTAAAGAAAATATAGCACAGTCAGGCACTGGATAGAACAATGCTGTTACCTATGTAGAGAAGAGAGAGAGTAAGATCAGCTCCAATAGTGTGCAACGAACCACTGAGGCACACAATTAAGCAAGAAGGAACATTAATTGGGTATAGAACAGAGAGAGCTATTCTTACACAGGCTGATAAGCCTGGCAAGGGCTATGTGGGCTCTTTATTTCTTCTCATAAAGAAGTGTTCGGGCCTAAGACTCATTCTTATGTAGTCAAGCAGGGGTCAAATGAGCATGGCATGCCTTGCCCAACACATATGTATAGATAGGTAAATTAACCCGAGTGGAAAGATAAGTGATTTGTTTTCATTAAGTATGGAAAGGCTATAGATGTTATACTTGAGGGATTCCTTCATAACTACTGTACCCTGCTAAGGATTCCTGCCATGTTTAACATAGAGTCTTCTTTCAAATTAAAAAAAAAAAAAAAAAAGCACCGGATTTTGGTAGCACATTGCAGACCTTTTTTTTTTTTTTTTTTTTGTGGGGGGTAGTTCATGCCTTTAAGATGATAATTTATATAATCATAATCTGTTATATCAACTAATAATATAGTTATGTGTAAATGACAATCTAACTTCAATTTTATTTTAGCAACAGTCTAAGTTTTCTCTCTTTGGTATATCAGCTTTCCTTCTGTAATTGAATATCTGTTTTCTAACTACATTGTGAGATCTTTGAGACTATAAACAAATATCTTCTACTTTCACATACCTCCTCACATGCTAACACATTACAATTTGGACAAGAAGTAGGCAATAAAATCATTTGGATTAATGAAATAGTTTCAGATGCAGGTGCAAACAACGTGTCAACATTATATTCTATTTCTTTTTTTTTTTTTTTTAAGATTTTATTCATTTGTCAGAGACAGAGAGTGAGAGAGAGATTGAGAGCTCAAGCAGGGGGAGTAGAGGACAGAGGGAGAAGCCAGCTCCCTACTGAGCAAGAAGCCCCAAGGTGGCCTCAATCCCAGGACCCTGGGATCATGACCTGAGCCAAAGGCAGACACCCAACTGACGAGCCACCCAGTCATCCTGAATTATATTCTATTTCTCATTATATTCATTATATTCTATTTCTCTATAACTCTTTTTATCTTACACTGTGAAGTGTGATATATTTAAAATAACACTTACTGTAGTGGGTATATTCATTTTATATCAGTATACACCCAATTACAACTTACAAACTTAGTGGCTAAAAACTACGCACTAGCTCACAATTTCTGTGGGTGAGAATCCTGAGCATGACTTTGCTGAGTGCTCTGCTCGGAGTCTCACAAGGCTAAATCAAGATGTTGGCCAGGTGGCATGATCATCTGGATGCTTCATTTGGGAAGAACCTGCTCCTAAGATCAGTCATGCTGCTGACAGCATCCATCTCCTTATGGCTGTGGGATTCAAGATTCTATTCTCTTGATGATTGTTAGTTACACCTACAGGCCCCCTACAATTTTTGCCACATGGCCTTCTCACAACATGGCAGCTCCCTTAATCAGGGCCAGGTAGAGAATCTCTCTAGTCTCTTAATATGGATGCATTTATAACTTAATATGATCATAGGGATGGAACCCTAGCACCTTTGTAATATAACATCACTTAAACAAAGAAGTGACATTTCATCATTTTGCCATGTTTTATTGGTCAAAACCAAATCACAGGTCCTTCTCATACCCAAGGGGAGAAGGTTATATATGGATGTGTCCACCACAATTGGTGTTGTCATAAAGGAAAGATTAAAAAACTTTTGCCTATAAAGTTTATTACCTTCTTAGTGAATATTTTAGTCCAATTTATTTAATTTATATATATATGCATGTATATATATGTATAAAATTATAGTCATACATATGTGCGTTTATTATATATATGTGCATATATATCTATATCTATATTTAATAACCACAGAAAAGGACTATTAATTAGTAAGAGTTTTACTAATCCAAGTGTTTATTTTTTTCCATGATATTGACCTTTTAAAATGAAGGCTTTAAATTGAGAAGTTTTAAAAGGATCAGCCAAATAGTTATAGTCTTTTTCAAGACTATACTTTAACCCATTTTCACTTATGCATTCTATTTATATATATCTTAATTAGTCAAGGAATGAGATGCCAAAAAAAAGTGCAGCATTTTAAGATTTCAAGAAAACAAAATAGTAGTATGTCTGACTAGGAAATCTGTTTTTCATCAGAGATTGTCTGCTCACCAGGTAAGTTCCTTACTATCTATCTATCACGGGCTTCAATTTTCCAACAGAATAGCCTGATTCATCACTGTTATGCCAATGACACCCTGCTCTATCTGTCGTTGCCTAGCGATTCCCCTGGGGAAACTTTAATATTTCGGGCTCATATAGAAGACATTAAGTTTGATATCACAAAATTTCTTTCACCTAGAAAATACTAGAATGGGGGATATGCATTGACTTTGATTAGTCATACAGGAATTTTAGACACTTTAAATTTAAAAGAATCACAAAATGTTGAATGTCAAAATTTCATTTAATCCATGATAAATGAGACCCAAAGAGAAAATGTGATATAGCTTTGACCACCAAACCAATTAGTTAAGAGATTTAAATCTACATTTTCTAACTTTAAAGCAGTGTATGAACCCTCCATTAAACATTTTATATATGGTTGGCCCTTAAACAACATGAGTTTGAACTGTGTAGGACTACTTATACACAGATTTTTTTCAATAGAGTACAGTACTATAAATGTGTTTTCTTTTTCTTATGACTTTCTTACTTTCTCAATATTTTTTCTCTGGCTTACTTTATTATAAGAATGCAGCAGATAATAGATATAACATAAAAAATATCTGTTAATTGACAGTTTAGGTTATTTGTAAGGTTTCTAGTCAATATCAGGCTACTAGTAGTTAGATTTTTGGGGAGCCAAAAGTTATACCTGGATTTTTGACTGTGCAGGTAGATTGACACCCTAACCCCCAGGTTATTCAAGGGTCAAATGCAGACCTGGCAAGCCAGGCCACACAAGGCAAATTATAGTCCCAGTGTTACAATGGCAAAGTAACCCTATTATGTGATGCTCATACCCATTTCTCTTGCCCTTCACATCTTGCTCACACTACCACTTCAGCTCCTTCCAGATCTCTCATCCCTTTTAATCTTCCTTCTCCTCCCAGTATTTGTTCTAATCACTAATAAAGCACAAATGCATTAAATTATTGTATCATTTTTTGCCAAACAAAGTTTTACTCAAAGAAGGACCAATTCAGTTTCTACCATTGTCTCTGGGCTTATTTTCACTCCACATTATACACTTTTTAAACTACTCATAACCTTAAGTCATTAACTATTATTGTCTACTGCTATACTCTCTGGCTTCTGCTTCTCTGGTTTCAAAAACTGGTCTCTTGAGCTTTTGGACTTTAATATGATGAACAATCCTGACATCTGATCTTTGGAGATGCCACTTATGATAGAGTAGAGTTCTGGTAAAGAAAGAGATGTGAACAATCAGAGTTATACTATTTACAGTTTTATTTATTTTGGGGGTCAAGGATCTCAGTGGTTTCAGAGAGTGTACAAAAATTACCTATAGGAAGTAGATACAGCAGGGAAAATTCAGGAATTCTCCTGCCCTCACAAATTTATATTCTAGTTAGGAAGGTAGATAAACAAATGAAAATTTGAATGGACATACAATGCAAAGTTAAGTACCAAAAATACTATGAAGAAAAAGCAGGGAAAGGAAATATAGAGTAATGTTGATTGACAAGATGTTTTAGATATTCAGGGAAGTTTTGCTAAAGAATAAGTTTGGGCAAAGACCTGAATAAAAAGACCTTTCAAATGACTATGAATGGTGAATGAAGTGAGAATAGCAATGTAAAGATCCTAGTGAGGGAATAGCTACTTTGTTTGTGAAAAAAAAAATAACTAAAGCCAAAGTGATGGGACATGCAACATCATGGTACATATGGACAGGCTACTGATGCTTTACAATAAGGACAATTCACATTACTATAATGTTCAGCAAACAAATCATATTAGACACTTCATCAATGCCAGGGTTGGGGTGCTAACCCCCACACAGTTGAAAATTCACTTATAACTTTAAGTCCCCCAAAGCCTTTTAATTAGCTTACTAATTAGTAGTGCAGAAGCCTACTGATAACATAAACAACAAATTAACACATATTTTATGTTATATGTATTATATACTATATTTTTTTATTTTATTTTTTCAGTGTTCCAAGATTCATTGTTTATACTATATTCTTACAATAAAGTAAGCTAGAGAAAAGAAAATGTTATTAAAATTTCATAAGGAAGAGAAAATACATTTACAGTACTGTATTGTATTTATTTAAAAAAAACTGCTTGTAATTGGGCCTGCACAATTCAAAGCCATGTTGTTCAAGGGTGAATTGTTCTATAATTCCATTTATATGAAGTCAAAAACAGTCAAAGTTAATCTAAAGTGTTAGAATAATTACTGTAGGAAGAAAGAGCAAACTTGATAACCTCTTCTGAAGAATTTATAGTATTTCATTTTTTGGTCATGGTATATTCTCTTTATAAAATTTTGTGTGTTGTACACTCATAATGCCCTCTTCTGTAACAATTGTACTACAATAGACATATTTTAACAATCAGAATACCAGTGGAAGGACATAAGTAAACACTGGGGAAAACAAATGAAAATATCAGCATTAGAGAAGCCCATCAATCTAGAACCTAGAGAGGAAAGACTAGAGCATATTATGGTAGCTTAAGAGAGTGTCATTAACAGGTATTTAGTATAGTTCTTTTCAAAAACCAATACTACCCAAGTTCTAACTAAGAAGAGCATTCAATAGAGTTTGAGAGACAGACCAGGCAATTGAAATAAATTTTATAAATAACAGAGTATTCTAAAATGGTGGTGTTCATATTGTTCTGTGGAGTATACTATAAAGTTATTATTCAATAAAAAACAAAGTACACTTAAAGCAAGTGAATGACTGTTTCATTAGGAGTTTTATGAACACAATTATTCATGAACTATCATGTTACTACATTACTTAAGTTCTCGGCTTATTTTTCTGTACCCTTGGATAAGGTCTCATTCTTTATGATGGATTCTTCCTCTCTTTCCTTCCTGTTTCATCTTTGAGTGACCTATGAATCTTGATCATGCCTTGGATTCTCTTATCATCACAACTTGT
This sequence comes from Enhydra lutris kenyoni, assembly GCF_002288905.1. Lineage (NCBI taxonomy): Eukaryota > Metazoa > Chordata > Mammalia > Carnivora > Mustelidae > Enhydra > Enhydra lutris. Next base: position 45,686,356 of record NW_019154105.1, on the reverse strand, counting down.
CCATACGGCTATGTTTTATTTTATTTTTTATAGGTATATGCTCAAATTATCAACTAACTCCTGCTTATCATTTAAATATCTCTTTCTCAGTTGCATATTCTCTGAACACCAAATACTGACTTCTGTTACTTGTTTGAACCCTTAACACTAGGCACTAGCATAGCATCCATAACTTTGTATTATTTATTGGCTTCTCACCAATTGCCATTCCTGACTAAACTGTAATCTGGAGGTGGAGAGCTTCTGTGTCTTGCCCATTGCTATATACATGGCATCAAGTACTTGATTCATTTTTTTTTTTTCCTGAATGTATGAATGACTATAATGAGAGGAAGGAAAGGGGAAAAACAATAGAAAAGGAGGATTACATGTGGAAAGACCAAAGAATAGGGCTAGGAATCAGGTCTTTATACTTCTGGTCCAGGGTTTTTTCTTTAAGAGTTACCCACTCAAATGGATCTTAGGGACAAGCAAGAAATAAAAATTACCAAAATGATTCCAAAGGGAGTTTGAGGACTCAGATGAACATGAATATGGCATTCTGTAATGGCAAAATGGTTACTCAGTTCCAGCTTACTTTTGTCTTCTGAGAATGAAGGACTCTGATAACTCCGATTTTTTTTTTTTTTTAAGATAATACATAGATCTGGATTTTGAAATGGTGGCTAATAATTTGATCATCCTTACAAATTATCTGTAAATGCTGTGCTTACCAACAGTGTATGATATCTCCAGCTTGGATTTCCAAACTCTATTCTTTGCTGATCTCCTAGTGTAGTCTATTCTAGCTAGGCGTTTCATTTTTAGAATGAAGATTCTCTCTTCAATTTTTCTTAAAGCACTTCTTAAACTTCTGATGTTTTATTTGAAGCATTCTCATGTGTCACAAGAAAGTCAATAGTGGTCAGTCTCCTTAATATGACAGAAAATGTGTTCTTGATCTGACCTGATATTTAAGAAGAGTGATCTCATAAATTTGAAGGTTTGGGGGATTTTCTTTAGTTCTTATTTTTCCCAGTTTTGAAGATAATGATATATGCTGTCATGTCTTCTAATGATTCACTCTATGTTTAGTTATTATTTAGCTATATCACTAGGAAAAAAATTCTGAGTTGGATCTGAGTTCACAATTTTTTAAATTTTATTTTATTTTTCAGCATTCCAAGACTCATTGTTTATGCACCACACCCAGTGCACCATGCAGTACATGCCCTCCTTAATACCCACCACCAGCCTCACCCATCCCCCTACCCCCCTCCCTTCCAAAATCCTCACTTTGTTTCTCAGAGTCCACAGTCTCTCATGGTTCATCTCCTTCTCTGATTTCCCCCAATTCACTTTTCCTTTCATTCTCCTAATGTCTTCCACGTTATTCCTTAAGCTCCACAAGTAAGTGAAACTATAAAGCATTTGACTTTCTCTGCTTGACTTATTTCACTCAGCATAATCTCCTCCAGTCCTATCCATGTTGATACAAAAGTTGAGTATTCATCCTTTCTCATGGAGGCATAATTGTATACGTAAACTATATCTTCTTTATTCATTCTTCTGTTGAAGGACATCATGGTTATTTCCACAGTTTGATGGTTGTGGCCATTGGTGCTATGAACATAGGGGTACATATGGCCCTTCTTTTCATTACATCTGTATCTTTGGGGTAAATACCCAGTAGTGCAATTGCAGGGTCATGGGACAGCTCTATTTTTAATTTCTTAAGGAATCTCCACACTATCTTCCAAAGTGGCTGTACCAACTTAAATTCCCACTAACAGTGTAAGAGGGTTCCCCTTTCTCCGTATCCTCTACCACACTTGTTTCTTGTCTTGTTAATTTTGGCCATTCTAACTTGTGTAAGGTGGTATCTCAGTGTGTTTTTAATTTGAATTTCCCTGATGGCTAAAGATGAATGAACATTTTGCCACGCGTCTGTTAGCCATTTATGTGTCTTCTTTGGAGAAGTGTCTGTTCATGTCTTCTGCTCATTTTTTGATGTAATTATCTGTTTTTTTGGGTATTGAGTTTGAGGAGTTCTTTATAGATCTTGGCTATCAGCCCTTTGTCTGTAGTGTCATTTGCTAATATCTTCTCCCATTCCATGGTTGTCTCTTTGTTTTGTTGACTGTTTCATTTACTGTGCAGAAACTTTTTATCTCGATGAAGTCCCAAAACTTCATTTTTGCTTTTGTTTCTTTGCCTTTGGAGACACGTTTTGAGAGAAGTTGCTGTGGTCAATGTAGAAGAGGTTACTGTCTAGGATTTTGATAGATTCCTGCCTCACATTAAGGTCCTTTATCCATTTTGAGTTTATCTTTGTGTATGGTTTAAGAGAATAATCAAGTTTCATTCTTCCATACATAGCTGTCCAGTTTCCCAGAACCATTTATTAAAAAGACTGTCTTTTTTCCACTGGATATTTTTTCCTGCTTTGTTGGAGATTATTTGACTGTAGGGTTTTGGGTCCATATCTGGGCTCTCTACTCTGTTCCACTGGTTTATGTGTCTGTTTTTGTGTCAGTACCATGCTGTCTTGGTGATCACAGCTTTGTAGTAAAGCTTAAAATCAGGCAATGTGATGCCCCCACCTTTGTTGTTCTTTTTCAACATTTGCTTAGTGATTTGTGGTCTTTTCTGGTTGCAAAAAAATTTTAGGATTGTTTGTTCCAGAACTTTGAAAAATGCTGATGGAATTTTGATCAGCATGGCCTCGAAGGTATAGATTGCTCTGGACACTATAGACATTTTAAGAATGTTTATTCTTCCAATCTATGGGCATGGAATGCCTTTCCATCTTTTTGTGTCTTCTTCAATATCTGTCACGAGTGTTCTGGAGTTACTTGAGTACAGATCCTTTACCTCTTTGGTTAGGTTTATTCCAAGGTATGTTATGGTTCTTGGTGCTATAGTAAATGGACTCGATTTTTTAATTTCCCTTTCTATATTTTCATTGTTAGTGTATAATAAAACAACTGATTTCTATGCACTGATTTTGTATCCTGTCACATTACTCAATTGCTATATAAGTTCTAGTAGTTTGGGGGTGGAATCTTTTGGGTTTTCCATATAAAGTATCAAGTAATCTGTGAAGAGAGAGACTTTAACTTCTTCTTTGCCAATTTGAATACATTTTATTTCTATTTGTTGTCTGATTGCTGTTGCTAGGACTTCTAGTACTATGTTGAACAACAGTGGTGAGAGTCCACATCCTTGTCGTGTTCATGATCTCAAAGGGAAGACTGTCAGCTTTTTCCCACTGACGATGATATTCACTGTGGGTTTTTCATAGATAGATTTTATGAAGTTGAGGAATGTTGCCTCTATCCCTACACTTTGAAGAGTTTTAATCAGGAATGGATTCTGCATTTTGCCAAATGCTTTTTCTGCATCAGTTGAGAGGATCATGTGGTTCTTCTCTTTCCTCTTATTGATTTGTTCTATCACATTGATTGATTTGTGAATGTTGAACCATTCTTGCATCCAAAGGATAAATTCCACCTAGTCATGGAGGATAATCTTTTTAATGTACTGTTAGATCCTATTAGCTAGGATCTTGTTGAGAATCTTGGCATTCATATTCATCATGGATATTGGTCTGGAATTCTCATGTTTGGTGGGATCTTTGTCCAGGGTAATGCTGGCTCAGGGGAAAGGCTTTGGGATCAGGGTAATGCTGGCTTCATAGAAAGAGTCTGGAAGTTTTCCTTCTGTTTCTATTTTTTGAAACAGCTTCAGGAGAATAGTTATTATTTCTTCTTTGAATGTTTGGTAGAATTCCCCAGGGAATCTATCAGGTCTTGGGCTCTTGTTTTTTGGGAGGTTTTTGATGACTGCTTCAATCTTGTTACTAGATATTGGTCTATTCAGATTGTCAATTTCTTCCTGTTTCAGTCTTGGAAGTTTATAGGTTCCCAGGTATGCATCCATTTCTTCTGGTTTACTTAAGTTATTGGCATATAACTGTTGATAATAATTTCTGATGATTGTTTCTATTTCCTTGGTGTTAGTTGTGACCTCTCCCTTTTCATTCATAATTTTATTAATTTGGGTCCTCTGTCTTTTCTTTTGGATTAGTTTGGCCAGTGGTTTATCGATCTTACTGATTCTTTCAAAGAACCAGCTTCCAGTTTTGTTGATGTGTTCTACTGTTAATCTAGTTCTGAACTCATTGATCTCTGCTCTAACCCTAACTATTTCCTTTCTTGTGTATGGGGTTGGCTTAATTTGTTGTTTATTTTCCAGTTCTTTAAGGTGTAAAGAGAGTTGGTGTAAAATTTGAGACTTTTCAATTTGTTTGAGTGAGGCTTGGATGGCTGTTTTTTCCCCTTAGGACTGCCTTTGCCATATCCCATAGGTTTTGGACTGATGGGTCTTCATTCTCATTTGTTTCCATGAATTGTTTAAGTTCTTCTTTGATTTCCTGGTTGATCCAAACATTCTTGAGCAGGATGGTCTTCAGCTTCCAAATGTTTGAATTTCTTGCAAATTTTTTCTTGTGGTTGAGTTCCAGATTCAAAACATTGTGGTCTGAGAATATGCAGGGAATGATCTCAATCTTCTGATATCAGTTGAGCCCTGATTTGTGACCCAGTATGTGGTCTATTCTGGATAAAGTTCCATGTGAGCTCAAAAAGAATGAGTATTCTGTTGTTTTAAGGTGGAATGTTCTGTATATATCTATGAGGTCATCTGTCTAATGTGTCATTAAAGCTCTTATTTCTTAATTGATTTTCTGATTAGATGATCTATTACTGAAAGTGGAGTGTTAAGATCCCCTCCACTTAATGCATTCATATCAGTATGACTCTTTATTTTGATTAACAGTTGGCTTCTGTAGTTGGCTGCTCCCATACTGGGGCATAAATCTTTACAATTGTTAAATCTTGGTGGATAGACACTTTAAGCTGATGTAGTGTCCTTCTGTATCTCTGACTACAGTCTTTACCTTAAAATCTAATTTGTCTGATATGAAAATTGTTACCCCAGCTTTCTTTTGAGGCCCATTGGCATGAAAGATGGTTCTCCATCTCTTCACTTTCAGTTTGGATGTATCTGTAGGTTCCAAATGTGTCTCTTGTAGACAGCATATGGACGGGTGCTGTCATTTTATCCAGTCTGCAACCCAGTGCCATTTTATGGGAGCATTTAGGCTCTTCACATAGAGCATGATTATTGAAATATAAGTTTTAATTGATATCATGTTGCCTGGCAAGTCCTTGTTTCTATCGATTGTCTCTGTAAATTTCTGTTCTATGTCACTCTTAGGTTCTTTCTTATTTTACAGAACCCCCTTAATATTTCTTATAGTGCTGGCATGATGGTCATATACTCTTTTAAACCTTGCCGGTCTTGGAAGCTCTTTATCTCTCCATCCATTTTGAATGTCAGGCTTGCTGGATAAAGCATTCTTGGCTGCATGTACTTCTCATTTAGTGCCCTGAATATGTCTTGCCAGCCCTTTCTGGCTTGCCAGTTTCTGTGGATAGGTCTGACGTTATTCTGGTGGTCCTTCCTCTGTATGTAAGGAATCTCTTACCCCTAGATGCCCTTAAGACCTCCTGTTTGAAATTATGATTCGTAAATTTCACAATTAAGTGTCTGGAGGTCTTTCTAGACTCATTGATCTTGGGGGGTGTCCTTTCTTCCTCTAGGACATGAACATTTGTTCCATTCCCCAGATTAAGGAAAATTTCCTCCAGAATTTGTTCAACTATATCTTCTAGTCTTCTCTCTTTCTCTTCCTGCCCCCACCCAAGTGTCCCAATAATTCTGACATTGGAACATTTCATGACATCATTTATTTCCCTAATTCTGTTTTCATGGTTTCTAAGCTGTTTGTTCCAGGCCTCCTCCTGATTCTTTTTCTTTATCATTTTGTCCTCTAGATCACTAATTTCATCTTCTACCTTGGTTAATCTAGCTGTTGGAGTATTTAGATTAGATTGGTAGTATTCTTTAGTAACTGCCCTATCATCCCTCACTTCTACCCTCACAGATTCTATGTTGCCACTAATGGTCTTTTCCATTCTAGCCATTGCCTGGATAATTGTTACTCTAAATTCCCTTTCTGACATACTGTTTATGTCCATATTCAATAGTTCTGTGGCAGAGGGCACAGTCTCTGAATTTTTCCTCTGCTGGGTGTTCCTCCTCCTAGCCATTTTGCTGAAAGGTAGTTGAGGGGATGTATAGCTGAATATATCAACCATGATCCAGACAAGGTGCACCCTGGAAAGTTTTGGAGAAATCAGAACTCACCAAAAAAAAAAAAAAAAAAAAAAAAAAAAAGAGAGAGAGAGAGAGAGAGAGAGAAAACCCAGCCAAAATTATCCCCAAAAGTAAGATTTATAAGGTACATAAACCAAAAATGAACAAAAAGACTGACAAAAGTAAAAAAATAAAATAAAATAAAATAAAAAACAAGAAGGGGAAAAAAAGAAAAACCAAGCCAAAATGAACTGCAAGGATAAGATTTAAATAGTACAAAAACAAACTCAAATATACAGAAACACTGACAGAAGAATAAGATGGAAGGGTGGTTATAAATCCTCAATGTGGGTGATGAAGTTTATTTTGGTTCTGCTTGAGTGTATCTTGTTATCTTTGTTAAAGGACTCAACTCTCCAGAGATATGGGGAAATTAAAACTGGTTTATATATAGGGGTAGTATTGAATAGGGAAAAAGGATTACCTTAAAGCTTATAACTACATGTGTATTAAAAAAAATAAAGAAACACAGGTATTTGTGTGAAAAAAGTTCAAGTTAAAAGTTATTATAGAATATATTGTACTAAACCTCTAGTTATAATGGTGAGTAGGTTAAAAAAATTAAAAGAACAAGAATCGTGAGAATGAATTAAAGAAAGAAAGAAAGAAAGATGAAAGAAAAAGAAAGAAAGAAAGAAAGAAAGAAAGAAAGAAAGAAAGAAAAGAAAGAAAGAAAAGTTGTATCTATGAAATATACAGGTTTTAGGGCAATATCGGGAGCTTAATATATTGTTTTCATCTGATGTTGGGGTTTTACAGTTTTATGGGGACCCTGTGGTGGTTGTCCTCCTGTTCTTTTGGCTTATCTTCTGGAGGAGGGGCCTGCCACATTGTTTTCCAGTCAATCTTGCTTTGACTGAGTTGCCCTGCCCCCTATAAAGGGGCTTGGCTCTGTGGAAACCGGTTTTCAGGCTTTTGTTTTCTGGAGGTTTTTGTTCTCTGGCGGCTTTTGGCCGCTTTTTTGGAGGGTTAGTGGAAAATAAGCTGTCTGCACCCAGACTTCTGCCTCAGACAGACACCTCAATCTGCTACCCTCTGGGTGGTCCAGAAAACATAGATTCCACCTCTGCAAACTCAGCTGAACACCGCACCCTCCCATAGGTGATGCGCACCCCTAGCCACTGTCTCAGTGGCCACCTGAGGCCCCCCGCTTGTCTCTGCACCCCTGTGCCACTAAAATCAAGAGCGATATTGGTCCAGGCAAGCCCAAACCCAGATAGCTTCTGTTGCCGGGATTGCTATCTGGGACAGCCTACACCCATGCCGGGTGCACTCACACCTGGCTGTGGCGGCACAGGTCACAGAAGGCTGTGGGCCAAGGAACCCTGACCAGAGTCCTCTCTGGATTCTCTCAGGCATGGTTTGGATGTGCTCAGACACCAGGGCTGCAGTTTGCAGAAAGGCTGTGGGCCTAAAGACCATTGGCTGGCACCCACACCAGGCTCTCTTAGGTGTGGGCGGGAGTGCCCCCAGCCTGAGCCATGGTTGAAGCAGCAGAAGGCTGCAGGCTCAGAGACCAAGGACTGGAGTCCCTGCTGGGCTCTCTCTGTCATGAGTGGTCACCAACAGTGACCATTCTGGGACTGTGGGCTTAGACCAGTGCCTGTGATCGTCCAGTTCTACCAGTTGCCCTTTAAGATCTTTTGCTCTTTTTGAATGCTTTTAACCAGACTTCAAGTTAATACTGGTCCCTAATCACAGGACACTTTCATATTGGGGTATTACTTTCTAATGGGTTGCTTCTGGTGGTTCCCTCCCCCTTCTGTTTTCCTTTGATATCAGTCTGAGCATTACCCTCTGCTTTACCTCACCACTGATGATCCAGAAGTGTATAATTTTACATCTCAGGCTGATTTCTTGGATGTTCAGAGTGTTCCGGTAGATATTTACCTCTCTTCAAGGAACTGGTTGAAACAGGGTCTCCTACTTCTCTGCCATCTTCTGCTATATCCTTAAGGTGTTTCTGCACAATTTTTTGGTTTATCTTTCAATATTTTTTGGACTCAGTTTTGAATAAAAACATCTACAAATATAATGACAGAACTTCCTTCAGTGTAAACTTAACTTTAAAAAGTAATCTTTTGATTTTTACTTATTGGTCTACAGGTAGATATCTTCCTTGTAAGCTAGAATTACAGTTAAAACTTGTTTATAATAATGGATTATCTACAAAAAAGTATCAACTTGGTTTATTCTAACTCTGGTTTTATTATTCTAAGCATTAAACAGAATATTAACAGTTATAATTAAGCTAACAAAAGTTCTATTAAAAAATATTAAGTTCATAACCTTGAAATGTTACATCAGTTTGAAAGCTGAGAATAAAGGTGTATTTCCAGGTGGAGTAACAGACATTAGAAAACGAACTTTTTCAGAAACAGACCCATAAATATAGAGAACGAATTGATGGTTGCCAGAAGGGAGGGGGGAGAGGTGATGGGCAAAATAGGTGAATGGGAGTGGGGTATACAGTTATGGGATGAGTGAATTACAGGATGAATGGTACAACACAGGAAATATAGTCAATGGTACTGCAATAGTGTTGTATGGTCACTGATGGTAGCTACCCTGCAGTAAGCATAGCATTGCATATACAGTTGTTGAATCACAATGTCATACACCTGACGCTAATATAGCATTGTGTGCCAACTACACTTCAATATAAAGAAAATGAAAAAAATATAAAAAGTGAACTTCAAGTTAAAGAAAAAAAACTTTTTCAGACTCAGATAAGAAATAGATTGTATTTTAAAGGCATTGTTAGCTTCAAAAATTATATTATTTGACATTTCCCAGAATTTTTTATAATCCTAATTTATCTTCGTTAATTTATACTGAGATTGGCTTGTAAATTACATAATATATAACTTTTTTTTCACAATTTTAATCTTTATTTTTATTCCCTGTAGATTTGTTTTTGTGAAGCTTAATAGGCAAAACTGGACATGTTAGGTAGAGTCTTTGGCATGAGGATCTCTCATATATTACCTTAGCAATCCTTATTAAACTTATATTTGCAATTCAGTCTCATTGCATTCAATTATCTACAGTAATCTAATAAAAAGACACAGATAAGCTAAAAATTATTGATTTTCATTTCCTTTCCATTAGAGTAGGTAAATGATTAGCTACTGTCTCTTAATAGAAAGCCAATAGCTACTATTTTATAGAATATTTTTTCTTTTCTGAAATAGTTTTGCAATTAATTAACCCATATTTGTATTGATCACTTGCATTTTTAATTTACTGTCCTAAGCTGAAACTTGAAAGAAATATGAGAAGCAAGGAGCTTAATGGGGACAAGAGCCAGATATGCAAATGAGTGACTTGAATCTTTTGAAGTGACCTACAGATTGTGCTAGAAAGACGGTTACCATGGTTACGTTCAGAGAGATGTTCAAGGTTAAAAAGAAAAACAAAAAATAGGTTAGCTATTCATCTTTTCTGTTACTATTAACTATGTTAATTATTTATGGTTTTGCTATGACCGAGGGAAAAGAAAATACTCAAGAAAGGAATATTTGTCTCCTTTAAAGAAGAGCAAGAGAAGAGAAATAATATCTCTCTACGAACATTTGAGAGTGTATTATTCGTGGGAGGATGTTGCCCTGCCTCACAGATACAGCGATGATCCAGCTAACTCAACAACAGACCTTCCAACTACTGCAATCTTAAGATGTCTACTTTGTATATCAGAGTTTGCTTTATACCAAAAAATCAACACAATTTAGCAGTCCAAAAACAATCTAGTTAATTTTTTATTGCTACATGACAGATTACCAGAAATTTAGCAATTTAAAACAACACAATATTATAATATTATTGTTTCCTGTGTCAGGAGTCTAGCATGTTCTATCTCTCCTCCAGGCTTCATTAGGCTGAATAGAGGTGTTGGCTTGCTCTGTGCCCAACTGTAAGCTTGACTTAGGAAAGATCCACTTTCAAGATCCCTCAAGTTGTTGCCAGAGTTCATTTTCTTGTGATTGTAGAACTGAGGTCCCCTTGTCTTAGTAGATACTGGCTGCTTACTGCTCTCTTTGTAGAAGTTGCTCTCATGTCTTTGTCATGCAACTTCTTCACACTCATGAAGAAGTTCCCCTAAGTTGTAATCCTCTCATGCTTTCAATCTTCTAGAATGCTCTTCTGAAAGTAGTCAGAGAAAACTTTTAAAGGTTCATGTGTTTGGGTCACATGGTAATCTCTCTATCTGAAGATCAACTGTGCTATATAATATAACCTAATTATAGAAGGAAAATCCATTAAATTCACAATCTCAGGGATAATGAAGTATGTGTATATCACACAGGTGAGAAATCCTGCCTACTACAACTATAAATCTCACGAACCTGCTGTGCTAGGCTCAGTGAAGTGGTTTTTCTGCTATGGGATATTATTGGCTGGTCTCAGTGGGGTCATTTATAGCTATAATCAGCTGGATATTAGCCTTGGGCTGGGTGTTTTATGATGGCCTTGTATGGAAGAGTAATATGGAGAGGTCAAAAGGAACCTCTCTCCACCTTATCTCCCACTCTCCAGCAGGGTAGTCTAGTATTTCTTTTTTGCCTTGTGTCTAGATTTCCAAAAGAGGGTGTGCAAAGACTCTTGAAGCTTAGACTATGAATTCATACATGATCCTTTTTACCACACTTTGTCCAAAGTAAGTCACAAGTCCTGCCCAGATTAAAGGGTAGGGGGAAATAGACTTCACATCACTAGGAGATGGGAAGAATATGTGATCATTTCTGTCTATCACATTTATTTCTTGATAAGATTAATTAGGACCAAGAAGAAAAAAAAAATTAAGGGGGAATATGTCATCACAAATATATAATTGACTAACATCTATATCATTTATTTTAAGAATTTAAACTTAATGAAGATTTCTGGATTGGAGGAACTGGGGAAAAGTTAAAATTTAGAAGAGCAAGACAAACACAACTACAGAAAAGAGTTTTTATAGCTATCTTGATATAGAGGATAGGTAAGAAGAGGACTGGAAGTAAAAGAGAAGTGACATTTTTAGCTGAAACTAAATTTACTTTTTTCCATTTCTACTTTGCTTTGACCAGAATTTGGTACATTAAAAGGTGGAATAAAAATCTTTGACTCTTCTTTCACATCTTATTATCTGGGAGCTATTCATACACAATATAAATAAAAGCCACTAAACATCCTTCCTCTATAAACACTGTTTTAGCTTTTATAAATTTTTTTTCTGCTTATCATAGAAGTTTGAAAGAAATTTGCAAAAAATTAAGTAGCCTTCTTCATCTATTCAGGATTTGTTATGTGTCAACTTTCTTCCTATTTTGCATAATCACATAGGATGATAATGGATAAATGAATTAATGAGACACCTCTATTTATTCTTAGGACTCTTATAGTCTGTCTTAGACAATGATATTCAATTTATAGCATGATCTAAAAAGGGGGAAACCAGGAGTTCATGGGTGGCTCAGTTGACTAAGCATTTGCCTTCTGCTTAGGTCATGATCCCAGGGTCTGGGATCAAACCCCACTTCGGGCTAAGCAGGGAGCCTGCTTCTCCCTTTACCCCTCTTCTTGTGCTCTCTCTCTCTCTCTCTCTCTCTCAAATAAATAAATAAAATCTTTAAAAAAATAAAAAGGAGGAAACTGAACATCTACTCTTTGTAATTGATGTTGATCTATTTACACTATAAAAAATATATATATAAGTTGGTTGTTTTAAAGAAAACAATGGTAAACTATTCTTCCAGTGACTACAGATTTCTCTGGAAGATAGGCCAGGGGAGTTGGTTTCAATGCTTAGAATTCATCAGGTCTATTAATACTGAAGGTTTGAGAGAAATCAACTTTCCAAATTCCGTGGCTTTGGTAGGTCCAAGATTCAAATTTGTATCCCCTTCAAGGATGCCTATCAAGTAGATCATCTGCCTCCACAGAAATCTCTTAAATTCATTCTACTAACTACTGGTATGGTATCTAGGAGAGTAGATGGTGTCTGCTTTGTTCAAATATGCAGATGTTCAGAAAATTTATAAACCCAGAATTTTTATAAATATCCATCATTTGACATGCCTCAAGGTGTATTGAAATTCTAGGTAGTTTTTTTACCCCCTCTGAAAAAAATTTAGCATAAAGAGGAATCAAGAGGTCATAGAATTCTGTTACTGAATGGATAAAATTTTCTGAGAATCTTTCTATACTCCTGTTACATAAACCATATAATTTGATATCTCATATCTCCTGAAAAGATATGGATTCTAACTCAGATTTTATTCATTCAGCTGATAATTTGGGAGAATCTAACAAATAGTTGGAATTGTTCTAGAGATTGATGATTGAGCAGTAACCAAAATAATGTCTTTCTTCTCAATGTGTTTATGTTTTATTTGAGAAAGGAGAAAAATAAATAATATATTACATCAAATAGTGATAAAGAAGGATATAATATGAATTGTCAGAATCCCCTCACACATCAGTAATTACTTGCTCCTTGCACATGGATCCAAAAGCTTTCTACTGTGATCATATAGGACTGGGGTGTTTTCTGGCAGCTTAAGTACACTGAATCTACAAATGGGAAAGATAAAAAGCTCAAGATATAATGGCCCAAGAGCAATTCTTCTCAATGGAAATGGTGGCTAAATACTCAAGCTTCATCTCCTCTCAGGTGGGACACCTTTACTATTTATTATGTGAAGTTTCCTGAGTTCCGATGTTTCCTACAGTATTAGCTTCCTCATTAGTACACCTTGTGTTGACTGTCATCTCTCCTCTGTTTTGCTCCCAAGTGCTCAATCATGTTCTTCTTCAACTTACATCCACATCTTTGTCTCAGGGTCTTCTCTGGAGGAATCTAATAGAAGACAGAGATTAAGAGTAAATAAATGATGGTGATACCTACACAGAGTGGCCACAGAAGACTTCTTTTATAAGGTGGCATTTGTTCAGATACTTGAATTAAGAGGACAGTCATATGGATAAGGGCAAAAGAAGCAAGGGAACACCAGTGCAAAATCCCCAGTGAGTTGAAGAAAAAGCAAAGCTGTGGTTAAATGGGTGAGCAAAGAGGATATAGGTAGGAGAAGATGCATTTGGTTGTTCAGGCCACTATAACAAAACTATCATAGACTGCGTGGCTTATAAGCAACACACATTTATTTCTTACAGTTCTGGAGTCCAGGAATTCCAAGAGAAAGGCACTGACAGTTAAGGTTCACTTCCTGGTTCACAGATAACCATCTTCACACTGTATCCTTACTTAGCAGAAGAAATAAAGGTCTCTAAAGTCTCTTTAATAAAGGCAGTAATCCCAGTCATAAGGCCTTAACACTCATGACTTACTGACTTCCCAAAGGTGCCACTTTCTATTATCATCTCTGTGTGGTTAGGATTTCAACATATGGATTTTGGTGGGACATGAACATTCAGGCCATGGCAGAAGATGTTAAAAGAGCATTAAAAAAAAAAAAAAAAAAAATCTTAGCCATTTGAAGAACTTTGGAGTTTCCTGTGAGTGATATAGGAAATAGCTGGACAATTCTAAGCAGAGAAGTTAGATGATTTGATTTATATTAAAAAGAAAATTCATTCAGGCTGCTTAGTGGGGATTAGGATGTGAAGAGAAGCAGAGAGAAGTAAGGGTCAATGTTGATAAGGTTAATGTCTGATAAAGGTGACAGATAATGCTGGCTTGGACCAGTGTGGGTAGTTCTGGGGTGGAAAGTGGGAATCACATTCTCAGGAATCTCAGAATAAGAGTTGATAGGGTATGAGGAACGATTTCACCTAAGGTATGAGAGAAAGTAAAAATCCAGGGCTTTTGTGTTGAGCAACTAGAAGAATTGAGGTTTCTTTTATTGAAAAAAGGAAAATTATAAGAACACAGTTTGTCAGGAAGGATCAAAATCTGGTTTTGGAGAATAAGTTGTCAATGCCTATCAGACATCCAAGGCTTTGTCACCAATTCACTGCACAATGACAGACAAGATGTGCAACCAGGGAAAATCTTTACTAGCTTGGGTGACATGGGAGGAATCCAGCCCGCCACCCAAAAGACCTCTATATGGTTTTCCCTGTCTGACCATGGGCAACTACAAACGTTTTCTGTGACAAGTGTCATGGGGTAAAACTGCCCTCTCCACATCAGGCCAGATACAGAGATGGTGCACTGCCATCTCTAGGGAATTGCAGTCAAGGAATCAGACTCCTCTGGCTGGTCATGCCCTTCACAGAGGAATGATTTTAGCTCGTGACTTCACTCAGGTTTTTATTCAAGGCTGCTTTCTTTCCCTCCTCAAGGCAGCTTAACCAATACCTCCTTATGGGGCAAGGGAGATGAAAACATCGACTCCTAGTTCTACCCCATAAAAGGACTGTAAAACTGGGCGAGCTTTAGTTAGGAGTTCCCTCCTCAAGAAGACAACCACCAGGTCCGTGAGAATCCACTTGACCATCAACAAGTGTGGTGCTGTCCCACCAGGAGAAGAAAAGAAACAGGGTAGTTGGTGCTTACTTCCGTTTTAGCCTCTCATTTATAGTATTGTAGGAAGTGATTAAAGGCTTGACTGTGACTTTCCTTTTTGCTTGATTTTAAGCAGCTACTCTGACACCTGCGAGCTCAGCTCTCTCCAGCTCAGCTGAGCACCTGACAAATGTTACTGGAGAAGCTCAAGCACGTTTATCCATTCCAACAGCATCTCCAGAATTTCCATGAACAGCATTGATATGCATGCCAGTCCTTGAGGGTGAGGAAGGAAGAAGGGTGGTTATGAAGCAAAACTTGAAATTGTATTGATGTAGAAAGGAGAGTGTTTTTAACATATATTTATGCTTTATGTTACGAATCAATACAAATCATAAATTATCCTCAAGATTCCTTTTCATATTTTTATGAGCCCTTCACCATTACTTCTCTACTACACCTCAGTTGTGCCAATAAATCATACATCAATTTAGCAAATATTCATTAAAAACTTATCTGATGCCAGGAATATAGTGGTTAGTAATAGGCAAACTTCCTGTGAGGGGTTGTACTGGCCTGGTGAGGTGGACATTAAACAAATAATAACAAAAATCAGTATAAATACATAATTTTAAAGGACAGTATGGAGTATAATGAAAGGGTGTTACAAAAAAGATGAAATTTAGATTTACAGGGAGGTGTGGGAACCACATGTGAGGAAGTGACATAATTTAACGTGAGACCTAGAGAGATAGTGGGAGGGGTCAGCTAGGCAAAAGGACTGTTTCAGCTTTGGGTGCACAGAACTGGGGCAAGGTGGAGTTTAGAGAGAGATACAGTAAAAAAAAATAATAATTTTAAAAGGCTTGAAAAGCTGAAATGGTATCTGTGTCCATAATTATTATTGATCATTACAATAATGATGTCTAAATGTCAAGAAAATTTCTCTATGGCCAAAAGGTAAGTGGTAGAGAAGCTCAGAATGCAACCACATGACTGTAATAATCCACCCAACATCCTATTTCAGAATATACTTGTTCACCACAAGGAACAAGGAAAAAACAAAACAAAACAAAACAACAAACAAACAAAAACAAAAATAGCAAAGATGCCAAGATCTGGAAAAAGCAGGGAATATGGGGTAAGAGGCAGATGCTGATGCTAGAAAGAAGGCCATCCCAGTGATCAAAGCTACTATTCAGAGTGCTAGATACCAGGGTGTCAGCCACACAGCTGAACATGGTTGCAGGAACCCTAGGACTACAGATCCAGAAAGCAATCAGGTGGCATGGAAACTGTTTAAAAACTTGTTATGGGGGAGGAGAATTCACTCATTGCACATGCATTCTGCTCATGTCTTGGTGTCATCCATTCAGACTTCTAGAATTGACCCCCAAACCATCCCTTGATTCTGTCCTTTACCTAAGGAACCGACATTTCCTGAGCTTTCTCATTAATTTCCACCCTATATATAAAGGCTTACAGTCCTTTAGGGCCAGGTTCCTACTATATCTTCAGTGTTACTTCCTTCCAGTCCCCTACCTGTAATGCAGGATTTTCTATCACACTCAGCTTCTTTCTACTCCCAAATGTACTGTATTTTGTCTGAAGCTGAAACATTGCATATTCTCTTCCTGCTGCCAATAATATTCTCTTCGCCTTTTGTTCCCCTTCCTTTTCAAACTTCTACTTGACTTCCATGTGTCAACCTATGTACTTCCTTTAGAAATCCCTTTCTGATCCCACGTCTGGATGAAAAACACTTGTTTTGTGTGTCCAAAAACACTTCTAGGTTGTAATTACATTGACCAGGAATAATAATTATAGGCAAGCATGAAACAGTGGGATACTTTTAAAACATGCCTGCAAATTCTTTGATAACCTCATTAAGATGTAGGTTCAATATTCTGTTCCTTTGACCATTTTGGGTTGACCATAGTGACTCAGTTTTAGCCAAAGGAATGTGTTATGCATAATGCTTCATGAGCACTAGCTCTGTGTCAGAAAAGGTGATGAAATTTCCACATTGCCCACCACAGCAGGATTCTGAACTAGTCCCCCAAGATTCCCTGCCGTAACCCTGAGGAGATCAAATCTACCCTTGACTATGTTATGTTATGTGGGAAGGGAAATTTTTCAGATGTAATTAAGGATACTTTATAATTTGACTTTGTGTTAATCACAAGGGAGATTGTCTGGGTGAGTCTGAACTAATCACGTGAAACCTTTCAAGTATAGAGATTTCTCTGATTACCCGCAAAGTATGAAATTATAGAGGTTTGAAATATGGTGGAAGTTTGAATTGAGGAGACTTTATGCTAATTGCTTTGTCTGTTGGAAGGCCTGAGGGAAGATCTAGGGCAAGGAACTGCAGGTGGCCTCCAGGAAATGAGGGCAGTTCCCTGTCAGAAATGGGGTTCTCAGTCCTACAACTGCAAGGGAGTGAATTCTGCTAAAAAATGAGCTGAAGGTAGATTCCTTTTCAGAATCTCAAATGAGCAAGTAGTTGGCCCATAAGTTGAATGTTAGACCCTGAGTAGAGAACCCACCTGAGTCTGCCCAGACATAGCGATATAGTGTCAGAAATCTGAATATTTTGAGACCACAGTGTTGTGAGGATTCTTGGGACACTTCAAGAGGCCTCATGTAAGTGCTCTAGGTGACAGTCTCAGCTGAGGTCCCAAGTGACAGCCAGAATCATCACCAGACATGTGAGTGAAGATATCTAATGGTTTCAATGTCTGACACAGAGTGACATGGAGTCATTAAATCTTCCCAGCAGAGGATCAAGATATTGTGCAGCAGAATCAAACCATCCCTGATGTTTTCCCCTTGATGGATTCTAGACTCATGGAAGCCATGAGCAAAATAACATGGTCATTTTTAAGCTAAGTTTTGGGGTAATTTGGTGTGCAGCATTAAAGGCTAAATTCTGCCAACAAATGGGTATTAAGTAACTTACAGGACCTCTTCCAGAATGGATAAAGAACTGAATTAAATTTGAATTGTCAGGAATGCACAGATAAGAAAGATTCGCAGTTATGCCATGGGACTACTCTGGTGGAAACCCTACATTTATATTCCTTCAGTTCTGCCTCTGCGAGGCTAGAGAGTCAAAATGAGACACTTCCCTGGGACTATTCCAGAAGATGCAAAAGCCTTTCCCCTACTGTGATCTCCTTTGTGGTCTCTCATTACATGTTGCTCACAAAGACCTACAAGTCCACTAAGGCAGAACCTTGATCATATATGGACCATTTAAGGCCAGAGCATCAGGAAACTGTGTTAGTTTAGCTGCCCTTTCTCTATATTATAGGAAGAGAAAGTATTAGTAAGAGTAGATGTTAAGTGAGCCACAACATATATAATACCTGCCCTAATATTTCCATTTATCCATTTCTTTTTTTTTTTTTAAGATTTTATTTATTTGTTAGAGAGAGAGAGGACAAGCAGGCAAAGTGGCAGGTAGAGGCAGAGAGAGAAGCAGGCTCCCCCCTGAGCAAGGAGCCCGATGCGGGACTCGATCCCAGGACCCAGGACCCTGGGATCATGACCTGAGCCGAAGGCAGTGGCTTAACCGACTGAGGCACCCAGGTGTCCCTCCATTTATCCATTTATTCACGGGAACTAAGTGCTAGAGGAAGAGGAAATGTTCTTGTTCATTTCTATCTGTTCAACATCTAGTAGAGTGGCTGGCACAAAGGCAGTGCTTGATAAATATGTATAAATAAGAAGAGGGATTATTCTTCTCTTGAACAATAGTTTCCTGCCTGGTTTGGTGAAGCTCACTGAAACAACTTTAGTTAGCCATGCTGATGTAAAGAGCATGAGTACAATGACAATATCTATGGCTGAAATACATATGTCTACATATGTCAGTGTCTGACATACAGAATGGACATATTTCATCCTTCCAACCTCCACTTCAATTATCTTCCATTGGCTCTGCCTTCTGGAGTGAATGCCCTTTTAATTAAACTTTTCTGGATTGACTTTCCTGCCTTACTGCTATGTGTTTTATGTTATTTCCCGCCTGGAACAAAAATATGCTTGGGTCATTATAAAAGAACTGAATTCTTTTAGGGCATCTCTGAAAATCACCTTCCCACTGCCCACCCACCTGGCTATGAACTCTATTTCCTTTGTCCATGGCATTTTTCAAAGAGGCAGGAAAGTGTGAGCAACAAATGCAACACAAGAAGGCAAGTAGAAATGGAGATATGCAAATCCAAGCAGAAAATGGGAAAATATGTCTCATGGCTAAAGAGAAATGAAGTTATTAAAACCGAAAGACAAAATAAGAAACAGAATAAAAGCCAAAGTGACTTGAAGCAGTAACCCAGAGTAGGAGATTAAGGATCCAGAAACTCTCCTGGCAAAATTTAGGAACAAATGGACCACACTTAGGGGATAGATCGTTTAGAGGAGTAGAAGCTGTCTGAATCACTTGAGTCTTAGGTTTGCAGAGGTAAAAACAAATGTTTGCATCCTAATATCCTAATATTCTGCTACCCAGCCTCTATTCATAGAGGACTAGGAGAATGACATGGCCCCAGCCACAGAGAGAAGGAAAAATAATGCAGAGGCCAATGACCAGTCTTTTAAAACAGGAATGAGAAAAGGATTGGAGAGAATCTTCTAATAGTTCTCTTAGACATAGCATTCATTATGTCCTTGACTGTTGAGAGAGAATAAAGTCTTTTAAAATATTTAATTCCTCGAGATCTAAATTAAATATGTCACAGATGATTTTAGGAGGAACTCTATGTAATTCCTGTTTTAAAATTTAAAAATTCAATTATACTTGTAAAAAATTAATTCATATGCATGCACATGTATACAAAAAGGCTTCATTTTGTAGACAATGCCACTAACCCCAAATGCAATTTTAAATATAAAATTATAAAGTAAATCTGATTCTTTTACTCATAGCTACTATAGAGGGACTTTAGTGAACTGAAATATGTTCTTTCAAAAATAGATTTCTGAGAAAAATATTTTGAAAAAATTTTATAATCCTGTATTTAGGGACAGCATGCAACAATTAATATAAAATTTTATTTAACCATAATGTTATAGCATATGCGGTTCTCTAATATTATACATTAATAAAAGAAAATATGTATTGTTTCTTTAAAAACGTATGTATTTATATTTCCAACATTGTTCAACACAATGGAAAACAATTGTTCTAGCAATCTGATTTTGTGCTTGACTAAAGAACATTTGCAATTAAGTGACTCCCTACCGAGGCTTGGAATACTCCTTAGCATAGTGTCAGAAGTTGTATATCTTTTCTATTACTGTTGTATTTTGCTATTATTCATCACTCAGTGGAATTTATGTAGGGACTAGTCACCCAAACCTATGCTCCTACTGAAACATAAGTCACTGATCACACTCCATTGTGTGGAAGTAAAATTATCAGAAGTAAATGTGTCAGAAGTAAATTTGAGCAAATTTGTTGTAACTTATCTACCAGAGTCCTGAAAATTCTAGAGAATAAATGCATAAAATTGGTCAAAGGTATGTTTCAATTAGGAAATAGGAAATTATCAGTAAAGTTTGAGTTCAGAAATAAAAACAAAGCTAAAATGGCATGTTTTGAAACAAATAGATCCAGAGTTAAGCATTTGGCTTTATAAATTGGCAATAGGCTGATAATGTTTGGAATTGTGGATTATCATAATCTGAGTCATCTTTTTAGAAATAACTCTGCAATTGATGTGTATGGTAAATTGAAGAACACTAGAATAGTGAAGTTAATTGGAGAATATGGCAAAGTTTATTCAGAGTCATGAAAAGTTGAACTTCTTTGGGGAAGGGAGGGCAAAAGGAGAGAGAATCTCTATTCAGACTCTAAGCTCAGCACAGAGCCCACCAGGGCTTAATCACAAGACCCTGAGATCAAGACTCCTGAGATCACAACTTGAGCCAAAATCAAGAGTCAGATTCTTAACTGACTGAACCACCCAGGCACCCCAGAGAGCTGAACTTCTGATAGCACTAGGAATAGAAGGTTTCATCTCAGAGTAGGAAGATGAAAATGGAATTGGGGAGTTGGAGTGTAGGGGTATGGATAAGGGTATGGCTTTTTCATTCAGAAACAGAATAAATACAACCATTTCTCCATCTTCTCCAATGATTAAAATTTTCCTGTACCATGAAAACCAAATAAAACAGTAATCATTCTGTTACTTAGTAAACAACTCTATGGTATCTCCTACCATATGTATGGTTGACTTATTAGTAGAGCTTATCAAAATATTTTACTGTTGATTACTATGAATGAATGCTGACTGATTAAATGAGACAATGAAGTGATGTATCAAAGGAGCACAATTTGTTTCCTCATACATATCAGTAAATTGTTTAATATTATTTACATAGCCTTAATATTTTATTTAGTTTTATTAAGTATTAATTGATATTTAAATTAATACCATTTAACTTATAGTTACTCCAACCTGTAGAGATTTAAAGAGATTCTGGATCATTGCTGGAAATGATACAAGTCAACAAAAGGCCTCAGAAACCTTGAAAAATCTTCTGTCATCCTTAGTAAGATCAGTCTTCTTTTAACAATGTTCATAGAGGCTTTGCTATAACTAGGCTAGCTCTTACTATGACTTGGGAATACAATGAAATGGAAACTAAAGCTCATAGAATGGGACTAGTTAAAGTCTACATTCTGCTCATTAAAATGGGAGTAGCCATATTATCTCTAGTCTCTCTGACCAAAGGTAGAGAATTCAGCCCACTGGAAAACCAAGGAAAAAAACCTCATGTAAGATGAATTTATTCTCAGTGATCATACTCAAATCAAATGTAGCTGTGTAACCGTCCCACCTTTAAGTGTTTTGAAAATCACATTACTTTAAGAGTTAAAGTTATATACAATAATAAGGACCATTTCAGTATAAATATAACTTCTGTAAAAATAAAATGTTCATGAGTATCAATAGGTAGTGGGTAATAACCCCCTAAATCTATCTATAGAAACATGAAGGTAAACATAAAAAAAAAAAAAAAAAACAGCTTCAAGTACATTATAACATACTCCATAAATACCTTTCACTTTATGGATGTGTGCTCATTCTATTATTAGATGGGTCAACTAGCCTCTAGAATACATTATTTAAAAACAAACAAACAAAAAACAAAACAGAACAACAACAACAAAACTTGTGGCATATTGCATAGTTTGTGCCCTGTAATGAGAAAAGCATTAAATGGTAGTGTCAAGTTGGCTCCAGGTACAGACCAGAGCCTTTTGGAGTGTTGTCTACAATACAAAGCTTAATAGACTAAGCATACTTCTCTCAAAACAGTTAGCAAGCTAAATGTGTGACTTGAAATTCAGATTCAGCCTTGCGAGAAATCTCACGCTAGCTTTAAATCATAGAACCATAAATCCCAGGACATGGCTATTAGCCCAGAAATGACTTGAAGATTGGAAAAATATTTTACCTGGGATTTTTAAACTAGACTTAAAGAAAAAGCTGGTGATTCACTTCTGGTGGCTATGCTATGAAATTTTTGTTTCCTGAGCACTGTTTTCTACATTTCTTCCATGCAGAGGAAGTTAAAATGAGGAATAGGTAAATAGGTAAAATTTACATTTTACCTAAAATGTAAATGTATTATTTACAAAGATGAAGTAAAATAATTTAACAATGATAGCTCAAAGTCATTGTTATTATTTGCATTGAAGGATCCCAGACCACCACTAACTAGGCCTGTATAATACCTTTCTCATTATAGTGAAGTCTTGTTTAATTTTATCTCTTTTTCAATACTTTCTCTCCCTCATTCTTTTTTCCCTTGATTTTCTTCTTTCCTCCCTCATACTCTTTTTTCCTTTCACTTTTCTTCCTTCTTTAAACAAATAATATTGAGTGCCTACTGTTTCTAAGAACAAAGTTCTAATTATTTTACAAACAAAGCCCAAAGAGTTAGGGATTTTGGTCCATTAGAGGAGATAGATATTAATAAATTAATTGCAAACATAGACATTTAATTGTTTATGCATTTAAAATTCAGGACCATGGTGTTATGGACTGAATGTATCTCTCAACATAAAATTCATATGTTGAAGCTCTAGCCTCCAGTGTAATGGTATTTGGAGGGGGAGACTTTGGGAGGTAATTAAAATTAAATGAAGTCATGAGTGTGGGGCCCCTATGATAGCATTAGTATTCTTACACTAAAAAGGGGAAAGAGAGAACAGAGCTCACTCTAGCTTCCCAATGTGAGGACACAGTGAAAAGTCTGACATAAGAAACCAGGAAGAAGACTCTCAATCAGGAACCAAAATGGTCGGTCCTTGTACTTGAACTTTCTAGACTTCAAAACTATAAGAAAGAAATGTCTGTTCTTTAAGCAACCTAGTCTATGGTGTGATATTGTAGCACCCCAAGCTGACTAATTCATATGATTTTAAAAAGAAAATTTATTTCTTAATAATTAGACTATTACCTGGTTTGCAAGGTTCTTTATGTATGGTAGCAGAAATTATAGTGCTGCCAGTCCACAATTGTTGGTCAGTCCTGGCTCTTTCAATTCATAACTGTCTTTTTTTTTTTTTTAAATCTTCTCTTTTCTCTTTTATCTCTTTTTCCAGAGAAAATTCCATATCATCCTGTCTCATGTGGAAATAGGTCTGTTTCATGGGAAACGATCCATGTGGGAGCCTGGAAAATGTACAAACTTTGTCTTCTTCACTCTCGTGCTGAAATATCTATAGTCCTATCTTCTTCTCTGGTCCATGGGATACCTTTGCAACTGCTCTTAAAATTTCAGGCAACCTCTGTACCTTTCTTAGAAGAGGGACCCTAAAGTATTTCTTTACATTCGACTGCCTGGAACAGCATATATTTGAGAGGTCAAAGTAGAAAGAGAATAGTAAGCCATTTCACTTCCTCAGTTCTTAGATCTGCTTTGAGCCATTTCTCTTTTACTCAGATCATCCCATTCAAAGAATTCCATGATATTGCCTTACTCCAAAGGTGAAAATAAAAATTTGATTGTGTTTCTTCTGTTTTTTGATTTTTAAACTTAAAGGTTATTCTTTCATCATTATTGTACTCCTAATTGCTCATTCTACAATTTTTGGCCATGAAAAGAGCCAATGTATATGCCTTCATCAGTGATCCATATAAATGATTTCACAGTCCCACCATCCCCAATCCACTCTAAAATATATTTAGAGTAGAATACTGATCTTATATCAATTGTCATTCTTTCTAATATTATTGCTTCTCTTGTTTGAGGGTTTTTTTTAAATTCAGGTATTTAATGCTTATTATTAAAAAGCCAAACTTTGAAATGCAAGTCCTTTTGTTGTTCAAAAATGTACAGCACTCGCAATTCAAACTGTGCGACATTCAACATCTGTTTTTTACTGTGAATATTAAGCAACTAATATAAAACTAAAAGAAATAATTTGGACAGAGAAAGATAAAAACCATATAATTTCACTTAAATGTGGAATCTAAAAAAAAATCTAAAAAAAAAAGAAACGAATCAACAAAAGAGCAGGAAACACACTCGTAAGTACAGAGAGCAAACTGGGTTGAAAAAACTTGGTTGTCAGGGAAGAGGAAGATGGAGGGATGGCAAAGTGGGTGAAAGGGAGTGGAAGTACTGGCTTCCAGTTATGGAATGGATCAATCATGGTGATGAACGGTATAGCACAGAGAATACAGTCAGTGGTATTGTAATAGAATTATACGGTGACAGATGAAATTTATACTTGTGAGCATAGTGAAATGTATAAAACTCTCCAATCACTGTGTTGTACACCTGAAATCAATGTATCATAGTGTGTCATCAGCTAGCTATACTTTAAAAAACAAACAAAACTAAAACTAAAAAAACCAACTTTCTTTCTTAAGTTATACACACTTTTAACACTGAGAACATAGCATATAGAAAGGTTTCTGCTGATGGAAAGATAGGTTGAGATGAAATGGTAAGGGGACAAGGTACAAAGTAAATTTCAGGAAACACCTGCCACAATCTTTTCTGATAATGCTGTGAAAATGTAGCTATAGTGGGCTGGGCAATTGCATCCTTTCAGGGCAGTAGAGTTACCTGTTACCTGCCTCTCTGAAAGAGTACTATTTATGGTTAAACCTGAAATGAGGAGTAGAAATTAACTATAATAACCAATAATAAAGTTTTGGGAAGGCAAAATATTAGACAATATCAGATCAGATATGGTAAGAATGAAAGATTTTTATTTTCAAGGATCCAGAAAAAGGTATAGTAAGAAACCAAAAAGTGAGAAGTTAGCATCTACAGATGAGACCCCTGAGCTTGGAGCTTGGAGCATAAAATGCTAAATGATTTAGATTTAATCCTAAAGACAATGGATTTAATCCTAAAGACAATGGGAATCCAGGGAATATTTTCCGACAGATACAAATGATGTAGTTTGAATTATAAAATCATGTGACCATAACTATGAAGCTGTACCTATCCCTAGAATCATGGTAGGATGTGTTACTTTCTTTATGTGTATGTGCCATTAAGGTGATATGCTTTAATTTCATGATCTTATCTACCTTCAGACCAGTGATTTCTTTAAAATGCTGGTGAGATAGAGCAAGTCCCTATGTCAGCTGATCACTTTAAAATTAACAATATTTGGGACACATCTTTTGAGACAATATTTTATTATGTAGGTGTGGTGGAAAAATTGAGCCATCCTTTGAATACTTTGTATGTGGGTACTCCTTCCTGAGGTTCCCAATCTTTACATAATGCATACTTTGGCTACTTCCACTTATGGTTTTATTTCCCATATGCTGTATTTGCTAAAAGAGAACATCCTCATTTAATTGTACATATGTATGTGTGTGCTTATATACAGGTAGGTCTTTTTTTAGAAAGGTTTATAGAAGCTTAGAAGGGAAAAAACTTGGAATGGTATCTTAGACAGCCATAAAAGATAAAATGCTGTTATGTCACCTTTTCTGACTGGCTTTACAGGGGGAAAAAAAAAAAAAGATTCAAGTCTGGATAATCTAAAAGAGGTAGAGAACTGATACAGTGTCTTATGAATCAGAATATATACTTTCTACAGCATAGAAATGTAGGCATTTTTTTATTTTTTCATGAGATGAATTTCAGAGAAATTCTACTGTCTAACTGAATTAATTTTTATGATCATAAAACAGCCTAACATATTTAAAGGGATTACTGCCCATTGGCATTAATAAATTATAAACTAAAATTAAGTGTCCATTGGGGAGACATTTAGAACTTGGATGCTAAACTTTAACTTATGGTATGGAAAAAGTCAAATGATACATTAATTAAAATAATATCTGGCCCTACACTAGCAAAAAGGAACAGAGAAGAAATTAAAGATATTAATATAAATGTTAGAGTTGAAGCTCAGCATGAAAAGATGTGATTCTGCCAAATTAAAAAGAATTACCTGATTAAGGTAGAGACAATAGCATAACAAAATACATAATCAAAGTTTAACTTCAGGGGCTAAAGTTCTTTAATTTTAATTTTGTTTTATTTCTTTCATATAATATAAACTTTAAACAATTCAACAATAAAACTAATATTTGAAAAAATAATTTAGGAGGATGAAATGAAGGGTTTATTTTTTTTTTTTAATTTTTTGAAGATTTACTTATTATCTTAGAAAGAGAAAAAGTATGTGTGAATGCAGGGGAAGGGCAGAAGGAGGAAATCTTCAAGCTGACTCCCTGCTGAGCAACGAGCCAGACAGGATACAGGGGTTTTGATCTCAAGACGCATAGGATAATGACCTGAGCCAAAACCAAGGATCAGACACTCAATTGATTGAGTCACCCAAGTGTCCCAGAAGTGTTTATTTTAAAACTTTGGTAAATTATATGTACATTTAAGTAAAAGTTAGTTTTATTAATCATACAAACTTATCTGAATTTTTTCCACTTTATGAGAAGACTAGTCTAACATATACATAGTGTATCCTCTGGTTGTCTGCCCTGATCTTGACTATACTTCAGATAACACTAAACTATATTTATATTTATTTTTTAAGTGCAAAGCAAGGATATGAAATTAACTTTTTATAGTGAAGTGAAATTAACATGTAGTGGGATGATTTCCCAAAGAAAAACTCAGACAATCTTACATTGTGCTCAGAGATGGCTTTTTAAAAATAAGAATCTGTTTCCCAAACAATTCCTCCACTCCAGATCAATGTGCCAAAGGTTTAAGAAGTCTACTGGCACAATTTAAAAACTTGATGAATTCTCAAAATGGTTATTATTACAAGCTAAGGTATACATTTTATAATGAAATAATCAAAACCATAGTTCAGCACAGTTTTCGTCTTTCAAAAATATTGTTAATTTTTTAAACAAGTTAAAAGGACACGACAAAACTCAAAACAACAAAAGAAGAAAACAAAGAGTTCTGAATATTTGGATGTGGGCATCAGGACTCATTCTTCTTTACATTAAATGATTGCAAAATATCTTTCTGAGTATTCTAATAGTCTAATTTCAATATACCTGCATTATTTTTAATATTAAAAAACTTACTTTATTCAACTTAATTAAGCAATTATCGTATTTTTATTATTATTTTAATAATATGTATAAATTAATTTAAGCTGGCTGAAAAGCACCATATGGTGGGATTTGCTTTCAAATAGACTTTACTCAATAAACATTTTTAATAACATTGAATTTTTTTAGAATAACAAATAAAATATTTAAGACTAATTAAAGGCATTAATCTCATCTAATATCATCTAAATATGATAGTATTTATATCTGTGTCAACTTAACCTTGCACATTATGCAATAATTCCCAAATGAGAATGCTGATAGATTATATTTAGAAATGTGTAACTAAATTGTTTTGCCTCTGTGTGTGTATAAACATGTATTTTAAATGTTATTATTATTTTATATAATTTTGTATATTTTATATTAACTATATTTATGGATACCCTTGAGTTTTGAAAATAAAAATGTCTGTAAAATTATGTCAGGTATTTACTGTGTTCTTATAACCACACAGGAAATTTAAACACCTTTGAAATTATTCAAAACTTTGACTTTTAAGGAACTTACAAATATAAAATAACTGATTTCTCTTCAACTCCACATCTAGTATACATTTACAAATGCTGTAAAGAACTGGTTGTTTATTGTCATATAGATTCAGTTTTAGTACATTTTAGGAAAACATAAATAGAGAGGATATTTTAAGAATGTCTCTATATTGCAATGTTCTTCAACATAAAATATATTAAAGGAAAGTAGAATCATTGTGATAAATATAGGTATTTTGTCCAAATATTGCAATGTGAAAAATATGTCAAATAGTTATACTTAAATTGACAATATTAACATTTAATAGAAAGGAATATTATAAAGTACATCATATTTTCTTTTAATTTATATTTTCTGTATATAGAATAATATCAGTGATATGTGAGTATGTTATTTTTTGTTACAAAACAAATTATCACAAAATTTAGTGGCTTAAAACAAGAAATAATTGAATCTTATATATAAAGTATATATCTTATATAAAAAGTAAATAATATATAAATTATATCTTATATATAATAATAAATATCTCATAGTTTTGAGAGTTAGTAATCTGGGTGTGAATTAGCTGGGTCCTCTTGTTCTATATCTCTTAACAAGGTTACTGCCAAATCCTTGACCAATGCTATAGACATCTTCAGGCTCACATTGGAGAAAATTCCTTTCCAAGCTCATTCATATGGTTGTTGGCATGATTCATTCACTCCCTCCTGGACTTTTGAATTATAAGACAAAGTTGTTGCCTGGTTTGTATGTTGAAGCAGCCCTAAATTTTCTCCATAAGTCACTCCATACATGATAAATGACTTCATCAAATCGATCAAGTGACAGAAAGTAAGAGAGAGACAATGAGATGACATCTTGTGATGCTTGGGTGGCTCAGTCAGTTAAGCATCTGCCTTCAACCCAGGTCATAATCCCAGGGTCCTGAGATTGAGCCCCACATCAGACTCCTTGATCAGCAGAGGGCCTGCTTCTCCTCTCCCTCTGCCCCTTCCCCCAATCATGCTGTCTCTCTCTCTCTCTCTCTCTGTCAAAAAAATAAATAAAATCTTAAAAAAAAATGACATCTCACTGGTGGGAGACAGATAAAATGGCAGAGTAGTAGGAGAACCCTACGCTTGCCTCATTCCTTGAATACAGTTTGATAAATATCAAATCATTCTGAACACCCAAGAAATCAACCTGAGGCCTGATGAAACAAACTGCACAAGTAGAGGGAGAGAAGAGACCACATCATGGAAAGTAAGAGGTGTGGAGACATGATTTGGGTGAGTAAAAAGGATCATGCAGTAAAAACGTGCTGCAGAAGGGAGGCAGTCCTGATCATGAAGAGAGGGGAGTCGGGGAGACAGTAAGGGGTGCACAGGGGATTGCACAAGAAAAACACTTCCTCAAAGCCATTGACTTCATGAGTTTTTACAATCACCAGAACTCGAAGACTGGAGTTTTAGAGGTTTGTGCTGTGGCCAGTGTGGAGCCTGGAGAGCTCTGCAGTGTTTGTATGGAGAATGAGAGCAGATAGCCCAGGGCACATGTTTCTATCTGAGGGTCTGCTAGGATACATGGGGAAAGATGGCTCAGCATTCTTGGAGCACAACTGCGTTAGGGTGCATTGTCTCTCTGGGGATGAAACAGTCATTGGGTAGGGTGTCTGTTTAGCTCAGTCAATAGAGCATATGACTTTTGATCACAGGGTGATGAGTTCAATCTCCACATTGAAGATAGGGCCTACTTAAAAAAAAAAAGAGAGAGAGAGAGAACCATTTTCTGGGTGCCATTATACTCTCCTGCCCCTTAATATATGGACACAGGCACCTGCTGAAAGGGGTTCACCTGAACATGGGTTTTTTGCTATGCTCTACTTCAAACTCCAAGCTCCTGTGTGTTGGTGCAATGCCTTTCTGGGACAAACCTGCACCAGCCCCAACATGGTGAGACACCCTTCCTCCAAGAGGACCAATGTAGGTCAATGCCATCCCAGTTCCTCAAGTTTGGAGTTTTAAAACTCAGCCAGCCTGCCTAGGATAAAACACAGGTGCACTGTGCTGCTGGGTGGACAGACGGCCCAGACGTAGACAGGGTGAAAGCAGGGATCTGAGGAACACCTGGGTCACACCAAGGGAAATTGTTTGCTCTTCTGTGAAGACTTCCTTCACAGTGGTGAGTGCAAGCTCCTCTTTCTGGGGAGGAAGGAGAGAACTGGTGTTATTTCCCTCCCTAACCCTCAGCATAAAATAACTTTAGTAAGTAGCACAGTGTCAACAATGGTGGCCTAAACTGCTTACACCAAGCCCTGCTCCTAGCCTTACCCTCCAACACACACACTATGCAGGTATTTCTTTACTAGGGCAAGTTTCTGAGAACCACTGCAGTGGGTGGCTTCCCCAGAATACTAACACAAACCCCTCACATGAACCAACACTACTGACAATAGACTGCTGCAAAGTTTCTGCTCTAGGGGAAATAGCATTAGGTCAGAACACACCTAATTAAAACTCACCACACTCTGGCCAAAGCCCAAACACTAGACACACCAGGAAAGGAGAAATTCCACAGAGGACTGATCTGAGGGAAAGAGGAGCCAAAACACAGCAGCAAAGTACACACAGCATACACCAGAAACACTTCCTGAAGAACCAGACAATGAACAGTGTATGACCTCCTCTTAATGAAGCCATTACACTCAGGAGTAAGAAACATAACAGGCTTTCTTAACACAGAAGAAGACAGAGACCTGAACAAAATGCCAAGGTGGAGGAATTCATCCCAAAAGAAAGAACAAGAAGAGGTCATGGCCATGGATCAAATTGAAACAAATATAAATAATATGCCTAATCCAGAATTCAAAACAACAACAACAACAACAACAAAAACAATCATGGGGCACCTGGGTGGCTCAGTGGGTTAAAACCTCTGCCTTAGGCTCAGGTCATGATCCCAGGGTCCTGGGATCGAGCCCCACATCAGTCTCTCTGCTCAGCAGGGAACCTGCTTCCCCCCACTTCTCCCCACCTGCCTCTCTGCTTACTTGTGATCTCTGTCTGTCAAATAAATAAAATCTTTAAAAAAATAAATAAAATGGGCGCCTGGGTGGCTCAGTGGGTTAAGCCTCTGCCTTCAGCTCAGGTCATGATCTCAGGGTCCTGGGATCGAGTCCCGCATCGGGCTCTCTGCTTAGCAGGGAGCCCGCTTCCCCCCCCCTTCTCTCTCTCTGCTACCTTTCTGCCTACTTGTGCTCTCTCTCTGTCAAATAAATAAATAAAAATCTTTAAAAATAAATAAATAAATAAAATAAATAAAACGACAATTATAAAGATGCTAGCTGGGCTTCCAAAAACTGTAGAAAACACCAGGAAATCCCTTACCACAGAGATAAAAGACTTAAAAACTAGTCTGACCAAAATAAAACAAAAGGTTATAATGCCCATAAGGCTGGAAGAATCAGAGAAATGAATAAGTAATACAGAAGATAAAATTATGGAAAATAATGAAGCTCAAAATAAGAGGGAAAGAAAAGTATTGGATCACAAATGTAGACTTAGAGAACTAAGAGACTCCATAAAGCATAATAACATTTGTATCATAGGAGTATCAGAAAAAGAAGAGAGGGAAAAAAGGCAGATTTATTTGAGGAAATTATAGCCGAAAACTTCCTCCATTTGGAGAAAAAAACAGATATCCATATCCAGGAGACACAGAGAACTTCCATCAAATCTAACAAAAGCAGGCCAACACCAAGACAGATCATACTAAAATTTGCAAGCTATAGAGATAACAAAAAACATTCCTAAGAGCAGCAAGAAAAAATAAATCCCTAATTTACAAGGGAAGGCAAGTAAGGTTAGCAGCAAACCTCTCTACAGAAACTTGACAGGCCACAAAAAGTGACATGATATATTCAATGTGCTGAATAGGAAAAATATGCAACCAAGAATACTCTATCCAACAAGGCTGTAATTCAGAATAGAAAGAGAAATAGAGTTTCCCAGACAAACAAAACTAAAGGAGTTCATGACCACAAAGCCATCCCTGCAAGCAATATTAAAGAGTACTGAGTGGGAAAGTAAGAGCCAAAGCAACAAAGACTAGAAAGGAATGGAGAAAATCTCCAGAAACAACAACTTAACAAGTGATACAGTGACAATAAATTCATACTCACAAATAATCACTCTGAATATAAATAGTCTAAATACTCCTATCAAAAGGCATAGGGTCAGAATGGATTTAAAAAAAAAATCCATCTATATGCTGTCCACAAGATACTCATTTTAGTCCTAAAAACACCTGCAGATTGAAAACGAGGAGATAGAGAACAATCTATCATCATAAGGGACTTTAAAAGAAAGCCAGAGTAGCCAAACTTAAGACAAACTAGATTGTAAACCAAAGGCTATAACAAGAGGTGAAGAAGAGCCCTATATAGTAATAAAGGAGTCTATCCAATAAGAAGTTCTAAAAACTATAAATATTTATGCCTGCAACTTGGAAATATCCAAATACATAAAACAATTAATAACAAACATAAAGGAACTCATAACAGTTCAATAAGCATAGCAGACTTTAACATCCCACTCACAGCAATGGACAGATCATTTAAGTAGAAAATCAACAAGCAAACAGTGGCTTTGAATAAAACACTGCCCCAGATGGACTTAACAGATATAATAAGAGCAATTCATCCTAAAGTAACAGAATACATATTCTTTTTGAGTGCACATGGGACGTTTCCCAGAATAGATCACATATGGGTCACAATCAGGCCTCAACAAGTGCAAAAAGACTGAGATCATAACATGCATATTTTCTGACCAGAATACTATGAAAATTGTAGTCAACCAGAAGAAAAAAATGAAAAGACCATAAATACATGGAAGTTAAAGAACATCCTACTAAAGAGTAATAGGCTTAACCAGAAATTAAAGAAGAAATAAAATAAAACACATGGAAACAAATTAAAATAAAAACACAACTATCTAAAACCTTTAGTTGCAACAAAAGCAGTCATAAGAGGAGAGTAATACAGGCCTACTTCAAGAAGCAGGAAAAACTTCAAATTCAAAACCTAATCTTACATCTAAATGAGCTAGAAAAGGAGTAACAAATGAAGTCTAAAGCCAGCAGAAGAAGGGAAATAATAAAGACTAGAGCAGAAATAAATGATATAGGAAGAAAAAAAAAGAAAACACACACACACACAGTAGAACAGATCAATAAAATTAGGAGCCGCTTCTTTGAAAGAATTAATAAAATGAACAGACTTATCAAAAGAAAGAGAAAGTACCCAAATAAGTAAAATCATGAATTAGAGAGGAAAGATCACAACCGATACCACAGAAATACAATTATAAGAGAATATTATGAAAAATTTTATGGCAAAGAATTAGGCAATATGGAAGAAATGGACGAATTCCTAGAAACATGTAAACTACTAAAACTAAAACTGGAAGAAATAGAAAATTTGAACAGACCCATAACCAGCAAAGAAATTTAATCAGTAATTGAAAATATCCCAACAAACAAAAGTCCAGGGCCAGATGGCATCCCAGGTGAATTCTACCAAACATTTATAGAAGAGTTAATACCTATTCTTCTCCAACTGTTCAAAAAAATAGAACTAGAAAGAAAACTGCCAAACTCATTCTATGAGGCCAGCACTACCTTGATTCCAAAACCAGAAAAAGATCCCACAAAAAAAAAAAAAAAAGGAAAAAAAATCTCAGGCCAATACGCCAATATCCCCAATGAACATGGATGTAAAATTCTCAACAAAATATTAGCCAATCAAATCCAATAATGCATTAAAAGAATCAATCACCATGATCAAGTAAGAGTTATTCCTGGGCTCCAAGGGTGCTTTAATATTTGCAAATCAATCAACATGATACACTACATGAATAAAAGAAAATATAAGAACTATATGATCCTCTCAATAGATGCAGGAAAAAGCATTTGTGATGTATAGAATCTATTGATAAAAATGCTCAACAACGTAGGGATAGAGGGAACATACTTAACCTCATAAAGACCATATATGAAAGGCCCATCCTAAAGGCCATAAATGAAAGAAAAACTGAAAACTTTTCTTCTATGATCAGAAAAAAAACAGTGATATCTACTCTCACTATTGTTATTTTACATAGAACTGGAAGTCTTAGCCTTAGCAATCAGACAACCAAAAAGAACTAAAAAGCATCCAAATTGACAAAGAAGTCAAACTTTCACTATCCGCAGACAACATGATACTCTATGTAGAAAACCTGAATGATACCACCAAAAAATTGCTAGAACTAATTCAAGAATTCAGTAAAGTCACAGGACACAAAATCAACATACAGAAATCTGTTGCATTTCTGTACACTAATAATGAAGCAACAGAAAGAGAAACCAAGGAATCGATCCCATTTAAAATTGAACCCCAAACCATAAAATACCTAAGAATAAATTAAAAAAAAATAAAAGAGGTGAAAGATCTGTACTCTGAAAACTATAGAACACTTATGAAAGAAATTGAAGGTAACACAAAGAAATGAAAAAAACATTCCATGCTCATGAATTGGAAGAACAAATATCGTTAAAATGTTTATACTACCCCATCCAGTCTATGCATTCATTGCAATCCCTATCAAAATACTACTAATATTTTTCACAGAGCCAGGACAAATAATCCTAAAATTTGTATGGAATGACAAAAGGCTCCCCAAAACCAAAGCAATCTTGAAAAAAAAAAGCTGACCTATCAGCCAGAATTCAAGTTATATTTTAGAACAGTAGTCATCAAGACAGTATGGTATTGGCTCAAAAACAGATACTTAGATCAATGGAACAGAATAGAAAACAAAGAAATGAACTCACAACTAAATGGTCAACTAATCATGGACAATGCATGGAAGAATACCCAGTGGAAAAAAAGTAGTCTCTTCAACAAATTGTGTTGGGGAAAACTGGACAGCAATGTGAAAAAGAATGAAACTGGACCACTTTCTTATACCATACATAAAAATAAATGCAAAATGTTTGAAAGACCTGAATGAGACAGGAAACCATTAACATCCTAGAGAAGAATACAGGCAGCAACCTCTTTGACGTTCGTCAGATCAAACTAAAAAATGAACTATTGGGACTCCATCAAGATAAAAAGTTTCTGCACAGCAAAAGAAACAATCAACAAAACTAAAAGGCAGCCTATTGAATGGGAGAAGATATTTGCAAATGACATATCTAATAAAAGGTTAGTATCCAAAATGTATAAAGAACTTATTAAACTCAAGGCCCCAAAACCAAATAATCCAGTTAAGAAATTAGCAGAAGACATAAATAAACATTTTTCCAAAGATGACATTCAGATGGCTAACAGATACATGGAAAGATTCTCAACATCACTCATCAGGGAAATACAAATCAAAACCACAATTAGATACCACTTTACACCTGTCTGACTGGCTAAAATAAATGACATAGGATGCAACAAGTGTTGACGAGGATGCAGAGAAAGGACAACCATCTTGTACTTTTGGTGGGAATGCATACTGGTATAGCCACTCTGGAAAACAGTATAGAGTTTCCTCAGAAAGCTAAAAATAGTACTACCCTACAACCAGTAATTATACTAGAAGGTATTTACCTAAGACATAAGAATACTAACTCAAAATATGTATACATCCTGATGTTTATAGCAGCATTATTTACAGCTGCCAAATTATGGAAACAGCCCAAGTGTTCATCAACTGATGAATAGATAATGAAGATGTGGTATATTTACACAATGGGATTATTCAGCCATAAAAAATGAAATTTTGCTATTTGCAACAACATGGATGGAGCTAGAGAATATTATGCTAAACAAAATAAGTCAGAGAAAGACAAATACCATATGATTTCGCTCATATGTGGAATTAAAAAAAGAACAACAAAAGAGAAAAAGGAAAAAGAGACAGAGAAAATAAGAAACACACTCTTAACTATAGAGAACAAACTAAGGGTTGATGGAGGGATAAGGGTGGGGGATGGGCTAGATGGGTGACGGGTATGAAGGAGGGCACTTAATGTGATGAGCATGGAGTGTTTTATGTCAGTGATAACTCACTAAATTCTACTCCTGAAACCAAAATTACACTATATTTTAACTAAGTAGAATTTAAATAAAAACTTGAAAAAAAAAAAGATGATATCACACCTTAGTCATAGTTTCATTGTAAAAAGCAAATTATCGGGTTTGGCTGACAATCAAAGAGAAGAAATTTTACAAAGTTCCTGATACCAAGAAGCAGGAATCTTTGAGAGCTACCCTCAAAATATGCCATCCACATATGTGTAAATATAATCTTGCTCCAAAAATGTTCAAATTTCTGCGAGAAATCTTGATCTCCATGAGACATCTGGGAAACTATCACAATAGCAAATACCAGCTTCATTCTTTGGCTAAACAACTGTCACATACCATCCTTCAGCAAAGAATATGTTGATTTGTCTATTAAATGGAACTCAGGATTGAAACCTGAAAAAATAAAAGAATGCTAAAATGGTAGTTGTTTCTAAACTGATCTTATTCAATATTATAGAGTGCTACAGATCAAGTTCTGTCCTGTTAATTAAACACAAATTACATTTCTCAGCTGCATTTTACTTTGCTTCCTTTTATCTGGCTTGTACACATAGTGCAGCTGAAAAGGAGAAAATAAAATATATCACTGTTAATTGTCCACATTCAAAGAAAACACAATAATGAAAATCCATATTTCTCATATGGAGAAGCTATCTTAAAAATCCAATGCATTTAATAGTACCTTGCACACTAATGCATACAGGCAAGCCAGGTCAAAAATAAGAATGACTACTTAAAGAAGATCCTTTTATACTTGCCCAACTACTGTTAGATGAATTCCTAGAAAATGCAGAAAGATATGGAACATTATTCTTCCTATGCTGAGTGATTCATTAATGTTCAACTACCTTGGATGATAATGGAACTATCCAAGCACATTATTGGAAAAATGTAGCACTGGAGAGTTGAACAAATGTAATTCAGAGGATAATGTGTCCCAGGAGGGAGTGTATGACCTACTCACTATATTAACTTTGTATTGTCTTTGCTTCTGTGATTGGTTAAGAAAACCTATAAAAATGGTTATTAATATTTTAGAAAAGTGTTGGAAAAGCTATTGCTCTGCATTTATAAAATAAACGAAACAAACTACTAAAGAATACATTCAAGGATATTCTACACTGGGATATTTACACTATATACATTCTTTGGATTTGGAGTATAATCACACTTGAATAAAAACTATTATTTAAAAGAAGATAACTACTATTTAAGAGACATTTTTCTGCTTTAGTTGTGATAGTAAATCAAATAGAGAAGTAAATTATTATTGTTTTCTATATTCCAAGTATAATTGCGTGGCACAAAGAAAACTTTCTACAAAGAGGTTAGAATTGCATCAACACAGATTTGTACATTATTTTAACATATATAAATCAATTTCATCTATGAAAAGGATGGTTATCTTCTTCATACTCATTTTAAGTAATAAATCTAAGACTATGCAATTCATAACATGACATAACTGAACAAAATTGAGTTCATTGTTTTATTCCTTTAAGCAAATTTTTACTAAAGCATAGTCTCTATCTCATTTGAGTATAAGATAATGTTTCTCTGCATGTGACCCATGGATTACTTTATTGGAATCCCCTGGATAATGTGTTAAACATGCATGTTCTGATCACAAAATTTACCACTCTGTATCAAATTCTCCATGAGACTCCCAGAAGAATATCCATTTTAATCACGTCTCTACATGATTATTATGCACAGTAAAGCATGGGAACTACTTTCCCTAGTTGTGCTGGTCCATACATTTTAAGCTGGAGATGAACTTTCATTTGTGAAACTAATAGTGAGGGCTTGAAAGAGATGGAAGATAAATAATAGAAAACAGAAAAATAGCAAATTGTGCTTAAATGCACTGGATTTTGTTTATTATTGACAATTATTGAAAATTTACTCTGTGTCAGACCATGTACCAAGCATTTTACGTGGAGTATCTAACTTAAATCTTTAAAACATTCCTCCTATGAAAGAGGAAATTTGAATTTCCAATTCACAAATGAAGAAACAGACCAGGACAATGTATTGAGCTAAGATCGCAGTTATTATAGGAGAGAATCAAAAACAAGTCAGTCTCACTAAATTCTCAACATCTATGCTACCTTGGAGAGAATGTGGTCTGCAGTGGTTAAAGAAAGCTTCTCTGGGAAATGCAACTCATTTCAGAATTGGTATACAGAGAATAGGGACTTAAAATGATCTCTGAGTAATGACTAGAGTTTAAATAAGCATGATAAAAAAGAGAGAGCATTCCCGTTTTGACCCAATGATTTAAGTAAATCTTAAAGTTGGATATAACTAAAATGTATGTGACACCAAATAGTGAAGTATAAAGTAGTAGGCAGAGTTCCCTCCTTGAAGAGAGTGATTATTTCTTGTGTGGTTCAAAAGTGAAAATTCATACCCTTAACAACATGAGGAAGGGAACATTTTATTAATCTGGCAAGACTGGAGTACATTCTTCCTTCTGCACATAGTTATTGTCATATCTGAAGCATTTGAAGCAGATATTGTTATATTTGAAAACTTTCTCACTCTTTTCTGAAACTCTCTTCACTTTGGGATTGAGAGATCTTGTTCAGTCCAATTCTCTTTCATTGATCTATAGTTTATCAATCTATTTGTTTCATTTTTTCTTCTGGGTGATTATTCAAATGTAGGTTTTGTTCAGCATACTGTCCAATATGGACTCTAAGGGTTTTAATGAAAATTTCTGGCAGGGGTTTCTTAAACTAGTGTACACAATATTGAATCCTTATGAGATTTAACAGTAACACTTTGATGCCAATTCAATCTTGATCATTATTTCTTCTTTTGTTTTTGGCTGGCGGTGTCTCACTTGTATTTAAATTTTAGCAAAGCTTTATATGGATCTTCCTAACTCCTCAATAAAAAGCCAATTCCTCTTCTAATAGATTGATTTAAGAATGGATATGTGAAGCAATCCTAACAATTAAACATGAAATGGAACTCTCTGGAGGAGAAGAGTGGTTCTTAGGAAAATTTTCTTCCCTGATAAAAGAGACACACCCAGAAAAATCACCCTTGTTCTTTCGCTGGGTCTTTTGTTGGGTCTGGATGCTATTCTGGGAACCAATGCATCCATTTTGTATCCAAGAAGAAGACTAGTCCAAGTGCAAATTGACATGCCAAGGATGGCAGGGAAGAAAGACAAAAGGGATTAATGTCCATAGTGATATTTTAAATGACTAGATCACCAAACTTGGAACTTAATGTTAAGTATGATGATGATTTTTTTTTAATTTAAAGTATTTTAATTTGGTCTTTTCTCTTGTAGTCAAAGGCATCCTCACCAATTCTAGTGGAAAAAGAGATTGATACAAACTTGAAATTGTGAGATTTAATGCATGTTTCTGAAAATACAGTTTATAGGCTTCATGAAATATTAAAAATATGAATAATAATCAGTTCTTAAAATTTACTCATTGGCACACTGAAGACTTGCAAATATTCAACTTCACCCTTATACCTCACTAATACAATCATTTCTTTGTGATCAAAGTCTTAATTTCTAAATGAAATCTGATTATGTTATTTCACTGCTTAAATCTCCATCCCAATATCCTAAGGCATTTGCCTTTAGGAGAGTAAAAAATGTCATATTGCCTACAGTTTTAATTCTTCTATTTCTTTATAACAAGTTTATTAAATTACTCTAATCCTTCAAAAAATCAATAGAAAATGAATGCAAAGCTTCTTGAGTGATGAACCTGTCATGAATAGGGAAATAAGAAAATAGAGTAGAAAGGTGACCTGTCTGTATCACATCAGCTTTTCAGCTTCTGCAGATGGAGCAGTATTCCATTGAGAAGTGTCCAGGAATACCAAATGATGGTCACAACAGGAGCCCCCATCAAAACTGGGAGGGTGGAGGAGAAGCAGAAGATACTGAATAGCAACTGAGAAGAAGAAAGATCAAGAAGCAGTGTATTTCAACTCTGGTATAAAGAAAGGCAGCACTGGAATGGCAGGGAAAAGGACAAGAAAAGCAAACACATTATCTTTTGAAATTCATATGATGAGCTGATTTAAATCTCATTTCCTCATAAAAATTCCTCAGAACAGTAACTGAGTGAATAAAGAGAAAAAAGGGAAAAACTATCTTTGATCTGCCTAAGGCTCCCCCTGTCTCCACTTTCTTCAAGATTTGGTGCTTTTATTGTATTACTGTGGGAAGGAGAGAATCCTCTTTCTTCAAGGGACAGCATCTTCAATGTGTTTATGGTGGAGAGGAAAAACAAAGAAAAGGGAAAAGTGTGATAATTTATAGGCAATTCCTGTGGTCCTCACCATCTAAATGATGCTGTCCAGATGTTAATGCTCTGACTATGGAAGGTGTTAGAACACTGGTGATTTATGGGATGCTTGTTTTCTCTCCACTTCTCCATTGGAGATTGTGTAGATTCTCCTTGTCTGTAAAAGATATTTACAGATTATTACAACTGGAGCCCTTGGCCCTGCAGACATTCCTCTTAGCTAGAAAGGGAGGTACCTGGGGAGCAGCCCCTATTTTGTGAGAGAAGTCCCACTCCTTTAATGTTTTCTGTCCATCATTTTGTTCAGAAAGTATGACACTGGGCACCTTATTGTTCTTAAGTCCATAGTATAAACTTTATTCTGAGAAACAGAAAAAAAAATCCCTCAAGAATTTTTAAAAACTGTTCTATTTAGCAAAAACAAAATAAAAGAAACAGTATTAATGTTTTCCAGTTAGAGTTCATGTACTGTCATCTGTGAAAATAAAATTTTGTGGGTTTATTAAATTCTTTCTCTATTTTTATTGTTGCTTTTTTGGTAGAGAACTGTAATATAAAGAGAGGTAAAACATGAAAGTATACTTTTAAGTATTTTGAAGTTTATTCCATGGAAAAAATATCTGAAACACTGGCTATAAACAAAATTATTCATACCAAAAGTTATTTCTTTGGACAAGACTTATCCTAGGAGCTTAAGCTGTACACTGCATTCAAAAGTGAATGAAGGGGCGCCTGGGTGGCTCAGTTGGTTAAGCCGCTGCCTTCGGCTCAGGTCATGATCCCAGGGTCCTGGGATCAAGTCCCACATCGGGCTCCTTGCTCAGTGGGGAGCCTGCTTCTCTCTCTGCCTCTGCCTGCCACTCTGCCTGCCGCTCTGCCTGCTTGTGCTCTCCCTCTCTCTCTCTCTGACAAATAAATAAATAAAATCTTTAAAAAAAAAAAGTGAATGAAAATCGGCCCACAATTCCACTGAGGAAGGGAATAAGGAGTTTTGTGTTATTGAATTCATCCAAAATGAAGAGGGTTAGGAAAATACAAGTAACCTTATAACAAAATCCTATCCATTGGATAAGATGGCTAATTCTTGTATTTGTCCTTTTTGTAAAATGTGTGTGTGTGTGTGTGTGTGTATGTGTGTATACACACACACAAATTCTCCTCTATCTCCATGGTTCCTACGTATCTCAATCCTTTTTATGCCTGGCTTTAAAACTCAACACCTTTTCAGTTTCTCTTGAAAAATCCATTAAATGAAACTCTACCAAGTAATGCCTATTTTCTGTAGTTTTTCTATCTGGAAAACAGAGATGGGGTGTTTCTACTATAAATCTTACAATCAACAAATAAAAGGAAGTTACCCAGTTTTATTTTCCATATTCAAACATTTCTTGATTCCTCTTATCTTCTCTTTCCTCTTAATTTTTATCCAGAATTTTCCATTAGCACTTCATATTTTTCGATTCTTTATATACATTTTTTTTCCATTCAAAATGATTCTGCTTTCTCCTGGCTCTTGCATACAAAAATAATTAACAAATAATCTTTCAATTAATACTGCTCCCTACCTTGGAAGGCCATCTATGTGTTTGTATGGGAGGTCTTTTATAAATTCTTCCTCTGCAGTCATGACCTTATGTTTGAGTCATGAGGAGTGAAGAGACACAAGTTTGTTGGGGGAGGTACAATATTGGCTAAAAACTAAATGTCACTTTGAATAATAAACATAGTATATCAGTGGCATAAATATTATGGTTCCTATATAATATATAACACAGAACATTGATCAAAACCGTTTCTCATAGCCTATCTTCAGGAGATGTTAAGGAGTTAGTTCACTCATGGTTCCCACTGGTGGGATTAACAAGAAGTTAATTTTAGCATCAGATCTCCCCAGAGGGAGCCTGAGAAAAAGAAGATAAAGTAACACCATTCATGTTGTAGACAAAGGACCTGTCCTTGAAACATGGGAGAAAAATTCTGTGAACTCCACTGACAATCCAGGAGCACATGCGAAGGGGGCAGCAGATCTTTCAGAACAAGGGGTTACCTATTATGAATACTGTCCTGATTGAACACCTGGGGGGGGGAAATTTCTTGAAAAGTCATGGCCTATTCAATCAT
Organism: Enhydra lutris kenyoni; assembly: GCF_002288905.1. Taxonomy (NCBI): domain Eukaryota; kingdom Metazoa; phylum Chordata; class Mammalia; order Carnivora; family Mustelidae; genus Enhydra; species Enhydra lutris. The sequence goes on along the minus strand of NW_019154105.1, from coordinate 45,644,062 downwards.
ATATAGATAGCATATATATGTTTTGAGAATTTGGGAACTAGAAAGAACTCCCAGAGATCCATCACTCTTCATGTCCTACCTATGGTTTCTGCCTCTCTGTTACATAAGCTTTCAAACTTTGTGTACATTCTTAGAAAAAGCCAGTTTTATCATTAAAATATTTTCCATGCTTTCTAAGTAATCTTGTTAGTTATGATGCATATGCAACTCAAACAATATATTTAATGGTGTATTTATCTATTTTCTATAAAATAAAGTATCTTTTTAGAAAAAAATCTTTTTGCAATCTACAAAGATTTCATTGTCTTTTAGTTCCAATTTTTTTTTTGTTTTCTGACATGTATTCTTTATTTTTTATGGATTTAATATAATTAGATTTTTGAAAGGAAAATAATCCCATAAATGACAAGAATGCAAACCCTAAAAGTTATTTCGTAACACAGCAAAACTAGACTATGTAGATAAAAATATTAAGAATTTCTGAAACAAATTATGGAGCTAAAATTCTATTTGATCAGATAGAAATAGAGTTTAATATAAAAATATGATTCTTTCTCCTTAGGCTATATTAACAGTTATAAATTAAAAATATGAATAGATTTTTATTAAGGGCATATCTTGTATGCTAGTTATAGTTCTATCTGTTCTTACTTTTCATTTACTCTAATTACCTTGAACCTATAAATAATGAAAATTGCCAGTGAATGAAACTTGCCATTGTATACATGAATTTTATAGTGATGCAAGCTGAATGAAACATCCAGCTCTTTTATCTAATGCTATTCTAAATTTAGACAAATTACTTAAACTGCTGAAGCCACTATCTCTTATGCATATAATGGGGATATATCAACTTGTATGTTTGAGAAAAGGATTAAGTGAGAATTTATTTAGTAGAGTACTTGGCATTCAGTAGTTGCTCAATGCATATTAATTCCCACTCTTACTCTACAAGGAGATGGAACATTCCATTTTCAGGATAGACCCATATTAGATGCTGAAACTAATTATATTAATAGCTAACCATTGAATAAGTGCTTACCATGTACTAATGCTTAGCACTTCACATGTATCATTTCATTTATATATCAGAATAATACTGTAATGTAAGAAATATTATTATCCCCACTTAACAGATAATGAGTCTGGGGTTTAGAGAAGTACCTTGCTAATGAGAACACTGTTGCTATGATAAATTGAGATTCAGGTCAATGAGTCTGATGTCAGAGCTCCTGCTTGTATACTTACTTTTTTAGATTTAACTCTGTAAGTATGTCTATGGGTATATAAGTGTCTTTATTTCCTTTTATTCGAGGAAGATTTTGAGCAAATTTTCTTTAATAAGAAACTATAAACTATATGATTATCAGTGAGCATTTACAGACTGTCTGCTTCCCATGTTTCTCAAAATCATATTTATCTACTACTTAAGAAGAATGCTTTTCAGAATTAAGAATGTTAAGAATGTTAAGTAAACACAAACCTTCATAATTAGTGTTTTGGACCCGAATTTCCTGGTTTAGATGTTGGATTTTTATAACATAGATATAGTTAGATATAAAGATATATAATTTTAGAAAAAAATTAAACTTTTTATTTTGGAATAATTTTAGATTTAAAGAAAAGTTCAGGAGAGTAGAGACAGTTCCACATACCCTTCAATAAGTTTCCCCTAATGTCAACATTTTACATAATCATCATGCATTTTTTTTTAAAGATTTTATTTATTTATTTGACAGACAGAGATCACAAGTAGGCAGAGAGGCAGGCAGAGAGAGAGAGAGAGAGGGAAGCAGGCTCTCTGCTGAGCAGAGAGCCCGATGCGGGGCTCGATCCCAGGACCCTGAGATCATGACCCAAGCCGAAGGCAGAGGCTTTAACCCACTGAGCCACCGAGGCGCCCCATCATGCATTTTTCAAAACTAAGAAAACAACATTAGTTTATTAACATTAATTAAGCTATAAACTCTGTTCAGATTTGACCAGTTTTCCCACAAATGTCTTTTTCCTGTTCCTGGATTCAAATCAGGATACCACCGTGCATTTCATTTTTACATCTCCTTGTTCTCCTCCAATCTATAACAGTTTAACAGTCTTTACACATGTTTTGTGACCTTGAGAACTTTGAAGAACACTATTTACTTTAAAGAATGCCCCTCAACTTCTCCTAATGCAATTGGCATTATAGGTTCAAAGGGCAAAAAATCAGAAGTAATGTGCTTGTTTACCACATCGCAACAGGGGTGTATGATATTAACATGACTTATCACTGGTGATGTGAACCTGAGTACTCTGTTATAGTAGTGCCTTTTGGGTTTTTCACTATAAAGTTCCTATGTTTTCCCTTTGTATAGTATATTCTTTGGCATCAAGTACTTAGGTAGAACTCATACTCAAGAAGGAAATTTAATTCCACCTCCCAGAAGGCAGGAAATACCTATTATTTAGAAATAGTCTGGGGGCGCCGGGTGCCTCAGTGGGTTAAGCCTCTGCCTTTGGCTCAGGTCATGATCTCAGGGTCCTGGGATCCAGCTCTGCATCAGGCTCTCTGCTCAGCAGGGAGCCTGCTTCCTCCTCTCTCTCTCTCTGCCTGCCTCTCTGCCTACTTGTGATCTCTGTCTGTCAAATAAATAAATAAAATATTAAAAAAAAAGAAAGAAAGAAAAGAAAAAGAAAAGAAATAGTTTGTAAAGAAAATTTGTTCCGGGATGCCTAGGTGGCTCAGTCAGCTAAGCTGATGCTTTTGGCTCAGGTTATGATCTCAGTGTCCTGGGATCGAGTCTCACATTGGGCATCTTGCTCGGTGGGGAGCCTACTTCTCCCTCTGACTCTGCCTGCTGTTCTGCCTGCTTGTGCGATTGCTCTCTCTCTCTCTCTGACAAATAAATAAAATCTTTAAAAAATATAAAAAAGAAAATTTTTCCCTTCTCCTTATTCATGCATTAATTCATTCCGGCATTTATTTAAATCAATATGGGCTCATGTATATTTGCTTTATGCTTCAAGTTAGAATCTAATGTTGCATTATTTATATTGCTCCTTTAGTTTTTCCAGCTTTGAGCACCAGGAGCTTTTCAAATGGATAACTTAAAAAAAAAAAAAAAAAAAAAAAAAGGTCTTCTTTCTGATTTATAGGTATCTACACATATCTACAAAATTTCTTCCCTGATAATTTCAGCCTATACAGATTATCTGACTTCTTTTACCAATTCTGTTTTTATTCCATAATTAACAACTTATAAACCATTTATTTACTAATTATCTTGATCTATGAACTTCACTTTGTTAAATACCACCTTGCTCAGTGATCCACTGAACAACAAATCTTGAGAGAATTCTCCCTGTTGGATAATGATAATGTTGGATGCTGTGGAAACTGAGGGGAAAAATATATATCATCTGCCTTCAAAGAACATACAGTCCATTTAAAAGAAGAAAAATAGGGATGCCTGGGTGGCTCAGTTGGTTAAGCAGCTGCCTTCAGCTCAGGTCATGATCCCGGCGTCGTGGGATCGAGTCCCACATCGGGCTCCTTGCTCATCAGGGAGCCTGCTTCTCCCTCTGCCTCTGCCTTCCATTCTGTCTGCCTGTGCTTGCTCTCTCTCCCTCTCTCTCTCTGACAAATAAATAAATAAAATCTTTAAAAAAAAATAAAAGAATAAAAATAGCACTATTGTACCAGTTACATAAGACCTCAGTAAACGAAGAGCTAAGATTATGGGATTGAGGAAAAGGGCAGCAAGGCAAGGCTTTATAAGGATTAAAATGTGATTTACCCAATAAATACAATGTGTTAAGGTTATGAATAAAGTGGTGAGCAGAAGATTAAGAAGTTATGTCAAGAGCCTGATAGTTTTAAGATCAAATGCCCAGAATACTATGATATAACTTCATAGGATCTGAGTTTAATAATGGGGTTCAAGAGGAGCTCTGGAAGTGATTTTTATATAAGACCTGGATGATTAAGTAGAAAAAACACTTTAGGACTTGTATGCAGTCTTGGAAAGAACTCTCAGAATAGGAAATCAGAAAGATGATTCTACATAATGTAGTATTTTCTTACATTCTCAAATTAACTATAAAATATCTGTGGATAGGAGTTTCTATGCAGTATTAGTTAATACAAAATTGATTGACAGTAATAATTCTCATGGCATTTTTCTATGTATGCATGTACAGGTTTATGTGTGCAAGTGTATATGTATTTGTGTATCTGCCTGTATGCTTTCCCTGTCTGATTTCTTTCTACCTGGCCATACATGTATTCTCTTATTATTCATTCATTTATTCTTCCAACAAAAAATCTCCAAGTACTTTGTAATAAACAAGATACTAAAATCATCCCCAAAGACTCTCTATCTTAAATAACCTCACTCCCTTGAGTATAGCTAGAAACTGTGAATGTGATGAAGTTAACTCCTACAGTTATGTTACATTCTATGGCAATAGGGATTTTGTAGATGGAGTTAACAATACAAATCAGTTGGCTTTGACTTAATTAAAAAGAAGATTATTCACGTGGGGTTGAATTGATCACACAGGCCCTTTAAATCTGCATCTAAAGGCCAGGTAAAAGGAAATTCAGAGATTTAAAGTACAAGAAACATTTGATGCATTATTGCTGATTTAAAGATGGAGGGGCCAAATGGATAAGGATGTAGTCCCCTTTTGGTGCTGTGAATGATCCTAACAGTTAGCAAGACATAGGAACCTTAGTACTGTTACCATAAGAAACTGCATTCTTCCAACAGAATAAACTTTCAATTTAATTTTTCCCTAGACTTTCCAAATTACAACTCAACCTGGTCAACACCTTGATTCTAGCCATATGATACCCTGGGCAGAGAACCCATCCAATCCATGATGAACTTCTGACATGCTAACTGTGATCTAATGAATGAATATTGTTTCAAGCTATCAAGTTTATAGCCATCAAGTTTATGGAAATGCAGCAATAGAAAACCAACACACACTTATGTGTGTCAAGCACTATTTTAGACCCTTGTAATGATCATCAGGATATGCTATCTTATCTTATGAGAAAAAATAAAAACAACAACAACAGCAAATCTCAAAATTTTTGAGGCTTAACACTACAAAATTTTAGTTTTCACTTATGCAAATCTCCCAGGCAACTATCTAGTGTGTAATGAGTAAACCTTTTATTCACGCTTTGTAACTTCACCAACTTGTAATCTTGTAATCTTGTAACTTTGCCAACTCAATACCAGTCTGTCTCTATGATTTTTTTGAAATAGCGTAAAGAAAAACTGGTGGATGGGGTTCCTGGATGGCTCAATGGGTTAAGCCTCTGCCTTCGGCTCAGGTCATGATCTCAGGGTCCTGGGATTGAGCCCTGCATTGGACTCTCTGCTTGCCTATCTGCCTATTTGTGATCTCTCTCTCTCTCTCTCTCTGTGTCAAATAAATAAATAAAATCTTAAAAAAAAAAAAAAGAAGAAGAAGAAGAAAAAGAAAAACTGGTGGTGTATAGCCAACAAATATTTTTCCCTTGAAATGGATATACATCACGTTCCTCTACAGGGATTGACTTGAACTACCATGAAGCCATGCCTGGGGGTGTGGAAGTTAATGCAACCATTAAGACAACAGGGTATATGTAAGCAGTATAAGTCTCTACTATACTTGAGTGACCAAGAAGACTTTTAAACCAGTGACAAAGACAAAAATCCTTGTCTTCATGATATTATGCCTTAGTTCTTCAAGGGACTCATCTACTTCTGGGGACAGAGGATTATTATTAGAACATTTTAACAGGAATATATCAGAAGGTGAATGTTTAAGTTTGACTTCCAAATTAATAAAATAATATTATCAAAATATCAGCCAGTCATATCAGATAAAGGGCTAGTATCTAAAATCTATAAAGAACTTATAAAACTCAACACCCAAAAATGAAACAAAACAAAACAAAAAAATCCAGTCAAGAAATGGGCAGAAGACATGAATACAACTTTCCCCAAAGAAGATATATAAAACTCTAACAGACACATGAAAAAATGCTCAGCATCATTTGTCACCCAGGAAATACAAATCAAAATCACAATGAGATACCACCTCACACCAGTCAGATGGCTAAAATTAACAACTCAGGAAACAGCTTGTGTTGGTGAGGATTTGGAGAAAGGGGAAACCCTCTTACACTGTTGGTTTAATGCAAACTAGTGCAGCCACTCTGAAAAACATTAAAGAAATGCCTCAAAAAGGTAAAAATAGAACTATTTTATAACCCAGCAATTGTACTACTAGATATTTATCCAAAGGATACAAACAGTGATTTGAAGGGGCACATACACCCCAATGTTTATAGCAGCCATGTCCGCAAGAGCCAAGATATGGAAAGAGCCCAGATGTCCATCGACAGATGAATGGATGAAGAAGGTGTGGTACATATATACAATGGAATATTACTCAGCCATCAAAAAAGAATGAAATCTTGCCATCTGCAACAATGTGGACAGAACCAGAAGGTATTATGCTCAGCAAAATAATTCAGTCAGAGAAAGACAAATACCATATGACATCACTCACATGTGGAATTTAAGAGACAAAACAGATGAACACAAGGGAAGGTAAGAAAAAATAAAATAAGATGAAAACAGAGAGTGTGGCAAACCATAAAAGACTCTTAATTCTAGGAAACAAAATGAGGGTTGCTGAAGGGGAGGTAAGTGGGAGGTATGGGGTAATTGGGTGATGGACATTAAGGAGGGCACTTGATGTAATGAGCACTGAGTGTTATATGCGACTGATGAATCACTAAATTCTACTCCTGAAACAAAAACAAACAAATAAACAAAAATCAGCCATTCTATCTTAAGGCCCTACTAACTTATTCAGGCCAAGATGGAAGCAGAGAGAAGGGGGGATCATTTTTGCTCCTGTGGAATTGAGAGGAGTCTGGAGCCAACAAGAGGTCAGAAAGCAATGCTTTCATATTTATCCCATTCTTGGTTTGAACATTCAAGAGATTGCAAACCTATCTCTAAATCCACACCCAGGGGAATGAAGGAAGTATACTGAGGTCAAGTCCTTCAGAATAAGAACATGTTTTAAGACAAATCCTTGGGGCTCCTGGGTGGCTCAGTTGTTAAGCATCTGCCTTTGGCTCAGGTCATGACTCCAGGGTCCTGGGATCAAGCCCTGTTTCTGGTCCCTGCTCAAGGGGGATCCTGCTTCTCTCTCTCCCACTTCACTTGTCTGTGTTCCCCTTTCTCACTGTCAAATAAATAAATAAAATCTTAAACAAACAAACAAACAAAAAAAAAACAAGACAAATCCTTCACCCTGTCTCACACACATTTTTTAAGTCTGCATCAAACAAATCCATGAGCAAATAACTTGATGGCATCAGACAAATTATCCCAGTAAAATAATAATAATAATAATAATAATAATAATAAAAATAATAAACAAATAGACAATATATGTAGATAAAATGTGAGGAGAAAGGAATTTTTAGGATCCTGTTCTCATTCAAAAGAGATAGTGGCTAGACCGTCCAAAAAATTTACTTTGGAAAAAAAAAATTACTTTGGTTCTCTGCAGTTACTCAGCTTCTACATTTTCAGAGATGACTGTGGACTAGCTTAAGGAGTTGCTTTTTACTGGCAATTTCTGTGTTCCTCTGTGACTGTCAGTGCAAAAAAAAAAAATCAATGGATGTATTCATATATCTAATACTACAATATAATTATTAGAAATTGTTAATTATTATAATTGTTAGAAATTTGATTTCCCTTGCTATTGTTAGGCAGCTTGTCAAAAAACAGATTCCTATGTATATGAATTACTGTGATGCAGACACTTTGAATCAATTGTTTTAATACATTCTACGTAGTTAAGTCTAAGTCCTTAAATAGTTTTAATTTTATAAGTCCTAAAGAAATAATTCTTCATTTTTTATTGTTCTATCACCTTCTAATTCAAAGGAAATATCACTTTTTGTCATATTACAATACAAAATTAATTATACTGCTTTAACAAAAGGCTAATTGTTCATACTTTATCTTAAATAATTAAGGATTTGAAGTTCAGTAGAGATGCTTTTATTTGCTATGGATTACACTAGACATGCAAATGCCATTATATTTTTTAATAAAATTTACATAAAATATAGAAGCAGTAAATTATTAAAAAGTACAATTTCTATGCATTTAAAGTTTTACAAATTTGTATTATGAACCAACATCAGGGTGCTATGCCAGTTTTCATGAGGAAATATACGCAAAACTCCAGGTCTCTAAGGAACTTGGAATAAAAAAGGAAGATAGCAGATAACAGGGGGAAAAATAGCTATAATATGAATTAGAATAAATTGTTAAGTATATGTGAAAAAGACATACAATACTCTAACAGAAAATAATTCATTACTTCAATCGTGTATTGATGCGTATTACCTGCCAGAATCCTTGATAAAGTTTGGGGGTCAAGGATGAAAGAATGCTGGCCTAAATCCCACTTCTGAAGCTTATAGCCTTGGGGTGTAGCTGTGTCACATTTCCATCCAATAATCCTGCAAAGAAATCTGAAGTGACAGTTTAGTTAAGTTGTCCAAGGAGATCATTGTTTAATTAGGGAGGACAAGTAAAGTTTCCTTCAGGAAGTAATGTTTGGATTCAGAAGAAAAGGATAAGGAATAAAGATTAGTCAATGAAAGAAGAAGAGAACATTTCAGGGAGAGGGAATATCATATCCACGAATCCTGTGGTGAAATGGGTGTAGTAGGATCAGGAACTAAAAGAAGACCTTTGTTGTAAGTAAATACAGTAGAGTAAGAAAATATTTAAAATGAGTTGATATCTGTGGACATTCATCTGATTCTATCAGATTCTACCAAAAGAAACTCTTTCATCCAAAGTCAAGTATATACTAGGAATAAAAGATTTAGTTATTATTTATGAAGATATTAAGAGTATTTACTTCTTATAGTTGCTGATCTTAAGGGTATTTACTTCCTATAGTTGTATAGGATGGGGAATCCCAAATACACCTTGAGCTAGCAAACTTTCCACCTTCTTAGGTCTCTAAGGAAGATACAGAATATAAAAAGATAGCAATATTCTATCTTTAAGTTTTACTCATGCTTAATGTGTTAAAACTTAAATGAAAAGATTTCTGATAAACAAAAACAGATCACTGATTTATATGTGAACTCTTCCCACCAAAATTTAACCATCTGCTCTCTAATCATTTTGGTCAGGAGATAAGACAGTAAAAGATTATAAATAAAGAGTATTAGAAAAGGAGATAATTAGTTTGCTGGACTTAGTGCCATATGTGAATGTGGCTGTGATTTCTATTTAGAGCCTTTGTTAATCTAGACATGTTTGGAAAAAAAGCAGGATGGGACACAGCTGGGATTGTCTTTTAAACTTTCCACTTAACTATTTCTTAGCATGAATGTCATAAAGAAGCCAGACAGAGTGTCACAACTCTGTGTGAAACAATAAACAGAAAGCCTACTCTTCAACAAAAATGGCCCAAGTTGAGTCCAGAATACAATCAACTGGATGAATCTTCTCTTTCATAGGGAATAATAAAAAGAGGGCATGAGAACTTTAGTTTATCACCTTGAATATGTGCCAATGGAACTTTGCGATTCTCAGTGTCACTAGCAAACACTGTAGATAGAATAAATAGAATATAAACTAACAAAAAGTTTAAAAGTGGTTATGTGCACACAAAATGTATTTACAGACAGTGATTAAATAGATTGTTATAAATATAGAAGCATATGTAAGGAATGAATGCATATAGTCAAAATAATTAAATAAGGAGGCCTTTAGACTGAGTTAGCTTCAATACCTTGGTAGCCTGCAAAAGCAAATCAAAACCCAAGCCAGAATAAATACACTTGAATCCAAAAAAGTGAAACTTCAGAACAACCAATCACAAATGGCCAATAAGGCTTTCCCAAACAAGACAACAGCTTAAGTTATAGCCAATCAAAAATTTTTATTACTTTGCTTCCATGTCTTCTCTATTATAAACCTCTAGCCTAGTTCTTGTCACTGAAGCACTCCCAAGCACTTTAGATTTGACATTGCCTGATTCAGATCGATATATACACAAACAATTCTTTAAAATGTTGATTTGCCCAGTTGATCTTTAAACAAAACTAATTATTGATTAATGGAAAAGATGCACACAGAGGTTACGTCATGATGATCCCAAATTTCAACTATATAAGGGGAATATAAACAAAATAATGAATGAAATACATGACCAAGTGTGTTGTTACATATCACATTATTTTCTTTCTTTTTCTGCCATTATTTTCCTTTATCTCTTCTACCCAGTGAAGCAGTTAGCAAACATAAGCTTCCTTTGTCCAGGAGATAGTTTGTTCTACAAATCTGAACTCTTGGTTGAGATTACACTAGATGATTCCTAGGGAAATTCATGGAATATACTAGAGATTTTTTTTTTTTTTTTTTAATGAAGAGACAAGGTTTTCCTCCAGGCCTAAAGATTCTGCTAGAAGAGAGAAAGAAGAGATAAAAATTATGTGTGGCACTGTGAGCACAAGGAACGTGTGGCTTGTTTCCTGGATCTCAGGAATTACACACAGTATGAGAAAGTCAACAACTGTGGCATGAAGTATTCTGACCAATTAACTTAACAAAAGAGAGACATATAATGTCAAAACTGCAAGAAATGAAGGATTACACAAATAAGAACTACGAATATGTCTATCTCTCCTCAGAACCAATCTGTGTAGACATCCCCATAGAGAAGGCAGCGCCTTCATCACCTCTGCCCATCTGGACTTTGGCACTAGGATTGTGAAACTGTGGTACAACACAGCTATAGATGATAACAGGAAGGACTGAGATCAAGCATTCTTGCAGAAAAACAAAAGGGAAGCAGGGGTAGGGGGTTAACTTACATACTTGAATATTGGTATCATGGTTTATCCCTGCTACTACACATAAAAATAGCATTTGGGAAACTAAAATTCAGAATAGACCAAGGACTGTGAATTTGCTGCAAATAAGAATGGCATCACTTTTACTTGTGTGCAGAACTTGAAGGATAAAATAAAGAGGACGTTGATTCCACAGTGGAAAGGAGAGAGTACATTCATTGCTATGTAGCTGTGACTGTGTGCCTGTTAGCAGATAGGATGCAAAGGTATGAAACAAGATAACAATCTTGTTCCCTCCAAAAGCATCCTGTTATGAACTGAGATACAAGTATATAGTTATAAATTCACTGTATTGGGAGAGTGGCATAGAAAGACTTGCTTGTTTGCCCTAGGGAATCTTAAAGAATGAAGGATTCCCACCACTTCATTTTAAACAGATTGTATTTCCTATGAAAATTAATTAATCAATTTAATATTTCCTGGTTTTGTGATATTGTACCACAAATAGATACATCTACTTATCTTTATTGTGATGTTATCCCTTAGCTACAATATGATTTCCAAATCCCTTTTGCTATAATACTCCATTGGAAGTTCAAGCATGCTAACCTTTAGCATTAATGCTATACCTAAATGTCACTGTCTTCTCAGTCTTGTTGAATCCAAGCCTTCTAAATGAAATACTCAAAGACTTGCAGTTGTTCATTAAGTGGCTTCTTCTTTAAAGGTTAGCTATGGACTTATACTCTCGGCCTAATAATAGCTCAAAAAACTTGAGTAGTTAGGTAAAACAAATCAGTATTGAAGGAAATCAATATGTAAAAATTAATAAAAGAAAACTCCACTAAAATGGAGTGGGGAAGTCAGTAGGAGAAGCTTTCACACCCTACCACTTATTAGTTGGAAATTCAAGAGGAAGAGAAAGACCTTACTTTCTCTTGGGCTTACTACTTTACTATCCCACCAGTAGGAAGAAAGTTTCCTTTGTCTCCTGGCAACAGCCCAAACAAGGAGATACTGTCAAACTCAATCATTGAGAAGGCACTATACATTGAATTCCTGGTTTACTCTAAGGACCTTTTTGTTTATAACAGCCCCTTTCAACTCCCCACTTTCCTCTATAAAACGGCATTCCTCTCTTTTTTTTCTGTAGACTTCTTGGATTGTGATTCTCTGCTATTCTGGAATAAATCCATTCTTTGCCAGTAAAATAGCTGGGAGTTTTTATTTTTATGGTTGACAAATATTAAAAAAGAAAAAAAATCTAGAAAATTATTGCTATTTCACCTACTTAAAAAAAAAAAATCAATTGTTGCTCAAAAGCTCCATTCCCACCTTTTTTCCAAAATAATTGTCACAGGATGTCAGAAATGTGAAAAGTACCCATGATTTATTCTCTCTTCTAAACTAAGTAATTCAAAGCTTTATACTCTTTAAGTTCATACATATAATTTTCCATTTTAATTAAATGGATGAGTTTAAAATACTAATAATTTGACACTTGTCACGAAGTCCATTAATATCCATCCTTACAATGTATTATTTTCTTAGTCACCTTTGAACTAAGGTTGTATAACCACCAACAAAACATTTCTATGTATCACTCAAACCAAATCACATACATAATAGCATAGTTTCTGATATTTCATTCAACTCTCATTCTTGCTTTTGGGTTTGGAAGCCTGGGGAGGTCTTGGATCCTTTCTCATTTGATAAACTTCCCAATCTTTAGGAAGACTACATTATTAGGAGATTGATTGAGATGACCGTATAGAAGGTAAACTAAGGCTAGTAGAAATCAACTTGACCACATTTTTGTCTGCTATCACCTACTTGATAGGAAGCTAAATGTCACACACAGAGCCCCAGCATTTGAAAATTTATCTAAACAGCAACTAAAAGCATCATTCCTACATTTACAAATTGTCTTAATGTCTGGAAATTTTCAGTGAGTAACATTCATCCTGGCAAAATCAAACTTGTAATTCAAACCAAACTTGTAACTCAAACACATTTTTGGAAAACAGCAAAGCAGCCTTTAATTTACTTGCATATTCTTACATAATCCTTTTTATTGTTTTCTGTGACTATGATAAATTTGCAATAGTCTGTAATCATGGTACTCAACATAAGATCTGAGTATCAGCACTACGGGTATCAACTGGATTTGATTAAAATGCAGAATTTCAAGTGCCAGTCAAAATCTTCCTTTAAAAAGAAAAAAATATATTTATTTGTTTTTTTGTTTGTTTAGAGAGCATGTGTGAGTGAGGGAAGGGTTGGAAGGAGAAGGAAACAGAGAACCTCAATCAGATTCCGTGCTAAGCCCAGAGCCCATTGCAGGGCTCAATCTTAGGATCCTGAGATCATGACCTGAGCTGAAATCAAAAGTCCAGCGCTTAGCCAACGGAGCCACCCAGGTTCCCCAAGAGTTTTCATTTTTAACAAGATGTCCAAATGATTTGTGAGCATGTTGAAATTTGAAAACAACAACAACAACAACAACAAACCACTTGTTTCTAAGATACTTTTGGTATATCAATGTAAATCATAGCTTCCAGCTCTTAAAACCAACTTTCAATTTGTCAGATGGTGTGGTTTTTGGTTATCAATGTTTATTCCTTAGATAAATATCACTGGGTAACTATCATAGGGAAGCATCTTTTGAGGTCCTGTGAATTCAGCAGTGATAGAGAAAAAGTCGTTTGCTCTTATGAACTTATATTCTATAGTAGAGGAGAGTTAATAAACACACAAAATAAGATATTTAGAATGTTAGAGAGTGACAAAAATATGCAGTAAGATAATTCATAAAAAAGGGAGAGGGAGATGGTATGGTCAATATGAGATACTATGGCTTAGGAAATTCTTACTATAAGGATAACATTTTAATACGTCCCTGTAGAAATTGAAGCAGCAAGCTAAATTCATATTTAGAAAAGAAGAAGTAAACAAATTATGTGATGAGATGTTTCTATGTTAATCCTGTAGTGCATTGTTAGTTCCACTACAAAGGTTAGAAAAAATATAACTATTAGGGGAAATTGCTATTCTTTGAGTGACTATTAGTTGCAGCTAATGTGTTAACTCATTTATATATATTGTCTTATTTAGTTCCCATGATAACTGTATGGGATAAACATTATTATTAGCTTGAGGAAATGGGAGTCTCAGAAAATTTGAATAACCTGCAAATTTCAAACAGTTTGAAATAGATGAGTTTAAGATTTTAAGTGCCAAATCAGTTTGTCTCAAAAGACCATACTATTTTCTCTACTGTCCTAGTAAGTTGAAAAGTAGCACTATCGAACTGAGTCAAGAAAAGTTACTATTGACTTCAATTATTTCCAAAGCATATGGAGGAAGGTGAATAAACAGCCTAAGGGTAATACTGACTATTTCATTACTTAGAACAAATTTTTATTAAAGTAATCTCTATGCCCAACATGGGGTTCAAACGCAAGACTCCAAGATCAAGAATCTCATGCTCTACCCACTGAGCCAGCCAGGTGTCCTGACCATATTATCATTTTTAATAAGCAATTTTAGTATTAGGGTGAAAGAAGGATCAGCAGTGGGATTATCTTTTTTTATAAAACCTTCTTTTGCTCCACCAACCCCAGTATTTTATAACCAAAAGCCCCATAAGCAATTCTGTTACATGATAATATCTAGCGAACATTGGGGTAAACTTTTAAAGGACCTGACCAACATCATCCAAAAGCAATTTGACTTTAGGGGAAATTAATTTATGCAAGATTAGTTGGAATTCTAACTCACATTCTTTTCTTTTAAGGACAATACAGCTGCCAATAAATAAGCTAAATTACCTTTGTAAACTCTTTATCAATTCTTATCCAGGTAGTATGCAATTTCCTTTGCAGCGTGTTTCCAGATAGTCCATGCTGATTGGACAGTATCAATCTTACAAATTGCATTCACCACCTATTATTTGAAAGGTTATGTGATGTGACCAAGGGATAAATAGAACGAGTCTGCACATTGGAAATAGAATATTCCAAACTCTATTTGGTAAAGTTTAAATGTATTAGGTATATATTTGTTCTATTCAATTTCCTCAAGTGTTTACCTATCTTAATTTTAAAATTCCATATGACTCAACTTAGATTTTGTGGACCCTTCTGTCACTTGGATTGTATTTGAACTTTTAACTCAAAGTTCCTGAAGAAATCTGCTTTAATGTAAATTTACCTTGTGACTGACAGCTTGACAAGAAATATCAGAATTGTGAAAATTTGAGGATATTGTCACAAGACTATCTTTGAAACTAGACAAACAATAGTGATATTATAAAGAAGGTCACTTACTGTGATTTTTGGAATTAAAACTTATCCAAGAGTATACAGTTCCACCATGTATAGTGAAAGCAATTTATTGCTGCTTTTCAGTATTGGAAAAGAAAAAGTTCATGCTGTCATTGATTGACCTTTAAAAAGAAAAATGTAGCTGGCTTATGGGTAATAAGAAAGCAATATTTTTTTTGTTACCTTTACTAGTAGACTTTCTTCATTTAGGTCTGTTGCATAGTTTTTCCACACATTTATTATAATCTGATGGATAAACAAATTATTGCCAAGTCATATTACCATAATGGATATGCAACTTCCTTTTTGTAATATTTTTAAACTGTAAATCTTGAAAAAAATTAAATATTAGAAAAACTTGTTTTTCTTTTAATGTAAGTCATTATAATTTCCTCATTTGATAAATGCCATGGCACAGAAAAAAAGTAATATTTTTTATTATTTGTTCTTATAAGAAAAAAAACCTCATTTTAAAAGGGTAACAACATTGTTGAATATCTTTGTGGTTGTAATTGTCAATTTCTCCACCTTGGAAGAAAATATGATTATGTAGCATAAAAACAGTGACTGATATAAAAGTTTACATGATAAATGATCACAGTCATGGTCACTTTTTGCAATTGAATAAGGAATGATTGTTTTGGAACTATGACATTTTCTTATTCAAAATTATGTTCATATATCTTCCCTCTTTTATCTTCATTTTCAGATACTCACAGCTTTTTGTTGTACCTTATATTTTATGGAATACTAAATAAGAAAAAAAAAAAAAGACTTGGTCCTGTCATGCTATCTCACATTATTATTGAAATCAAGGTTTAGCTTTATTTGTATCTGGTTATATAAGATTAACATAATTATTATGTCCATATTCTTTAAATTACCTGTTTTCACAAAAAGGATGTCAAATAAACTAATTTCTTGAACACCAATTTTACTTGCAAAATTTAGTTTTTCTCCTGGATCTTCTGGTTCAATTTGATTGTCTAAATTTAGGGCACATGGGTGTTAGTAAGCTCCTACCATTAAGAAGATGACATTTTAGCGGCACCTGGGTGGCTCGGTCAGTTAAACATCTGCCTTTGGCTCAGGTCATGATCTCAGGATTGTGGGATCAAGCCCCATGTGGGCTCCCTGCTTACTTAGCAGGTGTTGGGGGTCTGCATCTCCCTCTGCTCTGCCCCTACACCATCCCCACTTGAGCTCTCTCTCTCTCTCTCAAATAAATAAGAAAAATCTTTAAAAAAGAAAAAAAAAAAAAGATGATGACATTTTAAAATGTAAGTGTAGTTGGGTACCTGGATGGCTCAGTTGGTTAAGCCTTGGACTCTTGATTTTGACTCAAGTCATGATCTCAGAGTTGTGAGACTGAGTCAGGCTGTGGGCTCTGTGTTGGGCATAGAGCCTGCTTAAGATTCTTTCTTTCCTTTCCCTATCCCCTTTCTTCCCCCATCTCTAAAAAATAAATAAATAAAAATAAAAAGAAATAAGCCTAGTAAAAATGTAAACCTAGATTCTGATACATTTACATTAGTTATTGTTAGATAGATGTTTTGACTTTTTAAATTCATTACACTTCATTTCATTTTTAAAATTAGGATTTAGCGATGTTGTCTTCCAAACTTTAATCTTGCCAACTGGTACAAAATCTAATTGTAGACCCTTTATCAAAAGTTCTTGCTTCAAGTTTAACTGAGTTAAACTTGAGTTAATTCTCTTGGAATCACTGCCTTTTCTTTCTTTCAAAACAGAAGGTAAGAATCTTCTTACAAGACATCAGGGATTTTATATTTTATAGTATACAAGATTTATATTTTAATGCTTTTTTAAAAGTTTTTTGAAATTCTTGTTATTGCCCACAACAGATCCAGCTTCTACTATAGCCAGCATTCAATGAATTGATATTCCAAAACCCAAAGACTTCAAAAGATCATTTCAGTCAAGGTAGGCTTCTATGCTAGGAAATAATTCCTGCTCAGTTTATTCATACTTCGTTATAGATGAAGGCCTAATTGTACAGAGCATCTCAAAAACATATTAAAAAAAGAAAACACTTAACGGTTCATCTTTTGATTTGTCTAAGTGATTATGCATGATGTTTTCTGCTTGTTACTTCAGGCAAGAAGTCATTTAGGCATCCTTTTCTCCATATTTTTCTTCCATTTCCCTTCTATCTTGTTAGAAGAGTGGTAGAAATGAGCTCATATGGGCATATTCAATTTGTTGTCCAATCTTTCTATAGGCTATCTATGGGACATAATAGGAGTCTATTTGGGCACTAAGGAATCTGGAATTTGAAAATTTAGGCAGATTTTCAAAGATATATGTTGTTTACATATTGTACTGGAACTAAATTGAAGCACATCTTTATCAGAGAATGGAAAATCATAATATTTTTAGTAACATAAAAATTCCAATTATTCTCTGACTTATCACAATAAAAAACATATTTCTCATTTTATACACCATGCAATATGCATAGGATGAACATGCACTCAGGGTGCCATGCCAAGTTTTTCCCATCTTGTGTCGCCACAATCCAAAATATGTTGGTCTCCTCCCCATTCAGTCAACAGATGGAGAAAGAAAGCCATAATTCTGGAAAGAACGTGCTTATTAGGCAACTGTGGAAATGATACCTATTAGATTCACACATACATTCTATTGATCATTGACAAAAATGTACTCACATGGCCACAACTAGAAAGTTAGAGATGTGATACATTTCGGTCACACACTCAGTTTAGCAGTAAGGACTGTTCCTGTTGGATACTGGCAATTTCTGTCATAGTTTTCTGCATGTGTTTTCTAATTGTCATATATTTCTATATATTTAAATATGGTCTTCTCTCTGATCTTATTCAGTATCAACTAGATCTCATGTGACCTGCCAAAAAATCACGTTTAAATACTTTAATCTACTTTGCTTTCCACTAAGCCATCAGTATTATTTGGAAATTTCACAGATTAGTAACTTAATTTTAACTATAAAAGTTAATACTTTAATACTTTTGGGGTGCTGGGTGGCTTAGTCATTAAATGTGTGCCTTCAGCTTAGGTCATGATCCCAGCATCCTGCTCAGTGGGAAGACTGCTTCTCCCTCTGCCTGCTGATCCCCCTGCTGTGTTCCCTCTCTCACCATCTCTCTCTGTCATAAATAAATAAAACCTTAAAAAGTAAATAAAATAAAATAGAATAAAATTTAACACTTTAATCTAGAAAACTCTTAAGGGTATGCTGAGGTTTTTCTCCTTCCATTATTCCTTTTATTTCCTATGAGATGAGTTATAAAAGAAAAAGAAGGGACACCTAGGTGGCTCAGTCAGTTAAGCATCTGCCTTTGGCTCAGGTCATGATCCTGAGGTGCTGGAAGGGAGCCATGCATCCAGCTTCCTGCTCAATGGGGAGTCTGCTTCTCCCTCTCCTTCTGTCCCTCCACCACCCTCACCCACCACTGTGCTCCCTCTCTCTCAAATAAATAAATAAAATCTTAAAAAAAAAAAAGAAAGAAAAGAAGAAGCAGAATAAGGTTTGTTTCCACATAAAAAATTCTTAATGAAAATTGGCACAAATGAGGTACAGTTTTCTACATGGGTTTTATAGTTTCTTAGAAGACAAAGAATTATTTTTGCCTTAAACACTAATTTTAGTTAATAACCTCATTAGCCATATTTAGACACACATTCTGGTCTTTAGCGATGGGCCTGCATCAGTTGTAAAAATAAATAAAAGAAAAGAAAACTTTATTACTATGTAATTATTCAGTAACCATAATAATCCATTGCAATTTTTAAGGTTCTGTGCATTCACAAGTGTTTAATATCATCTTTATATCCTCATAAAATTACTGGTGTAACAAGGCAAAGAAACTTGTTGTAGAAAAATAACCTCATTACTTGTTTCAACATACTGAGTATTGTTTACCAGATGAAATAGGTTACTCAAAACTTGAGTGGCAGGAGATATTCAACAAATATTTAATGAAGTAAATTAAGCTTCACATCTCTCACTTTTGATGTGTCAAGCATTCTTGAAATACTCAGTCATTCCAATGTACCCAAAAAATCTCTTTTTAAAAGAATACTATAGCAGTGTAAACTGCTCTAAGTGATATTTTTGTTAAATATACATGATTATTAATAGCAAAATAACTTTCTTTTGCTTTAATATTTAGTATCTAATATTAAATCATGAGTGATTTAGTCAAGGTCCCATAGTTTGCCATCAAAGTATGACTAAAACATGACCATGTGCTTCTTCATCCAATAGACTTTCCAAAACTATTCAAAGTCATATGACATTCTCTTTCATGAAACACCCCCTTATTGATCCTTATATGGCTCTCAAAACAGAAGTTAAAATGGACAGAATTAGAAAAGGTGGTCTGTAAAATGGAACTCTCAAAGGTATTATGTATTGAACTTATAGAAAAAATAAAGGCATTATCTTATTCTGTTATTCTATTAAAAAACTCATCAAAATTACCTCATTTATTTTCAGAAGACCTCTCATATTCTTGTTTGTTCACTTAGAAACAGCTGCAATTTACAGAGTGGGGACAAAACAAGTCAGAATTGAAGTATGAGAGAATTTTACATTACAGAAAGGTTGTCCCTAGAGATTAAATAACCACATTATTTTGATTCAATTTCTTCTGAAGAAGCCATTATCTAGATGAAACAGAACAATAAAAATAATGAGCATTCAGTGATTTTTTTAACCTGGTCAGTCAATCCATTCTATAAAACCTTTCATTCACAAAATCTTAATTGTCGGTGTTATCTACAGGAGCACCCCCACATAAAGTATTTGGGAGTACCCATCACAAAGTCTTGTGAAAATCATCTCTGAAATTACACACACACACACACACACACACACATATATATATATACACACATATTTTTATTTTTTTCTGTAAGACTTTCTACTTTGTAGATAGACATTTATAGGTCTTAAAGCTTAAACAGGGTCTAGATATATTTATTTTATTGTGGCATGTGAACTGCATTAATTTTTATGGCTGAAGTTCACAGTTTTAGTGATGACTATGTTGCAAAGGATTGTTGAATGCATGTCAACCTTTATCTTCAGCTCTCTTCCAAAATTTGTAGAAAATGTTGAAAAATTCTAATTGAATATCATTTTAGTTCTGTTTTCTCTGAAACAGACCATGATATTAGGATTCACATACATGTGTCTTTTTTAAAAAAATATTTATTTATTTATTTGAGAGAGAGAGAGAGCATTTAAGGAAGGTGGAGGGGCAAAGGGAGAGGGAGAGAGAAATCTCAAACAGACTCCCTGCTGAATGTGGAGCCCCATGTGGGGCTTGGCCCATGACCCTAAGATAATGCATCACCTGGGCTGAAATCAAGAGTTGGATGCTTCACTGAGCCATCCCAGGTGCCCCTCATGTAAATTCTTAATGAAAAGATTCCAAGAAGTCAAATCATTTCAACTAAGTCCAAGTATCAGCCCTATTGTGGTTTAGCATGGAGTTTTGAGACTTTGTTATACTTCTTAGTTTGTCCCATTTGGAAGGAATATGTGTGAATGGTATTCTCCAGACATATCCTTCTGCTTTTTAGATCTCTTTCTGGGGAGTTGGCTCTGGTAGCATAAGGATAAGGATAATCATTAAAAGAAAAACATGGGCATTTGGGGACCTAAAGATGAAAGCTCAGAGGCAGTAAATGTATCCAACAATCACCTATCCCATGCAAAAACAAATGGTGGCGATAAAAAAAAAATGTTTTTAGTGTTTAAAAGGAAGAGTTAATGCAACAGTGTGCTTATTGATTGGTGCTTGAAAACACCAATTGTTTTTACCCCCCAGTGCCTGGCACAGTGCGCAATATATAGTAAAATGCTTCAGTAAGCAAATGTGAAGTAATTGAAAACATGCACACACACACAGACACAAAACTCATGTGAAACCCATAGTTAATGAAATTTTGCAATTTGCTTGATTTATATACTTACAAACTTTGATCAAAATATTATATTTGATCTGGGCAGTATAGACATTTTAACAATGTTTATTCTTCCAATTCATGAACATGGAATGCCATCACAATCAAAATTCCACTGGCATTTTTTGAAGTGCTAGAACAATCCTAAAATTTGTTTGGAACCAGAAAAACTCTGAATTGCTAAGAAAATGTTGAAAAAGAAAAACAAAGCTGGGGACATCACGTTGCTTGACCTCAAGCTTTACTACAAAGCTGTGATCACCAAGACAGCATGGTACTGGCATAAAAACAGACACATAGACCAGTGGAACAGAGTAGAGAGCCCAGATATGGACCTGCAACTCTATGGTCAAATAATCTTTGACAAAGAAGGAAAAAAATATACATTGGAAAAAAGACAGTCTCTTCAATACATGGTGCTGGGAATGTGAAATTTGACCACTCTTTTACACCATACACACAGAACTCAGAATGGATAAAAGACCTCAATGTGAAGCAGAAATCTATCAGAACCCTAGAGGATAATATAGACAGTGACCTCTTCATTGGCCACAGCAACTTCTTTCAACACATGTCTCCAAAGGCAAAGGAAACAAAACCAAAAATGAACTTTGGGGACTTCATCATTTTCCTCTGCACAGCAAAGGAAACACTCAACAAAACAAAGAGGCAACCCATGGAATAGGAGAAGATATTTGCAATTGACACTACAGACAAAGGGCTGATAGCCAAGATCTATAAAGAACTCCTAAAACTCAACACTCAAAAAACAGATAATCACATTAAAAAATGAGCAGAAGACATACAAATGGCTAACAGACACATAAAAAAAATGTTCATCATCATTAGTCATCAGGAAAATTCAAATAAAAAATACATTGAGATATCACCTTACACCAGTTAGAATGGCCAAAAATAACAAGACAAAAAACAACAAGTGTTGGGGAAGATGTGGGAAAAGGGAAACACTCTTATACTATTGGTGGGAATGCAAGTTCGTGCAGCCACTTTGGAAAACGGTGTGGAGATTCCTTAAAAAATTAAAAATAGAGGTACCCTAGGACTCTGCAATTGCACTACTGGGTATTTACCTCAAAGGTACAGATGCATTGAAACAAGGGTTATCTGTACCCCAATGTTCATAGCAGCAATGGCCACAGTCACCAAACTGTGGAAAAAGCCAAGATGCCCTTCAACAGATGAATGGATAAAGAAGATATGGTTCATATATGCAATGAAATATTACTCCATCAGAGAGGATGAATACTCAACTTTTGTATCAACATGGATGGGTCTGGAGGAGATTATGTTGAGTGAAATAAGTCAAGCAAAGAAAGTAAAATATCATATGGTTTCACTTACCTGTGGTGCATAAGCAATAACATGGAGGACATTAGGAGAAGGAAAGGAAAAGTGAAATGGGGAAAATTGGAGGGGGAGATGAACCATGAGAGACTCTGGACTCAGAAACAAACTGAGGGTTTTGGAAGGAAGGGGGTGAGGGGATGGGTGATCCTGCTTGTGGGTAATAAGGAGGGCACATATTGCATGGAGGACTGGGTGTGGTGCCTAAACAATCAATCTTGGAAGGCTGAAGAATAAAATTAAATTAAAAACTATTACATTTGTACCAAACCTTCTACCAAAAATATCTCACAAAGGATTTTCACATTTAGTCAAATAAAGAAAACACAATGAGTTTTTATTTCCTACTACATGTCCATGTATCTCTTTTGTGCTTGACCTTCTTGTTGATTTCAAAGATTTGCTTAGTAGTGCTAAAGGCAGAGGAGTTAGAAATTTATTAAAGTAATATTCTATATTTTTAAGTTGTTAATTCAATACCCAAAAGGGAAATAGAAGAAAGACAGAAGGATCTGTGTGATTATTCTACATTGATTTTAAATGCATCTAAACGCTATTTTTTTGTAATCATCTTTACTGTCTTATACTTCAGTGGATTTTCCTGGAAAAGTAAATTAACTCTTTTTTTAAATTTATATGCACCAAATGCTTTAAATTCAGATTCTCTTTTCCTTCTTTATTTTTTCAGTATCAATTCTCTTCATCTTTCTTCTCTTCTTCTCATTCAAAAATACACGCACACACACACACATATATATAAAATTGAGTTATATTATAAGTAGGCAAATATTTCTCCTTTTTACAGCAATTACATGAGAAAAATATACATCCTAATGCTGTGAATTTAAATGTTGATTTTTTTTCTGGTTTTGTTTTGCAATTTAGGCTCTAGAATATAATTTAAAATTCATGAAGTGATTAGAAATGTGCTGACTTATATTTGCCTTCGTTTCATGACTAATGATGGATAATGGAGACATTTGCCTTTTGATAAGATATCTTTATAACTGTGTAATATATAGTTTAATCTTATTTCATGATATTTATTAACTGTTTTATTTCCTTAACTTGGCAGAGATGGGAAGAGAATTTCTGCTAAAAAATTACCTATAGAATCACATTTGTAGAGCACTGGATGTTATATAAGACTGATGAGTCATATACCCCTGTACCTCTGAAACCAATAATACATTATATGTCAATTAACTGAATTAAAATAATTTTTAAAAATTACATTAATAAGAGCTCATAATGTCAAAATGAAAACTTTCAGTATTTCTCTGGGCATTTCTAGGAGTTATATAATTAAAATAATTATACTAATAAAAAAACTTGAGAAAAAACAAATTTACTGGGTTGGAGAATTCTGGTCATTGATAAAATTCCTTTTACATTTGAAATAGAATCTTATATAAATTATTTCTTAGTGCCAATGATTACCTTTAAGTACTGCTTATTTTATATAATAATTTTACACAATGAAATGGGCTCCATTGTAGTATTTGGAGTTACTGATCCCTGCGATTTTTCAAGATGAGGCTAGAATGTCACCTGTCAGAAATTGTAGATATTTCAATAGATAGAAATTATAAACTAAATCGTAAATACTTAATTCTAAAATACAATCAGTTTATGTTACTTCCTGCCTTAAAATCCTTTGGTTCTTCTTCTTTGCTTTCCAAATAGAATATAAAACAGCTTAAATTATCTTATACGTCTATCTACAATTGGACTCTTACTGATTTCTTTAGCTTTTTTTTCAAATTTTTAAATTTTTTATTATCATAAAATATGTTATTAGCCCCAGAGGACAGGTATGTGAATCACCAGGTTTACACACTTCATAGCACATATCTTCCCCAATGTCCATAATCCCACCACCCTCTCCCTACGCCCCTCCCCTGGCAACCCTCTGTTTGTTTTGTGAGATTAAGAGTCTTTTATGGTTTCTCTCTCTCCAGATCCCATCTTACTTCATTTATTTCTTTCCTACCCCCCAAACCCCACACATTGCCTCTCAACTTCCCCATATCCGGGAGATCATATGATAATTGACTTTCTCTGATTGACTTATTTCGCTAAGCATAATGCCCTCAAGTTCCATCCACGTTGTCGCAAATGGCAGGATTTCATTTATTTTGATGGCTGCATAGTATTCCATTGTATATATACACCACTTTTCTTTAACCATGCATCTGTTGATGGATATCCAAGTTCTTTCCATAGTTTGGCTATTGTGGACATTGCTGCTATAAACATTATTTGGGTGCATGTGCCCCTTCAGATCACTAAATTTGTATCTTTAAGTTAAATGCCCAGTAGTGTGATTGCTGGGTCATAGGGTAGCTCTATTTTCAACTTTTTGAGGAACCTCCATGCTGTTTTCCAGAGTGGTTGCCCCAGCTTGCATTCCCACCAACAGTGTAGGAGAGTTCCCCTTTCTCTGCATCCTCGCCAACATCTGTCATTTCCTGACTTGTTAATTTTAGCCATTCTGACTGGTGTGAGGTGGTATCTCATTGTGGTTTTGATTTGTATTTCCCTGATGCCAAGTGATGTGGAGCACATTTTCATGTGTCTGTTAGCCATCTGGATGTCTTCTTTGCAGAAATGTCTGTTCATGTCCTCTGCCCATTTCTTGATGGGATTATTTGTTCTTTGGGTGTTGAGTTTGATAAGTTCTTTATAGATTTTGGATACCGACCCTTTATCGATATGTCGTTTGCAAATATCTTCTCCCATTCTGTCAGTTGTCTTTTGGTTTTGATGACTGTTTCCTTTGCTGTGCAGAAGCTTTTGATCTTGGTGAAGTCCCAATAGTTCATTTTTGTACTTGCTTCCCTTGCCTTTGGTGATGTTCCTAGAAAGAAGTTACCATGGCTGAGGTCGAAGAGGTTGCTGCCTGTGTTCTCCTCAAGGATTTTGATGGGTTCCTTTCTCACGTTGAGGTCCTTCATCCATTTTGAGTCTATTGTCATGTGTGGTATAAGGAAATGGTCCGGTTTCATTTTTTGCATGTGGCTGTCCAATTTTCCCAACACCATTTGTTGAAGAGACTGTCTTTTTTCCATTGGACATTCTTTCCTGCTTTGTCGAAGATTAGCTGACCATAGAGTTGAGGGTCTTTTTCTGGGCTCTCTATTCTGTTCCATTGATCTCTGTGTCTGTTTTTGTGCCAGTACCATATTGTCTTGATAATGACAGCTTTGTAATAGAGCTTGAAGTCTGGAATTGTGATGCCACCAACTTTGGCTTTCTTTTTCAATATTCCTCTGGCTATTTGAGGTTTTTTCTGGTTCCATATAAATTTTAGGATTATTTGTTCCATTTCTTTGAAAAAAAATGGATGGGATTCTGATACGGATTGCATTAAACGTGTATATTGCTTTAGGTAGCATCGACATTTTCACAATATTTGTTCTTCCAATCCAGGAGCATGGAACATTTTTCCATTTCTTTGTGTCTTCCTCAATTTCTTTCATGAGTACTTCATAGTTTTCTGAGTACAGATTCTTTGCCTCAAAAAGCTAAAGAAATCAGGAGAAGTCAAGATGGCAGAGAAGTAGCAGACTGAGATGACATCATGTAGCAGGAGATCAGCTAGATAATTTATCAAACCACTCCAAACACTTACAATTCCAACATGAGATCAGAGAGAAGAAGAGCAGCAATTCTAGAAACAGAAAATCAAGCATTTTCTGAAAGGTAGGACCTTAGAAGAAGTGAATCCAAAGGACGGGAAGATAGATGTGGGGGGAAGGGCCAGCTCCCAGCAAGTGGTGGAGAAATGGAGCACAAAATCAGAACTTTTAAAAGTCTGCTCCACTGAGGGACATCACTCCAGAGGCTAGCTAGGGTAAAGCCCACACTGGTACAGCATGGTCCTATGTCCTACGGGGTGACAGAAGGATCATGGATGTCCGAGTGTCACAGAGCTTGCAGGTATTAGAGCATGGAAGCTGGGTACAGAGATGGACCTGAGGAGTGAGCTCTCAATTCGGACTTACCTTAAACTGTGATCCGTTGCACAGTCAGGCCCCTGCTCTGTGACCAGAGACCTCACAATATCTGGGGAGACTCCCCTGGAAGAGCACAGGGATCTGCTGTGTTTGGAGACTCCAGGCAGGGCAGAGACAATTGGTCACAGGCTGGGTGAGCTCGGAGCATGACCAGAGGCTGAGGAGATGGGAGTGATTGAGTACTTCTCTCTGAGGGCACACTGAGGAGTGGGGCCCTGCACTCTCAGCTCCTCCGGGCTGGAGATTGGGAGGCTTCCACTTTTATTCCCATCCTCCAGAGGTCTACAGAAAGTGTCCAGGGAACAAATGCTCCTGAAAGCGAACCCAAGTGGATTACTTAGCCCCTGGCTAAGTAATGCATGGCCCCTGGAAAGGGCGGTGCAATTGCACCTCAGGCAAATACAATTGAGAATCACTACAACAGGCCCCTCCCCCCAGAAGATCAGCAAGAAATCCAGCCAAGATCAAGTTCACTTACCAAAGAGAACAGCAGAATTGCAGAGGAGGAGAAAGCAAAGCACGGAATTCATGGCTTTCTCCCCATAATTCTTTAGTCTTGCAAAGTTAATTAATTTTTTTAATTTTATTTTTTTCTTATGCTAAAATTTTTTTAACTTTCACTCTTTCCTCTTTTAATGTTTTTTAACTAGTTTATCTTAACAATACCTTTCATTAAAAAAATCTTTTTTGAACCTTCATTATTATAGTCATATTTTATCCTTCATTGTATCAACTTTATTTTTTGTATACACATAGGGTTTTTTCTTCTAAAAAAAAATTTGGGACACAACTTCTTCTAATAGATCAAAATATACCCTAAGTCTACCACAGGGCATTGTTCTAGTCTACAGCCTGAGCAAATTCCCTCCACTATCTTTTTCTTTATTCTCCCAATCAACTTATCTTATCAACTCTTTTTTTAGAAATTAAAAAAATTCATATTTATAGTCATATTCCATATATATACATATATATGTGTATATATATATATATATATATATATATATATATATATATATATATATATATATATATATGTTTTTCTTTCTTTTTCATTCTTTAAAATTTTGGGGAGTAGTTTCTTCTAAGAGTTCAAAATACTCCCAAAATTTAGTGGGTGATTCTGTTCTATTCACCAGTCTAATATATATATTTTCTTTTTTTCTATTTTTCTTGATTTTTTCTTTTTTAATTTTTTTTTTCTGAACTTGTTTTTACCCTCTTTCTTCCCCCCACAATTTGGGATCTCTTCTGATTTGGTTAAATCACATTTTCCTGGAGTCTTTGCCACTCTTTTAGTATTTTATTCACTCCTTCATATATTCTTTTTTTTTTAAGATTTTATTTATTTATTTGACAGACAGAGATCAGAGATCAGAGATCACAAGTAGGCAGAGAGGCAGGCAGAGAGAGAGGAGGAAGCAAGCTCCCTGCTGTGCAGAGAGCCTGATGTGGGGCTCAATCCCAGGACTCTGAGATCATGACCTGACCTAAAGGCAGAGGCTTTAACCCACCCAGCCACCCAGGCACCCCTCCTTCATATCTTCTTATCTGGATAAAATGACAAGGTGGAAAAACTCACCACAGAAAAAAAGAACAAGGGGAAGTACCAAAGGCTAAGGACCTAATCAATATAGACATTGGTAATATGTCTGATCTAGAGTTCAGAATGATGATTCTCAAGGTGCTAGCTGGGCTCGAAAAAGGCATGGAAGATATTAGAGAAACCCTCTCTGGAGAGATAAAAGCCCTTTCTCGAGAAACAAAAGAACTGAAATCAAACCATGTTGAAATAAAAAAAGCTATTAATTAGGTGCAATAAAAAATGGAGGCTCTTACTGTTGGATAAATGAGGCAGAAGAGAGATCAGTGATATAGAAGACCAAATGACAGAGAATAAAGAAGCTGAGCAAAAGAGAGACAAACAACTACTGGACCACGAGGAGAGAATTCGAGAGATAAGTGACACCATAAGACGAAACAACATTAGAATAATTGGGATTCCAGAAGAAGAAAGACAGAGGGGAGCAGAAGGTGTATTGGAGAGAATTATTGTAGAGTTTCCCTAATATGGCAAAGGGAACAAGCATCAAAATCCAGGAGGTGCAGAGAACCCCCCTCAAAATCAATAAGAATAGGTCCACACCCCGGCATCTAACAGATTAATTTACAAGGCTTAGTGACAAAGAGAAAATCCTGAAAGCAGCCCAGGACAAGAAGTCTGTAACATATGATGGTAAAAATGTTAAGTTGGCAGCAGACTTATCCCTAGAGACCTTGCAGGCCAGAAAGAACTGGCCTGATATATTCAGAGTACAAAACAAGACAAACATGCAGCCAAGAATACTATATCCAGCTAGGCTACCATTGAAAATAGAATGAGAGATAAAAATCTTCCAGGACAAAAAAAGACTAAAAGAATTTGCAAACACCAAACCAGCTCTACAGGAAATACTGAAAGGGGTCCTCTAAGCAAAGAGAGAGGCTGAAAGTAGTAGACCAGAAAGGAAAGAGAAAATATACTGTAATAGTCACCTTACAGGAAATACAATGGCACTAAATTCATATGTCTCAATAGTTGTCCTGAATGTAAATGGGCTAAATGCCCCAATCAAAAGACACAGGGTATCAGAATGGATAAAAAACAAAACCCATCAATATGCTGTCTAGAGGAAATTCATTTTAGACCCAAAGACACCTCCATATTTAAAGTGAGGGGGTGGAAAACAATTTACCATGCTAATGGATATCAAAAGAAAGCTGGGGTGGCAATCCTTATATCAGATCAATTAGATTTTAAGCCAAAGACTATAGTAAGAGATGAGGAAGGACACTATATTATACTCAAAGTGTCTGGCCAACAAGAAGATCTAACAATTTTAAATATCTATGCCCCTAACATGGGGGTAGCCAATTATGTAAACAAATTAATAACAAAATCAAAGAAACACATGGACAATAATACAATAATATTTGGGGACTTTAACACTCCTCTCACTGAAATGGACAGATCATCCAAGCAAAAGATCAACAAGGAAGGGGTGCCTGGGTGGCTCAGAGGGATAAAGCCTCTGCCTTCGGCTCAGGTCATGATCCCAGGGTCCTGGGATTGAGCCCCACATCAGGCTCTCTGCACAGCAGGGAGCCTGCTTCCTTTCCTTTCTCTCTGCCTACTTGTGATCTCTGTCTGTCAAATAAATAAATAAAATCTTAAAAAAAAAAAAGATCAACAAGGAAATAAAGGCCTTAAATGACACACTGGACCAGATGGACATCACAGATATATTCAGAGCATTCCATCCCAAAACAACAGAATACACATTCTTCTCCAGCACACATGGAACATTCTCCTGAATAGATCACATCCTGGATCACAAATCAGGTCTCAACTGATATCAAAAGATTGGGATCATTCCCTGCATATTTTCAGACCAAAATGCTCTGAAGCTAGAACTCAATCACAAGAGGAAATTTGGAAAGAATCCAAATACATGGAGATTAAAGAGCATCCTTCCAAAGAATGAATGGGTTAACCAGGAAATCAAAGAAGAATTGAAAAAAATTCATGGAAACAAATGATAATAACAAGACAACTGTTCAAAATCTGTGGTGACACAGCAAAGGCAGTCCTGAGAGGAAAATATATAGCAATACAAGACTTTCTGAAGAAACAAGAAAGGTCTCAAATACACAACCTAACCCTAACCTAAAGGAGCTGGAGAAAGAACAACAAAGAAAGCCTAAACCCAGCAGAAGAAGAGAAATAATAAAGATCAGAGCAGAAATCAATGAAATAGAAACCAAAAACAAACAAACAAACAAAAGAAATCAATGAAACTAGGAGCTGGTTCTTTGAAAGATTTAATAAGATTGATAAGCCCCTCACCAGACTTATCAAAAAGAAAAGAGAAAGGTCCCAAATAAATAAAATCAAGAATGACAGAGGACAGATCACAACTAACACCAAAGAAATACAAACAAGTATAAGAACATATTATGAGCAGCAATACACCAGCATATTTGACAATCTGGAAGAAATGGATACATTCCTAGAGACATATAAACTACCACAACTGAACCAGGAAGAAATAGAAAACCTGAACAGACCCATAACCTGTAAGGAGATTGAAGCAGTCATCAAAAATCTCCCAACAAACAAGAGACCAGGGCCAGATGGCTTCCCAGGGGAATTCTACCAAACTTTTAAAGAAGAATTAATTCCTATTCTCTTGAAACTGTTCCAAAAAATAGAAATGGAAGGAAAACTTCCAAACTCATTTTATGAGGCCAACATTACATCAAAACCAGACAAGGATCCCACCAAAAAAGGAGAATTACAGAACAATATCTTTGATGAAAACAGATGTGAAAATTCTCACCAAAATACTAGCCAATAGGATCCAAAAGTACATTAAAAGGATTATTCACCACAACCAAGTGGGATTTATTCCAGGGTTACAAGGTTGGTTCAACATCTGCAAATCAATCAATGTAATACAACACATTAATAAAAGAAAGAACAAGAACCATAGGATACTCTCAATAGATGCTGAAAAAGCATTTGACAAAGTACAGCATCCTTTCCTGATCAAAACTCTGCAAAGTGTAGGGATACAGGGCACATACCTCAATATCACCAAAGCCATCTATGAAAAATCCACCTTGAATATCATTCTCAATGGAGAAAAACTGAGAGTTTTTCTGCTAAGGTCAGGAACATGGCAGGGTTATCCATTATCACCACTGCTATTCAACATAGTACTAGAAGTCCTAGCCTCAGCAATCAGACAACAAAAAGAAATTAAAGACATCCAAATCGGCAAAGAAGTAAAACTATCACTCTTTGCAGACAATGTGATATTATATGTGGAAAACCCAAAGACTCCACTCCAAATCTGCTAGAACTTGTACAGGAATTCAGTAAAGTGTCAGGATATAAAATCAATGCACAGAAATCAGTTGCATTTCTTTACACCAACAACAAGACAGAAGAAAGAGAAATTAAGGAGTCAATCCCATTTAGAATTGCACTCAGAACCATAAGATACCTAGGAATAAACGTAAAAAAAAGAGGCAAAGAATCTGTACTCAGAAAACTATGAAGTACTCATGAAAGAAATTGAGGAAGACACAAAGAAATGGAAAAATGTTCCATGCTCCTGGATTGGAAGAACAAATATTGTGAAAATGTCGATGCTACCTAAAGCAATATACACGTTTAATGCAATCCGTATCAGAATCCCATCCATTTTTTTCAAAGAAATGGAACAAATAATCCTAAAATTTATATGGAACCAGAAAAAACCTCAAATAGCCAGAGGAATATTGAAAAAGAAAGCCAAAGTTGGTGGCATCACAATTCCAGACTTCAAGCTCTATTACAAAGCTGTCATTATCAAGACAATATGGTACTGGCACAAAAACAGACACAGAGATCAATGGAACAGAATAGAGAGCCCAGAAAAAGACCCTCAACTCTATGGTCAGCTAATCTTCGACAAAGCAGGAAAGAATGTCCAATGGAAAAAAGACAGTCTCTTCAACAAATGGTGTTGGGAAAATTGGACAGCCACATGCAAAAAATGAAACCGGACCATTTCCTTATACCACACATGACAATAGACTCAAAATGGATGAAGGACCTCAACGTGAGAAAGGAACCCATCAAAATCCTTGAGGAGAACACAGGCAGCAACCTCTTCGACCTCAGCCATGGTAACTTCTTTCTAGGAACATCACCAAAGGCAAGGGAAGCAAGTACAAAAATGAACTATTGGGACTTCACCAAGATCAAAAGCTTCTGCACAGCAAAGGAAACAGTCATCAAAACCAAAAGACAACTGACAGAATGGGAGAAGATATTTGCAAATGACATATCGATAAAGGGTTGGTATCCAAAATCTATAAAGAACTTATCAAACTCAACACCCAAAGAACAAATAATCCCATCAAGAAATGGGCAGAGGACATGAACAGACATTTCTGCAAAGAAGACATCCAGATGGCTAACAGACACATGAAAATGTGCTCCACATCACTTGGCATCAGGGAAATACAAATCAAAACCACAATGAGATACCACCTCACACCAGTCAGAATGGCTAAAATTAACAAGTCAGGAAATGACAGATGTTGGCGAGGATGCAGAGAAAGGGGAACTCTCCTACACTGTTGGTGGGAATGCAAGCTGGGGCAACCACTCTGGAAAACAGCATGGAGGTTCCTCAAAAAGTTGAAAATAGAGCTACCCTATGACCCAGCAATCACACTACTGGGCATTTAACTTAAAGATACAAATTTAGTGATCTGAAGGGGCACATGCACCCAAATAATGTTTATAGCAGCAATGTCCACAATAGCCAAACTATGGAAAGAACTTGGATATCCATCAACTGATTTCTTTAGCTTTTTGTCTTATCACTCATTACATCAAATTCTTGGCTTCAACTATTGCAAATTTTAACTCACCAAATATGCCATAATCCTTCCTCTAGCCCTTGTATAAATTGTTCAATTATCATTAACTATCCTTTCCTTCTCTTTACCTTATTTCCACCTACAAATTCCCTGGGTTTCATGTCCCTTCAAGTAATTGTCCTCCAGAAAATTTTGTTTGTTTGTTTTGGGGTGTTTTTTGTTCACCATTTTATTTTATTTTGTTTCTTTTCAGTGTTCCAGCATTCAGAGAGTCAATGTCTCTTTTGCCTGGCCCCATAGCATCAAACAGGACCAATGGTAACACATCAACCACTAAAATTTCTCATTACCTGATCTGTGTTGCCCCAGTAGACTATAAAATTCAGGAACTTAGCAATTGTACCTCATTCATTTTTGTATCCTCAGCAACTGGCAGAGTGTTAGGCACTCAACATTTCACAAATTAGAATACATACAGACAGTCTGTCTCATACACATACTCACACATTCACAATTTCATACAGAGAATTAATAAGACCTTTATTTTATTTTACTTTTTTTTTTTTTTTTCTGATGTGTCAAAGAAAATGGTATGTGAGAATGCAAGTTTGGCATCTAGAAGTAACTGTATGGGGCCCTCTGAACACATGACCACAGCAGAATATGACAATTACTGTTACTGAATCAAACATGTGCTGATTCTAGTGAGATTTGAAAAGCATTTTTAGACTTACCATATATATTCCCTCCTTTGTTTTTACAGAGACTATTATGATCATTGACATATCAATTAATTCACCTCTAAACCAACATTATCTCATATCCATAAGAGTAATACAATAGCTAATAATGTATAAAACTTAATTCTTAACAATAAAATAAATTTGGTTTGGATTTATTTTTTGTGATACTTATTTTAGAAGAAATAATCTATAGTCCTAATGAATGCAACTCTTGAAATACAACTTGAAATACAACTCTTTATGTTGAGAT
Organism: Enhydra lutris kenyoni; assembly: GCF_002288905.1. NCBI lineage: Eukaryota > Metazoa > Chordata > Mammalia > Carnivora > Mustelidae > Enhydra > Enhydra lutris. The sequence goes on along the minus strand of NW_019154105.1, from coordinate 45,610,076 downwards.
ATCAACTCAATTAGTTTCAATAAAACCTCCATTCTTTTTGGTTTCACTGCCTACTCATTATCTGCTATTGAATTTTTAAAAATTTTCAGTCCCTAATCTACATGTAAATATGTTAAATTCCTTCCCAATGCATTTCCTCTGCATTGAACTAAATTTTAATTGCATGTGTATAGTACTATTTATTTACAAATAGTAATTATTATTTACAAATTATACAAAAAGTACAATAAAATATACTTTTTACTTATTTATTTTCTAAATAAGCCACTTATAGAATAACTATGCATTTCTATTTCTAAAACCAACTGTTCTATTTGGATTAAATTCATAAAATATGAATATGAATTTATGTTTTGAATTGAAGAAAAATTATACATGTCTTGGTCTCATACGTGTTATTAATTCTTGAGGATTAAGTGGTATCTACACATCCCAGTACCTGGAAAAAGAGTAAGTTCAATTAATATTTATTTATTTAATGGAAAGTTAAAATGTGAGGTAGGAGGTAACAATTATACTTTCACTTGACCAACAGACACTCATTTCTTGATTTATATTGAAATGTTGGAAAGTTGACCTGTATAATATAATTTGCTAAATAACTGGAGAAGAGAAAACTACAAATTCTTTATGTCATTCTTCCTTCAAACATTTATTTTTTTCTTTACTAAAAGGGTAGAGAAGCACTTATCTCAAACTTCGTTTTACTGCAGTTATAAGATAATGTGTTTTATGCAGCTCTATGTGAATTTGAAGATCTTCACATTGGACAGGAAATGAATTCTAAGAATGAAGGATGTCATATGTAATTTAAAAAAAAAACTGACTTGCCAAAAACTTTTTTTTCAAAACAAAGCAAACATTTTCACTAAATATATGTAACTATAGAATACAGTTTTAATTCAGGTCCACACTTTCCCATTCCCCTCAAAAAAATAATAAACAAGACAAGGACTAGGGTGAACTCATTTATTCGGAAAGTTATCCTATGTACTTTACAATAGTATGCTTTATTGGCAAGCATAAGGAATGCCTTCTAGGAGCATTCAATTGAAAGATGAAAGACTGGAACTTTTTCCAACAGATTCCATCTATTAGCCTTGCAGAGTTGTGTGCCTCACTTCTGGGTTAAAATTTCACCAGGGTCCAGAGCTCTAGAAGTCTTGGGGAAGGTCTAGGGATACATGTTGAAAACTAACAGATATTCTGTTATCTGTTAGTTTTCTGGTGCCAAAGTGCATCATTCTTTTTGGCATGGCTGAGCTGAAATCAGAGATTAGCCAGAGGGATGTGATGCTGGTACCCAAAATGCTTGCTACAGTAATTTTCTATAGGACACACATGACTCTGTGTGCTTGGCATGTATCAGAGAATAATGCAAACAAAAATCTTGGCCCTTGAGAAACTTCTATTCTGATAACATAAAATGTTCAAGTTGAGCTAGGTGAAGACTTGGGTAAATACATCCCTTTATCATTTGACTGAGATTTCAAATAGAGAATAATTTGCAATATTTCACAATAAAACTTTCACTAAAAAATATTTACCTCTGCTATGACAGTGTTTTCTTTCTGGGAAAAACAGGAAATTGCACTAATAGTTAGTGATAAGAAATAGCAATGCTAAGATAGTATGATTAAATTCATAAATATCTTCTTTATCAGAACACAACATGCGTATTCTGATATATATATTTATTGAAAACAGTAAAAAAATTTCCATATATAACATTGATAGCTTCTTTTTTGAACTGAAAATTAGTCTATTTTTAAAAATAATTTCCTTTGAAGGCACATTTTATTTTTACTATTTCATAGGAAATTCTACAATTGGTATCATAAACAAAATAATATTACTTTTGCCATCTTAATTTTCTCCCATTTTCCACTGATTTTAAATTCTATTTAAAAAGACCATATTCCAGTATTTTTCATGATTAAGAAAAAAAGTGCAAGTTTGCATGCCCAAGACAATTATTATAAAATCCACCATGAAAATAGAAAGAACATTTTTATAATTAATTAAAATAAATATAATGTGTATATTTAAATCCTGATGTAATTGTTTCAATAATCTACAGTTTACCTTGTATCTAGTGTTCTTCCAAGATACCCCAAGAGATTTTTGAGCAGCTTGCTAATTTGCTAGTGCCAGTGTCTAGATAGTTTCATAATATTAAAAAACATTTTGGTTTAGATCCTGTCCACCTGGAGCCATTCAAAGTAATTATAAAATTAGGATCAAAAGAGAAGTATTATTTGAAAAGAGTGTGTAAGACCTTAAAATATTGGTAACATTCAATGCTCCTTTGGGAAAAGCAATTCTACCTTGGGTTGTGCAGAAAGAGATAATTATTTATAATATTTGGAATGATTACACTGTTTCTTGTGGCAGACAGCATTTTAGAGTGAAGGCCACAACAATAATTTCCATATCACATGTTATTCTAGGTGGTGGCTGTGTTTTTCTATGGTGTATAGAGAATAATCCTCCACCCTTTGAATCAGAATCATCCATCACTCCCTTGCAGCCAATTGGATGTGGTGGAAGAGACATTGCATGACTTCGGAAGCTAGGTCACAAAGAGGAATGGACCTTCTGCCTCCCTTGATTGGACACAGATTTGGAGCCCTGAGCCACAGTGGAAGAGACCCTACTATTCTGAGGCTGCTATGGTATGGGGGAAACCCAAAATTAGTCCACGAGGAGCAACCTCATGGAAAGGCTTTCGGACTACATGAAGATAAAGACAACGGGAGAAAGAGAAAGAGGAGAAGAAGTGTATGAAGGAGGGAGATTGAGAAAGAGAAAAAGGAAGAATTTACAGATGCTCCAGCCCCCTACTGTTTCAACTCTGGCCACTACCTAACTGCAATTACATGACAGATTCAGCTAGAAATATCTATGGAGGCCTTTCTGAATTCCTAACCCACAGAAACTGTGAGAGATAATAATATTATCCTTGCTTTAGGGAGATAATCAAAATACTTCTTAAACAAAATACTTCTTAAAGAGAATAATCAAAATACTTCCTAAACATAGCTTTTGTATCTTTAAAAAGTATCATTTACATTAAGCCTTTACCCCTGTAGTAGAGAACACCGAATGTTTGTGCTTAATATATGTTTGTTGGTATTTAATTTGCTAACTTTCTTTTATTTGAAGAATCTATATGTTTATACCTAAACTTTCCTCAGATACTTTAATCCAGAAAAACAGCTTATGCAAAACTATATGTGTGAAATAGTTAAAAGATTCCCCATGGCCTCACTATTTGCATATCTTGAAAATAGGCCAGGGAATTTCTGAGATATGACTCAATTGACCTGGCACCTTTTCTTTCTTTTTTTTTTTTTTTAATCAGAATTATTCCCAAAACCCAATTGCTTACAGTTCAGTCTGTCATTTTTCAGTTTCAAGAAATCTACAAGCTATACATTAGCTTTATTATATATTCTTCACTCTGTACAAACCACTTCAAAACTCAAAAATTTAAAACAACAACCTACGTCAGAACTGGAAGATCCCTTTTTCACTACTTTCTATTGGCCACAGGAAGTCACAAAGCCAATCCATATTTGGTGGGTGGAAAAATAGACAAATAGACCTCATCTCTACGACTGATCTCAAAAGCAGTTGGAAAATAACTGTGTCATTTTGCAAACATTCTGCCATATGAACCTAGTGGCCAGTCAAGACACACGTTACCAAAATAGAGAAAGAATATAATGCTTTCTCTGACAGTTATCTCTCTGTCTCCAGACTTTGTGTATTTTTATTATTCTTACCATATTTACTTTTTATACTCACTCTGATTAGTGGTGATAACTGAAACAAGAACACCAACATTAATATCAGTTAATAGCTATTGAAACTATCTGCTAGATACTGTACTATTTATTGACATATCTAATTTATTCCCCTCAGCAGTGGTAGGAAGTAAATATGATTTTAGTATGAAGTTGTGATTGAATAACTGCACATGGTTTTTATTTTATATTGTTATGAATGACAGCTGTATATTTCAAAGTAGAAACGAACAACTGTGCATTGGCATATAAGGACCTACACAGTCTTACACACTGAAAATTTTCAATGGCATCTTCTGTTCTACTGTTCTCTCATTCTACTATAGGAATTCTGGTCTCCTTGTTCATCTCAAAGAGGACAGGCATAGTCCTGTGTACTGGTCATTCCATCCACCTGGAGCATTGCTGCCAGCTGGATGTATAGCTTCTTCCCTCACTTCCTTCAACACCTTAACATATAGTGCCTTCTTAATGAGATCCAGCTTGACCATGTTATTTACTGTTGTAATCTCTCCCTCCTCCATTCCTCCAACCTTGTCCTCTTCTGTCTTCTCCTGATGACTTGTCACCTTCTAGCATATATAAAATGTACTGCCAGAACTGAAACTGGCAAACTACAACCTCAGTTGTGATTGGGTCCAGCCGGATTTCTGTTTTTGTAAACAAAATTTTATTGGAACACAGCCATATTCATAGAATGATGTATTATCTAGGGTGGCTTTTCTAATACAATGGCAGAGTTAAGTGCTTCAACAGAAATTCAAGAGGCCTAAAGCTGAAAATACTTATTTTATGGCTCTTCAAAGAAAAAAAAGTTTTGATCTACGTCAGAATGTGAACTCTAATAGGGCAGAGAGGCATTCTTTGTTCTATATATTCTGTCTAGAAAGGCAAGATAATTTTCAAAGACATGAATTCTCCAAGCTACCTCTCTTTTTTATATACCCCCACACTAATTGTATTATAAATACTTTCAGATAAAATCAACGTAATATAGGAGGGACAATTTCGAGGTGGAAAATGTAATACAGTTTGAAAAATATTTTCACGTTGGCATATGGGTGGCTCATTCAGTCGAGTCTCAGATTCTTGATTTCAGCTTTGGTCATGATCTCCGGGCCCTGAGATCAGGCCCCACACTGGGCTCCCTGCTCAGCTCTCAGTGGAGATTCTGCTTATCTCCCTTCCCTTCTTTGCTTCTGCCACTCCCTTGCTCATGCCTGCTCTTGTTCTCTCTTTCTCTTTAAAATAAACAAATAAATCCTTAAAAATATGTATATTTCTTGTCCAACATAGATTCATTATATGATGACACAAATACTTTTGCCTATTCCTTTCATACTAGAGTTTGTTGTTGAAAGATTTTTCTGATATATGGATGTATATGTATATACATATATATAAAATCTTGACATTATTTCTTCCTCAAAATTGATTGTTCTCTCTCCTTTAAATTCCAACTAAAAACTCATCTCTATTTTTGAATCCTTTCTAATTACTTTAGTCTAAAACATGTAACACCAGTTTTCATTCCTGTATTTCCTAATAATTCTATTATTAGTATGGACACTTTCTTATATGCTAAACAAGTTTTCTAGATATAGATATAGTGCTTTGGCAAATTATATATAAAAAACTAGTTTCTTGAATAGGAGTTTTACACTTCTCTCCAGTGACTGACACTGAACTTGGAATTTACTAGTCATTCTGCTAATATTTGATTTTGTTGTGGTCACAAGTTATCTGATAAAAAATAATTTGAACCTGCTAAGTATCTGTCTTTAACTATTAGGTATTATACTTATTATTTCCTGAAATGCTAAAAGCAGCCAAATGTATATATTTTTTTAAAAAATCATTAGAAGTTCCTCAAGAAGAGAAGTTCTCAAATGCCCAGCCCTCCCTTTCTTTATCCAAGGTGTAAATGTCACATCCCAGCCTTTGTCCTTCTACTTTATTTTAGACAATATTAGAAAGTGTTGACATGTGAGAGGTGGATACAAGTTTTCATTTGAAAACCATCCAACCACAGAGAAGTATTATTTCACATAATTAGGAGGGTGAATTAAAGTCAGGGCTTATGATATGAGATCAAGATTTGTTTTCAGCTCCACTGTAAGATGTATTATATTCATGCATTTGTTCAATAAGCATTTTAAACTTCCATTTCCACATGCTTTATTATGAGACTATGGATAATGAAGGCAACTAATGTTTGTTTCTACCCATAAAGGAGACCATAGACTTGGAGGCATGGGCAGACAAGAGAGCTACTTATGAATTCACACTGAATTCTACATTCAGATGCATATTTGCAAGATTTACATGGACTTGGTCCAATCTATATAGGCAAACAGTTTACAATTAAGCTTGCTGGGGCTTTTTCTGTTTGTTCTTTATAAACATACATAGGAATTAACTTCATACATTTTTTTTTTCTTCCCCAAGTCTCCTGTAGTTTCATCAATTCCTTAAAAAAAAATCTGAAGGATTTTTTTTTTGGAAATTTCTATAAAAAATTCCTTAAGTATCTTTCATGTTGAAGTCAATTCCTGACACTGCACAAATAAATTTAATATTTTCTTCATCTTTTGAAAATAAGTATTTCAAGAAAATGTTTAAAGAGCTTACATTCTCCTGATAATATCTGACATTGTCATTTTTCCTAATATCCTGTTTTCGGACTACTTTTGCTTCATGTGATCTCTTCATATTCTCAGTACGATAGTTAAATGTAGCTACTATTTGGCAGCCATATAGTTTTCTGTTTTGAGTTATCTAACCATTTATATAAATAGTTTCCTTTATCTTCTCAATTGCATTTTAGACCTCGTCATAGCAAGGAACAGGCCTTATTTATTTACTACCACCCATTAAGAAACAATACTTTAGATCTTGGGACTTCATCAAGATCTAAAGTATTGTTTTTTAATGAGTGGTAGCAAATAAATAGAACCTGTTGCTTGCTGTGATGAGGTCTAAAATATAAGTGAAATAAGTCAAGCAGAGAGAGTCAATTATCATATGGTTTCACTTACTTGTGGAGCATAAGGAATAATACGGAGGACATGGGGAGATGGAGAGGAGAAGTGAGTTGGGGGAAATTAGAGGGTGAGACAAACCATGAGAGATTGTGGAGTCTGAGAAACAAACTGGGGTTTTAGAGAGGAGAGGGGTGGGGGATTGGGTGAGCCCAGTTGTGGATATTAAGGAGGGCACGTATTGCATGGAGCACTGGGTGTGGTGGATAAACAATGAATTTTGGATTACTAAAAAAGTTAAATTGAATTAAATTTAAAAAATACTTTATTAAATGTTCATATATATTTTAAATGATTGGTATTTTCTAAACTATAGATTGACAAAAGATATTCAATTGTTATTTCATATTTTATCTCCACATAACAAATACTTGTGGAAATTCCTTATCACATAGAATTTAGAAACTTCTTCAGAATTATGTACATTTAGAGCAAAATCTCCGTTCTTATTCTTAACATCAAAACGGAGATTTCTTTCTGGTTTTCCACTGACATTTTCAATATAGTCTGTGCTTAAATCTCTTTTTCCATTTTATTTTATTTTATTTCTTTTCAGCATTCCAAAATTCATTATTTATGTGCCACACCCAGTGCTCCATGCAATATGTGCCCTCCATTAATACCCCCTACCTTGCTTACCCAACCTGCCACCCCCTTCCCTCCAAAACCCTCAGTTTGTTTCTCAGAGTCCACAGTCCCTCATGGTTTGTCTCACCCACCAATTTCCCCCAACTCACTTCTCTCCATCTCCCAATGTCCTCCATGTTATTCCTTATGTTCCACAAGTAAGTGAAACCATATGATACTTGACTCTCTCTACTTGACTTATTTCACTCAGTATAATCTCTTCCAGTCCTCCACATTGATATAAAAGTTGGGTATTCATCCTTTCTGGTGGTGGCATAATACTCTATTGTATATATGGACCATGTCTTCTTTATCCATTCATCTGTTGACGGGTATCTTGGTTCTTTCCATAGTGTGGCAACTGTGGCCATTCCTGCTATGAACATTGGGGTACCAATGGCCTTCTTTCACTACATCAGTATCTTTGGGGTAAATACCCAGTAGTCCAATTGCAGGCTCTAAGGTAGCGCTATTTTTATTTTTTTTTTAAGGAATCTCCACACTGTTTTCCAAAGTGGCTGCACCAACTTGCACTCCCACCAAAAGTGTAAGAGGGTTCCCCTTTTTCCACATCCTCTCCAACAGTTGTTGTTTACTGTCTTGTTAATTTTGGCCATTCTAACTCATGTAAGGTGGTATCTCAATATGGTTTTGATTTGAATCTCCCTGATGGATAATGATGATGAACATTTTTTCATACGCCTGTTAGCCATTTGTATGTTTTCTTTGGAGAAGTGTCTGTTCATGTCTTCTGCCCATTTTTTGACGTGATTATCTGTTTTGTGTGTGTTGAGTTTGAGTTCTTTATCGATCTTAGATATCAGCCCTTCTCTTTGAGATCAGGAAAACAACAAGTATGTCTACTCTCACCACTGTTGTTCATCATAGTACTAGAAGTCCTAGCAACAGAAATCAGACAACAAAAAGAAATAAAAGGTACTCAAATTGGCAATGAAAAAGTCAAACTCTCTCTTTGCAGATGACATGATACTTTATATGGAAAACCCAAAAGACTCCACCCCCAAACTACTAGAACTCAAACAGGAATTCAGTAATGTGTCAGAATACAAAATCAATGCACAGAAATCAGTTGTTTTCTTATACATTAACAATGAAAATATAGAAAGGGAAATTAGAGAATTGATTCCATTTACTCTAGCACCAAGAACCATAAGATACCTGGGAATAAACCTAACCAAAGACGTAAAGGATCTGTACTTGAGGAACTACAGAAGACTCATGAAAGAAATTGAAGAAGATACAAAAAGATGGAAGATTATTCCATGCTCATGAATTGGAAGAATAAATATTGTCAAAATGTGTATATTGCCTAGAGTAATCTATACTTCCAATGCCATCCCAATCAAAATTCCACCAGCATTTTTCAAAGAGCTGGAACAAACAATCCTAAAATTGGTATGGAAACCAGAACAGACCCAGAATTGCTAAGAAAATGTTGAAAAGGGAAAAGAAAACTGGGAGCATCACGTTGCCTGATCTCAAGCTTTACTACAAAGCTGTGATTACCAAGACAGCATGGTACTGGCACAAAAACAGACACATAGACCAGTGGAGCAGAGTAGAGAGCCCAGATATGGACCCAGAACTCTATGGTCAAATAATCTTTGACAAAGCAGGAAAAAAAAATACATTGGAAAAGAGACAGTCTCTTCAATAAATGGTGCTGGAAAAATTGGACAGCTATGTGTAGAAGAATGAAACTTGACCATTCTCTTACACCATACACAAAAATAAACTCGAAATGGATAAAAGACCTCAGTAAGGGGCAGGAATCTATCAAAATCCTGGAGAATATAGGCAGTAATCTCTTCGACAGTAGCCACAGTAACTTCTTTCAAGAATTTTGTTTCAAGGAAACAAAAGGGAAAATGAACTTTTGGGACTTTGTTAAGATCAAAAGCTTCTGCACAGCAAAGGAAAGAGTCAACAAAACAAAGAGGCAACCCACAGAATGGGAGAAGATATTTGTAAATGTGCTTAAATCTTGATCGAACCCATGTATGCCCTGCCTAGAACACACCTCTTTCAGGTATCTGCTTCCTTTGCTCTCCATTTCTTTACAGATTCTGTTCAACATTAGCTTATCAAAGAGATTTTCTTGGATTACTCTATCGAACAAAGCAAATTAGGTCCTCTTTATCCATTTGCCACATCCCATCAAATTATTTTTTCCAATACCTTTAATGTTCTCTGAAGATGTCTATCTATCTATTCGTCTATCTATCATCTATCATTTATTCACCACCTCCACCCCAAGAATAATGCTCTCTGATAGGATAAATATATTTGTCCATTTTTATCCCTGTTGTTTCCTCAGTGCATCCAATAGCACCTAATACATAGTATGCATTCAATTAATAACTTTTTTTCTACACACCACTAATTATACCTTTTTAAATCTTTTTTTTCTTTTTTTTAAAGATTTTATTTATTTATTTGACAGAGAGAAACACAGTGAGAGAGGGGACACAAGCAGGGGGAGTAGGAAAAGGAGAAGCAGGCTTCTGGCCAAGCAGAGAGCCTGATACGGGACTGATCCCAGGACCCTGGGATCATGACCTGAGCTGAAGGCAGACGCTGAGCTGAAGGCAGATGCTTAACTGACTGAGCCACCTAGGTGTCCCCCAATTCCACCTTTTTAAAGTAATATTGAAAATATCTTAATGGATGAATGATAACTAGTAACATTCTAGTCATATTCTAGTCATATTAACATTAACATATTAACATTAAATGTTAGTATGTTTGCTATTTTTTATCATCAGTGCACAAATATGTAAATAAAATGTTATTTTAATTTTGCTATTAATTTTAAATAACTGTTATATTTTAATTCTTATTTGAAAGTATAGATATCCTAATTTTTTGCTCTATCCATTCATAGGTGACTTGTAATCAAGTAATTAATATATTTATTAAAATACTCAGTTTTCATTTTCAAAAATTTCCTGTGAGATATAAGGAAGAGATGTTCTCATTTTGTGCAAAGGACTATTAAGACAAAATGTTGTTCTTATCATTTTGCCCTAAACTATCTAATTAATGGCAGAATTTAATTAATGGCAGAAAATAATGATTCTGTTGAAGGTGTTCATCATTAAATTAATTCTTTGAGTTTTTGTTGTTTGGTTTTTTTGTTTGTTTGTTGTTTGTGTTTGTTTGTTTTTTATTAAGATTACTGCAGGGATTCTTATTTTGGATGAAGAAAGAATAAGTTCAGCTAAGTACATGGTTGTCACCAGTTCTTACTATGATACTTCTACTTCTCATTTTTAAAAATTTTGTAACGGGTTAAGGCTCATTCAACAGAGTAGAATGGGACAGAAATATTTAATAATGAACTAGTATTTTCATATATATATATACACACACATACACACGCGCGTGTGTGTGTGTGTGTGTGTGTGTGTGTGTGTGTTTGACAACAGAATCTTCCAGAGAAACTCTCCACCTAACTCCCAGGAAGTTAGGAGCATTCTAGATATTATATAAACTATTGCTTGAATTAAGGTCATGAATTAATTGTATCAGAGTGTGTCCTTGACTCCAATAGATTGCAACCAATCTATTAGCTAAGCATGTTCCTTTAAAAAGTAGGGCAACATGGCTCTGGCCACTGCCGAATACCCAATCTTCCAGTAGCAGAGAACAACACTGAGTCCCTGATATAGCATCATCCCCTGGGTTATCAGACAGGTATCTGGTAGCAGACTGATTGCAGTGGACAACTTCCATCATGGAAGGGGTAGGGTTTTGTTCTTACTGAAACAGATGCTTACTACAGATACACATTTGCCTTCTTTGCATGCAATGCTTCTGAAAAAAACTACCATCTCTGGATTTAATGGAATGTTTTATCCATTGTGATAGTGTTCTATAGCTTTGTCTGTGATCAAAGAATTTACTTCATAGCAAAAGGAGTGCAGCAATGGGCTCATGATCATGGAATTCGCTGTCCTCTCATGTTTTCCACTATCTTAAAGCAGTAGTTTGATAGAACACTGGAATGGCCTTTTGAAGACTTAGTTTCAGAACCAGTTAGGGGGTCTACTAATCAGTGCCTGGGACAGAGTTCTCCAGAAGACTATATAGGTCCTGGATCTGTATCCAATATATGTTGTTTATCCCATAGTCAGGGTTCATAGGTCCAGGAAGCAAAGAGTGGAAGGGAGAGTAGAACCACCTACTATTATTCCTAGTAACTCGCTAGTGAAATATTTGTTTCCTTTTCCCACGATTTTATGCTCTGTTAGCTTAGAGGTGTTAGCTCCAAAGAGAAGAACGCTTCTGTTGGGAGTCACCATAATACTTCCATTGGACTAGAAGGTAAGAGTGCCACCAGGACATTTTGGGGTCCTCATTTCTCTGAATCAATAGGCAAAAAAGGAAGTTGCAGTGCTGGCTAGGGTGACTGATCCTGGCTAACAATGGGAAATTAGAATACTATTCCACAGTGAAGGAGGAATGTGTCTGGAATCCATTATGGCATCTCTTAGTATTATTATGCCTTGTGATTAAAGCCAATGGAAAATTACAAGTCAGTTCAAGCAGAATTACTAATGGCCCAGACCCTTCAAAATGAATGGTTGGGTCACCACTTCCAAGTAAAGAACACATGGATCAACAGAGGTGCTTGTTGAAGGCAAAGAAAAAAAAATGTGGTATAGACAAAGAAAACTACAAATAGCAGCTATATCAATGTGATCAGTTACATAAAGACTGTAATTGTCTTTTCTTATTTTTCTATGAATGTGTTCGCATGTGTGTATGTGCATGTCTGTATAGCAAATATTTTTATTTTCTCCCTTTTTTCCTTATCATGCAATGTACGATGTATTGGCTATATATCATAGTATTTAAGTATTTTAAATTTTATATTACAGTATTTAACTTAAGAATAAACATCACTGGGGGTGCCTGGGTGGCTCAGTTGGTTAAGCAACTGCTTTCAGCTTAGGTCGTGATCCTGGAGTCCCAGATTGAGTCCTACATCGGGCTCCCTGCTCGTCGGGGAGTCTTTTTCTCCCCTTTCATGCTCTCTCTCTCTCTCTCATTCTCTCTCTCTCTCTCTCTCTCTCTCTCAAATAAATAAATAAATAAATAAATCTTAAAAAGAAAAAAAGAATAAACATCACTCACTACTCCAGGATTTTAACCCCTCTTCTGGGGAAGGGGATAGTGATTTTTAATTGTACTCAGGATAATTGTATCATGTTATATAGAATTATGATCTTGTTATCTTGTTCATTTGGAGATAAATATGGTTTAAGAAAATGTATATGGATGCCGAGATGACAAAGGATGGACCTCTGATAGTTAATTTTATGTGTCAACTATATTGGGTCATGGAGTGTCCAGATATTTGATCAAACATCATTCTAGATATATAAGTTTCTGGATAAGATCAACATTTGAATTAATATTCTGAGTAAGTCAGATTATCCTCCCTAATGTGGATGGTTATTATCCAATCAGTTGAAGACCTAAATAGAACAAAATGCTGATTCTTCCTCTAATAAGAAGAAACTTCTCTTGATTCACTGTACTACAACATTGGTCTTTTCTGGCCTTTGGTTCAGAATTAAATGTTGACTTTTCTTGGGTCTCCAGCCTCCTGACTCTTGGGCTGGAAGTTATATAATCAGGTCTTCTTGTTTTCAGGTTTTTGGACTCAGACTACAACTACCCATCAGCTCTACCTTGCTGACTATAAATTTCTACCTTGCTGACTAAATCTTGGGACCTATCAGCCTCCATAATCACCCGAACTAATTTTCTATAATAAAATATCTATATCTATATAGATATAGATATATATGGATATACACATATATATTATAAATAAAATAAGTTATATATGTATGTATATACAAATTCTATTTCTCTAGAGCTCACTGACAAATACAACAGATACTGGAGAAAAGGTTAAGAATGTTAGTGGAAAAGTAGGGCTGAAGGTAGGACTATTCTGAAATATCTGCCTAATTTACCAAGTTAAATGTTAAGCCAGGGAAGGCCAAGTTTATCCAAAGCACATAAGTTGCTCTGAACCTGCTGGGTTGCTGCCAATGCAGGTGTGAGTACCTGGGGTGAGAGAAGTCTTAACTGAAGCACATGTTGCTCTGGAGCATCCTCAAGATCCCTTGATTGTCATGATGGACAGGTTGGAAAACTAAATAGAACCTGTAAAAGATAATTAAGCAAATGTGAGATATAGTCATCACCAGACGGGTAAAATCAGGAACATGCGTTTTGTCAATTTTCTTGCCAGCAAAATTCTTCCAGTATGAAGAAAGTGAATGATATTTGGAAAATAGAAGTGTAAGGAAAAACCTTTCTACTCCAGAAAAGATGAACAAGGATGTGAATTCTGCAAATGCCAGACTTAACAATTTGTCAATGGTTTCCATCATCCTCAATTAATCACACACTTCATTGCTGAAAATAGCTGAGATAAACAGCACTGGTTTTCTATGATACATGAAACTTTCTGATATTTTGGAACATTGGAATTTTTAAGTGACCTTTGTTCTAGCCCCTCCGTGTGTTTTATAAGCATATAATTCCCTGTATTAAATCCTTTCCTGCCAGAAATTCATATAATTGATCCACTGTTTTTTGTTGTTGTTGCTTTGTTTATTTGTTTTGTCTAAATCTTGGCAAGTATTTCTAATTTATGAGCACAGAAAATGAAGCAGACATGAAAAATGAAACAAAAGTGGTACCGTGTGGACCCTAAAGGTAAAGAGAACATTAACACTTTTCTGCAACTTTTTTTCCCCACAAAGCCCAACTTTATTTCTTTTCTTCTGTGTGTGTGTGTGTATGTAAACAAAAGCTATATATATATATATATATATATATATATATATATATATATATGGAGAGAGAGAGAGAGAGAGTTTTAAATGTATATGCTCGTGTGTGTGTGTGTGTGTGTGTGTGTGTGTGTGTGTAGTTTTAAATTTTTTTTTTTAAACTTATTACTGTATTTGCTCAAGCTGACATAAAAAGGTACCACAGACTGGGTGGGTGACTCAAAAAAAAATTATTTTCTCATAGTTCCAGAGATCAGAAATCTAACATCAAGGTATTGGCAGGGTTGGTTTCCTTTCAGGCCTTTTTCCTTGGCTTGTAGAGGGCTCTTTTCTTCCTATGTCTTCACATGGGCTTTCTTCTATAAGTCTGTGTCCTAATCTCCTCTTTTCAAAGGGATACTAGTCATATAAAGTCCACCTGAATGAACCTATTTTAACTTAAGTACCCCTAAGACCACCTTATCTCCAAATACAGTCACATTCTGAGATCCTGTGTGTTAGAACTTTAACAAATACATTTTTGGGAGGTTGATATAATTCATCCATGATAATCACTTAAACATTATTAACCCTGAAATCTTGGGAAATTACTCTTAAGATATAGAATATTAACTGTAATTATAATATTTTAAAATCTTTATTAGATTTTAGGATGTGTGTACAGGTTTCATATTTCCTCACTCTCTAAAACACCGTTAGGAGATCACTATGTTTTTACCCTCATTTGAATACTTAGTACTCAAATGAGGGTCTGAGTTGATGGGTAACTCACCCAGTGTCATTTTGAAGAGGAGAATTACCCAGAGGAGGTCCAGGCTGGCAGGACCCAGTAGATGAAAAGTTACTAAAAATAGCAAGAGATAACCAGCCATTTCTGTCTCCGTAAATAGGCTTTCTGCCGCAAGCCCCCTGCCCTGTCCTAACCACTGTTTCCCCCTAAAGCAGCCCCCACCCCAGTTTAAACCCACCTACCAGCAGTCAGAATAGCTCTTGCAACCTGACCTCTGCCACTCCCCTTTAAAAACACTGTAGCACCAAAACCGGGGCCCCAGAATCCTGAGTGCCAGCTCACCTGGGACTGCTGCCTTGAACTTGAGTTCTCCTTCTTCTCGAGTGTTGCTTTGTTTCTCATGGGTCTGATTATTTTCCACAACAATTTAACCATACTGATGTTTGTAAGAGTGAGACATTTGGGACAATTATAATGGGGCAGGAAGATATAGAACCTGTACTATCAGAGATGAGATAAAATAGGAATCACTCACTAACAATAAATGTTTTAACTAACTCCACCTTTGAAATCTGAAAATGTTTTATTGTTATATTTGGAATTGTGATGCTGTGGACAATTATGCTTTCTTGCTTTTGGATCTTCATCATTCTGCCTATATGATGAGCTCATTTCAGAATTTTCCAGTCCTCAATTTGTGTTCTTCATCTGTTGACATTTATAGTGAAAAATGAAAGTAACAGGCAAAAGTTCTGAAATCCATCTCTTATAGTTCTAATTTTGGAACACACTTCTATTGTAATGGAGTCCAAAGTCATTCTGCTTGTCTTATGACAGGCCAGTAAGTTGAGAGGCAAGATGCTGGGGTAAGGAAGCAGCTTTATTCAGAAATCCAGAAAACCAAGGAGTTGGTAGACTATTGTCCCAAAGAACCATCTCCCCATGGCATGAAATTCAAACGTTTTTGGTTAGCACAAGAGAGAAGAAGGAGGGGATTGGAATCAAAGTTGACTGACGTCTGTAGACAGATCAGGAAGATCAGGTAACATCTTTGTCCTTGGTCAGTTGATCTTTGGATACAGGAATCTGGACATGTCGTTCCTGCAAATCTTGAACATAGCATGGTCATTCCTGTACATACTTTCTTATCCCCTCAGGCGAGGTAGTTTTTAGAAAGGGCAGTTTTCCTAAATCTTAGCTATAAGCAAAATTCCTTTGATGATTAACTTGACTTTGTGCAGGGCCAAGCAGAAGGGTCTAAGGTTTAAACAACAGCAATAAGGGAAATAGAAGCAGTATGGAGTCAGACATCCTAAGTTTCTCCCTGTTACACTATAAGAAATATCCTGGTATTTTATTTTATTTTATTTTAAATTTTATTATTTTCAAAGATTTATTTATTTGAGAAAGGTGAGAGGGGCAGGAGAGGGAGAGAGAATCCCAAGCAGATACCCTACTGAGTATGGAGCATGACCCAGGTCGGGAGGGCAGCTGGATCCCACAACCCTGAGATCATGACCTGAACCAAAATTAAGAGTTGGATGCTTAACAGACTGAGACACCCAAGTGCCCCAGAAATACACAGGTATTTTAAATAAGAGGATTTTAAAATATTTTATACAAGGTTCTGCTCTGAAAATAATTTGCCATATTGAAAATAAATAGGGTGCAAAGCAATAAGTTATACAGAGTGAAAGAAACAAACATGAATAAGCCTTACAAGAGAAGTAGGTTTTTTATAAGAATTGGGAAAAAATTATGAAAAATGAATATTATACTATTTACCATTTTCCTCAAGTCATTTTTACATAATTCTGAAGCATAAAAAGCCATGGTAATTTCTTCATCTCATGTCTGAAAAAAATGCTAAGGACATGGATGGTGATGATAGGAATAGTCTTTGCTTTATATATTACTTCTATGTGCCACCACCTGCTTTGCCAGCTCAGAGTTAAGAAGAATGTCAGCCTCATAGTAGTCCATACAAAGGGGCAACCTGATGAAACAGAAGAGAAATAAAAATCCCATTGCAAGATAATTATGGAATCATGCACAAACCTTTAAAGGTTAATGAGCTCTCTAGAGAAGATGAATGACAGTTCTGGAATCAGTTGTCTGCCTATAATCCATTTTCAACATAATCCTAGTTGTGAAGATTTGACATATTACAGGTAATTTGGGGTGAATGTTAACTGTGAAAATGGTAATTTAAGTAAGCTCAACTGATATTAAAAGACATATCATTTGACCAAGGGATGAAACAAAAGAATTTAAACTTAGTAGCTAGAAAAATGAAAGCATACCCTCTATGATAAAAAACAAAGTGAATGTTTAAAAATGATCTTTGAATTCATTTATCCAGGTATTAGGTTAAATGAGACCTATCTTTTGATTCCTCTTTTATGTGAATTTTCAAGTATACAACTAAGCAATTTTTTTTTTCTTTCTAGTTGAATAATATCATGATAGAAAAGGTAATACAAAGAGAAAAATGTTTATAAAAATATATCTGAAACATCATTTTACAGTAGAGGAATATAGATTGATTTTTTTTTTGAGACAGTATTTACCTACTTCATATTTACTAAAGATTACACACTCTAAAAGATGACAAAGGCTGTAGCATGGACAGTTACAAGGTAAGCTATTTCATTAATTGGGGAATGAGTTAAAAAGTAAGAGTAGTTCATAAAATTAAATTGGTGAAATAAGAAAAATTGCATTCTTATTTCATATAAAAAGACAGATTTCTCTAATTTTTAAATTAACAAATGTGTTGCAAATCAGAGAAACAACATCACATATAAATTATTTTTTAATAATTACGTTTGTGCTCACGTCAACTTTTATATAGAGAATCTAACTATTAGTATTAATAATAAAATACTAGGTGTAAATACTGAAACTAGTCTATTTAAATTGTTCCAATAATTGTATTAATCACTTTATATGCATTTTTTTATTTAAATATCTTAGCAACCTTACAATGTTTGTATTATTGTTATTACTATTAGAAAATAAGGTTTAAGTTACTGAGATTTTTATGGATGTATGATTTATCCAAAATCACACGATCCATAAATAGAGAAATTAGAATTTTAGTTTAAGTGATTTTCTATATTGCAGTCTTGAGGAAATTTCTTTTGCTTTGGGGATTCT
Source organism: Enhydra lutris kenyoni (assembly GCF_002288905.1). NCBI lineage: Eukaryota > Metazoa > Chordata > Mammalia > Carnivora > Mustelidae > Enhydra > Enhydra lutris. The sequence continues at coordinate 45,591,871 of NW_019154105.1, read as the reverse complement.
CAGTCTTTGCTCTTAAGACCTTTAATTGATTGGATGAGGCTCACCCATAATATAGAGGATAATCTCCTTTCTTTAAAGTCTACTAATTTAAATGTTAGTAACACCTGAAATAGACATTTATAACAATATCTAGATTGATGTTTGACCAAAAACTGGTTACCATAGCCTAGAAGAATTGACACATAAAATTAACCATCACAAATGTCTAATCTGTAAGCATGACTAAACTTTGACATTTTGAGGAACCTAAAATAAGTAAGCCAACAGTGATTCAGTTGATGTTATGTGAGGGGTTTTAGAATAAATATGTGAGAGAGAAAGAGACTGACGGTGACAAGTTTTTATTTTTTCTTAAGGAGGTAAAGGTATGTGTTTTTCTTTTTGTTTTGTTTTGTTTTTATTTTGTTTTTTGGTTAGTTTGTTTATTTAGCTACTTGCCAACAAACAAGCCTAAATGTTACAGATTTTATTAAGTTTGATGAAAAGTAAGCAGACAAATTACTAGAATCTACAAAGCACCATTCTAAACCCATGTATTTCTTTAAAAAAGATTTCAAAGGGGACAGGAATAAGAGCACTTTTTTCTTAAGATTCTAAGCTTAATTCCAAAACTAAAATATGAATTAAAAGTTGTTCTTATATATCATAGTACAAAAACTCACAGTTTAAACGATTTTGTTGATTAATATTCACATGCTGGATGTGACTTTAAGACGTCAAACTTTGTCTAGAAGAGATGTCAAAGTGTGAAAGAACTTTCATTTTGTAATTATAGTGATTTCAACATTTATAAATTAATTCCATACCTCTTCTTATATAAAAAAGCTAAAATTAATTTGTACTTAAACTATTTTAAACTATTAAAATATATAAAAATCTGCATTTAACTTAAATGCTATATAATTTTTACATTTTATGCTGCATTGTACAAAACAATGATTACTTATTGATTTTGTTCAGCAGACTAATGCCTGTTTTAAATGTTCTGTGTTCTTTCGAACACTTACCAGTCCTTTAAAAATGTTAACATTATGAAAATAAGAGATTCTAATTGGTTATAGACCAGGAAAAAAGTTCATAGAGATGTAGATTATAAGAAAAAGGACTGAGTTCAGTGACAGAAATATAATGGTGCTTCTGAAAAAATTAGTAGAAGTTAGTGAAGACACTCCTCTTACCTCAGTTTTCTTATAGGTAAGATATGAAATAAGCCATTAAATACATAACAGTTCCTAAACTACATTTACATTATTGCCATGCAATATCCTATACATATGTGCATATGTATATATGCATAGATAAACTCATGCAGGATGAAAAGACTCAATATCATAGTGAGTATAAAAATCAAAACCAGCAAAAATCTTTACAATAAATGTGTTCATTTTTATTAAATAATTAAAAATCACTTTGTTCATATTATTTGCATATAACAAATAAGGGACTCTAAGTTTACATGGAAGTGTGTGGTATTGTCTCTTCTCATGATTGGAAAGAGCAGATATTGAACACTTTGCTAAAACTGACAGTAGAAAGTCTGAAAAGTTATTATCATGAAAGACATTGAGTTTGCAAATGTTCTTCTCAGAACTATGAGCAGTTCTAAGCACAGGGATGGAAATGCATACTGGAAACATGATCAGAATCCCTGAACTCCCAGAGACAAATCTATCTGTATTTTCATGTGCTTCCATAATGGGTTATCACGTTTCCATTTGGGTGCTGGACTTTCCTGCTGCTGTCAGGCATTTAGTATCGTTCCAGTTATAGGTTTAAAAAATCAGCATTTCTACTTCAACTTCTGCAAATCCTTCTGAAAGGGGGAAATTAAATAAAGCACTTACTGTGAATACGAAGGCAAGTAGATTTTCCAAACATTTTATGTTAAAATAGAATAGCATAGCAGACAATAGAATGATGGTTCTTAAAGATTCCTTTTTCTTCATATGCACTCCTCTTTTTTGCATATGCCAGATTGTTTTACTTTCTTTCCTTTTTTTGGTCTAGCTTAAAATATTTAGAATAGAAGATAGCAATTCTCCTTCAGAATTGAATGTGAGATGTGAAAGTTAAATTGAAGTCTCCATAAAAATTGAAGCAAAGTTATCTAAAAGAGACGACCAGAGGAGCCAAAAGGAAACAGTATTTTTTTTTCTTAGAAAATAATAAGGCAAGAACTAGCTTGTATAGCAGTTTAAAATAAATCTCAATCCAAATAATTTTGCAATACACATTAGCCATTTCTCCCAGACATAAGCACAGTGGTTTTCGCTAATACTGTTAATAGGTTGGAATTCGTGAATGAGAACAAATGGAAATTGGCAGAGGGCTATCTTAGATATACTTGGAATACAGTTCCCTAAAGATTATAAGATGTATAACTGTTAAGTATATATTTGTAGTGAAGCAGACTGTTCATTCTCAGTCTATTCTAAATATTCTTCATTGTTTCTAGGTAACATCTTTTTTTCCCCCACTCATTTTTTCTTCCTAAAGAGAGCTTAAGGTTAATATACCCCATGAACTATTGCTGATTTTATGTATTTCAGCTCATCTCCAAAAGAAATGTGAGATGATTATCTAAACAGTAGTTAAGTTTTACAAAGACAAATTTTTGTATAATCCACATATATTTAAAGAACTTTTCATAGAATGAGAGATTGTCATCCCCAGCATACACAAGAAGCATGGTGTGTGTCCATCTCTCAGTCACACTGTGGGAAAGTCTGCATGAACAACCATGTTTTACTTTTGATTTTTTGCCTTACATAGTCTAGTGTTCATGCATTTGTTTTCTTATTCGACTGTGATAACTTTGCTTTATTTAGTTGATAACAGCTATTTTTTCATTAGAACTTAAATGACTGTCTTTATTGTAGATACATCATTATTAATATAAATTAAACAATTGGCTAAGAGTCACATTTTCCAAGTGGACCAAATATTTTATTCCTGAGCCTTCTCTGTCTCTCTCATACACATATATGTGACCTCTTAGCAAATAATTTCAACTCTACGTTTTTGATATATCCAGAATTTATCATTTCTTAACATCTTCACTGCTACCACCAGAGAGCAAGATAGTAACAAACAACAGTATTTCTTGTAAAAGCCTTCTGACTGATTCCCAGACCACCTGTTTCTGATACAGTAGCCAGTGTGATCCTTTAAAAATATTTCAGACCATATTATTCCTCTGCTCCAAGGCCACAATGTTTCTTTTCTGATTGTTCCAAACAAAATGGTATTACCAACCTTCTCACCCTCCAAACACCTTTTAAATGCTTTAATCTTATGAAAAGCTCCCATAACCTTGTGACATGTTACATTTCCGTGTTTACCATTTATCTTCCTAGATATAATATAATGAGAATATGAGGTCAGGGACTTTATTTTTTTCAATACTATGTCCCAAGTGCCTAGAATTTTCTGGTTCATTAAAATCTCTGAATAAATAGCTGAATAAGTATATGAAATTAAGAATATACCAAGATTCATGATTGAAACTAAAATATAAATGCCCTGATAATTGTACACTGATTAAAAAGGCAATCTCCTTTAATATAGATCAATTGTATTATTCTTATGTGATAATCATATCAACAGCTACATTTTTCTTCTGCCTTTATGTTATAAGTCACTGATGGTAAATTTTTATATGTGTTGTCCTACTTAAACTTCCAATAATGCTATGAGTTAGTTGCAACAACTTCACCATTTTTACAAATGAGAAATCAAAAGTTATCAAAATTACATTATGTTCTTAGGTTAAAAAAGTGCTTGCACTCTTTTACCCTGTGGCAGAGCTGAACCACATCAAATTTATTCCAAAACCTGTTTTATACTATGGCTGTCCCAATCTGCAGCTTAGATATTTTAAATAAAGTGGTGGTGTATAGACTTGTCTGACAACATCACCTGCATTGAGTAATATTTGGCAAATTCATGAACTATTTTCCCAAATCTCTGAGTTTTGTCTCATCAGATTCTTTACCATCACTCTCAAGAATATAGGTTCTCACCATTGTGTTCATATTTATTGCATTCTTTTTATTATCTGGGTGTGCTCTTGACATTTCTAGCTATGATTCAGACTCTACCCTGGCATTATTCAAATCATCTTGAGTAACAGTCCTTTTCCTTCACCCAGGGTCTCAAAATTTCCTACCTGTTCTTTTACTTTGTGGGAAGCAATTCTTTCTTATTCTTCTATTTCATCTCTGCCTCACATAAAACACGACTATAATACCTGGAAAAATGTTTTAAGAAATTTTCTCCATTTATGTAATTCCTTTGCTTTTTGGCTTTTCATCTGAAACTGACCCATAGAATACATTGTAACAATTTGTTCCTTAGAATTTAGATTACAAGTATAACACACCATTTCAGACTTAATTTAGGATGATAAAGAACAGTAACACACACTTATTTTAACTGGTGGGTCCTAGTCAAGACATTTTGGGTGTCTGGAAGGTCCATGGATTCGATGCAGGGATTCTGAGAGCGACTGCAAATTGTCTGTCAAACTGGTATGTGTGTGTATAATTGTTTGCTATTTCCAGGGAAGGTATCCATAACATTCATTCTATTGTCAAAAGGAATATTGTCACAAAAAAATTAAGAATTTTCTATCATTGCACTATACTTTTTGTAAGTTCTTGGAAAGAATGTAACCACAAGTGGACCCGTGAGATGACTTGGGGAATGTGGATGGTCCTCACTCCCTTCCATGTCCTTGGAATGCAACTTCTGCCTGCTGTTCCCACAATCAGAGCCATTTTCAAAGATGTAGCCTTGAGAAAGCAATGTGTTGTTGAGCTCTTCTGAATGGTATATGTGACTAAACCCAGTTAAGGCTTCCATATAAACTTCTAAGATTCCAGTGGGCAAGGACAGAGATCTATTCATCGTGTGGCTGCCAAAGACAACTTTTGCCTATAAGTCCCTTGTTTATTAAAACTTATACCTACCAATCTGGGGTGGCCTGTTTCTGTCTTTTGTTTCTCTTTGCCCTTTGTATATGGGATCCGGTTTGTGAACCAACAATTAGTCAACCAACCAAGAGACAGCAAAAATGGGTCTCAGAAAAGGGTCATTCACAGAGGAAATCCTAAGTTGGCCATTGAGCATTATGTGGGTCAGGGGTACTGTTAAATGCTTGTGGACCACCATGTAAGTATGGGGATTATACTAAAAATGTTGGCTGGTTTGCTTCACCTGTTTGAGGAACTGTGCAGAGTGTACTGTGACAGGGAAGGGAAACAAGTGGCTGCCATAGTGTGTTGGTCTTCACTGTGGGCAGTTTGGCTAGACACTAACACTCAACTAGCGGCTAAAGCTTGGGTTAGAAAGTTAGAAGAGCTGAGAATAGAGGAAGACGTGTGTTTCTTTGCTGACATTAGGGCTGGCAGAGAAGGTAGACAGCAGGATGATCTGTTGGAGAACTTAGAGTGCTGTTTTGCAAAGCTAAGGGGGTGTGCAAGCTGCCACAGATTCAGGTCTGAATGATTGTGACAAACCTCACTGGGATGCTAAGAGGGTGAAATCCCAGGCAAAGTGAGGAGAGTGAAGAGGAGGATGTCTTGGTGATTGACAGTACAGCAGATGAAACACACCTGCCATTTGGACCCTGCTACAAAGGAAAGTAAAAGCACAACAAAACAACCCCAGCCAGTGGGGCATTTCCAAGTTAGGGCAACATTCATGATGAGAGAATATACTATCACTGGGTTTACTGATACAGCTGCCAAGCTTTGACAAAAGGTCAGGGATGGGTCCATGTGTGGTTATGTGGCTATAGGATATAGAGTACGATGGCATTTCTCTGACAGGCAAGAAGCAGAGAAAGTTAGCAACAGCCCCATCCATCCTGCTCTCAGAGTGTCTCCATGGCACTGGGGACGTGCATTACTCAGTCCCATATAGATTGGACTATTCTAGCTTGTAATGAGGTGTGGCCCAATATGAGATCTCCTTGGGTACCTAGGACCCAGGACAGCTACAGAGGAGGTGCAACACATCCATACGGGGTTATGGACATTTGAACAGCTGGGCATACTTTTATTGGGAATGGGAAAGTGACAGGCAATCTGTGCTCCTGTCTTTGAAGTTCTTGATCAGAACACATTCACTGCAGGACTGAATGCTAAGATACTCCAGTCTACCCCCCAAGAACCTGGTTTGGAATGCTGAGCCCAGTCATGGAAGAAGGCATTTATGATATTGTGCAATCCATTGCTGATCTGGGGGAAATTGACCACTCCCAGGAGTAGGTAAGGGATGTGGTAAAGACCCAAGATAGAGAGGGAGCTTGGAAGCCAAAAGACTCTCCCAAACATCTGTAAAGTTTCTAGCAAATGTAACACAGAAGCATATGTGGTTGACCTCAGTGCTGCCCTGACTCTACCTGAAAAGACAGACAAGCAACAATGGTTCTGTGTTGGTTAGCCTATAGAAAGCCTTAGAATGTGAACAACAGTTTAGACCACTTACACTTACTATTCTTTATCTGCTCGAGCAGAGCCCTCAGGGATATATAGTCAGGGTGGGTGCCTCTCACACTCAGGTAAAGGAAGCAAACCAAGATTGCCCTCAGGTGAGTGTTGCTGGAGGTGATCAGAGACCTAATGTTGAGCTCACTATTGATTGGTCTCCCAGAAATAATCAAAGTTGATGGGTTTGCTTGTAATTGGAGCTGAAGGTACTGTAATACATGGTACCCCTCAGAAGTTTTCAGGCCCCTCAGTGCCACTGCCACAATAAGGCTGGAAGGTCCCCCTTGAAATTGAAATTGGCTGCTCTCCCCGCACCCCCAGGAAAAGTTTATATCTTTAATACTGGAAAATACACTGGGCATTGATGTACTATAAAGGCCAAATCTACAAACCTCTATCGGTGAATTTCCCCTCTAGGTTAGAATAATCAATCCAGTGTTGAGGGGAAATGCCAATTGGAAACTAGTAATCTTCCGTCTCCATGAAGACTGGTAACTGTCAAACAGTATAAATTGCTTGGAAGCTTACAGAGTTAGGAGAAACTATCCAAGAACTATACCAAGTGGGTATTGTATGCCCTGCTCATTATGCTTTCAAAGCCCAGTATGGCCACTAAAAAAAGTCAGATGGCTCAATGCTTATGACAACAGACTACTGAGAATTGAACAAGGTAGTGCCCCACCCCCATGAATCAGGCCATGCTCAACATTGCCGCCATCTTAGGTGCTTGGTCATGCTCCTAGGAGTGTACCATACTATACTGGACTTAACATCTACTTGTCTTCATGTGGGAAGGGCAGCAATGGACATTTCAAGTGCTTTCTAAAGGCTACTTCCACAGCCCCACACTATGTTATGGGATGATAACCTGAGATTTCTCTCTCTTTTCCTTCTCCACATCAATAACTGGGTCTATTACATTGCTGATATAATGTTACCATGTGAAGATTAGCCTCTGCTGCAGGACATTCTGCTAACTGTGCTGGTACATCTGTGAGGGAGAGGATGGGTGGTGAACCTACAGAAAATTCAAGGCCCAGACACTGCTACAAAGTTTTGGAAAGTTGCTTGGTTGGGTAAGACATGCATTGTTCCAGAAACTATAATTGAGAATGTGCAAGCCCATCCAATCTCCAAGAACACAAAAAGGGTACAAGACTTTATAGGGATTTGGGATTTGGGGAGGATTTTTATTCCCTGCCTGGCACAGTGCCTCCATCCTTTATAACACCTGGTAAAGAAAGGGTATATGTAGGACTGGGCAAGCTACCTTTAAGAAGGTAAAAATATGAGTGAAGCAGATTAGAGTTCTGGCATCTCCCAAGCAGAGCTACCAATTGAGTTAGCTGTGTCTATTACTCTGGAAGGTATGGGTTGGACACTGTGTCAGAGATAATAGGAGAGAGTACCCATAGGATTTTGGTCTCATCTCTGAAAGGGGACAGAAACCTGAGATACCTCCATAGAACAATAGTTCTTAGCAGTGTGCACCATGCTCCCCCAGAAAGACTCTCTCATGAAGTAACAGCATCATCATGGTAAGAACTTCATCATGGTAAGAACTTCCTTACCTACCTATCAAGGTATGAGCTGAGAATATGTTCTATTGACCCACTTTGATATGGCTCAAAACCTCCCATCAACTAAGTGATGTATCTTGTAGTAGTGGATGACCCTGTTTTCCAACACACTGTTTCTAGATATGTAGGTGGCCCTAGAGTTTGTGGAGTATATAGATCCTCCAAATGTCCCTACCCCTGTTCTTGTGATGGTTTCTGTGGCCACAGAAAGGGAGTGGGGGAATTCCTGCTGATGTCTGGTACACAGGTGGATCTAGCTCAGGCAATCTGCCCATATGGGCTTGAGCCACTACTCAGCCCAACACTGACACCATCTGGATGGAAACAAACAAATTACAGCAGCCAGTGGGCCTAACTGAAAGTAGTTTAGCTGGTGACCACTCAAGAGCCCTAGCCATTAACCCTTTGAAAGGACGGTTAGGCTGTTCCAAAGAGATTAACCCCTCTCCCCCCCAGAAATGGGGCACCTGGGTGTCTCTGTCAGTTGAGTGCCTGCCTTTGACTCAGGTCTTGATCCCAGAGTCCTTGGATGGAGCCTGACATCAGGCTCCCTGCTCAGTGGGGAGTCAGCTTCTCCCTCTCCTACTCTACCTGCTCATGGTCTCTCTCTCTCTCTCTATCTCAAGTAAGTAAATAAAATCTTAAAAAAAAAAAAAAAAAAACAGATTAAACCCATGGCTTAGACAATAAGAAGCTAAGGGGTGTATGATCATGAATTAGGCCTTGTGGGATTAGGGTATGTGGAAAGATATTTAGGTTTTCCTGCAAGAGCGTAAGGCAGTCCTCTCTCTCTACCATGTCCCAGCTCATAAGACACTACAACCCTTGGAAATTAAGAAGCTAACATCCTACCTTGGGTGTAAGCCCTAGTAACTCATCTTTCAATAGATACAGAAGACTGGGTGCATAGGAAGAACAGCCACCAGAGTGCCTGGGTAGAATGACATATTATCAAGGATGTCAGATTGCCCTTGAAATACAGTGACTTAGTTAATGGCAGTAACAGAATGTCCTGTATGTTTTAAACAATGCCCAAAGCAACTGCCAAAGAAGTACCACAGGTAACAACCAGTGAGAAATTGACAAATTGGTTATGCTGGCTTTGTAAGTGAAGTTCTAACTATGTGTTGGTTTGTGTAGACATACAAGATTTCTCTGCCACTACACACACCAGGCTAACACAGTTAGGGGACTAAGAAGCTAAGTGTTATGGACAGACACCATCATTGAATAGATAGCTTTTGTGGTCATATTCCAAAGACCACAATGCAAGCTGGACCAGTTGAAACACACTGTTTGGAATGGAATATACACCATTGAAAGAAGCACATCTAACCCATGCCCGGCACATCCCACCCCCTGTCCATCTCCTCGCACCTGACAGTGCTACCTCCCCAGGCTTTCCCTGGTATGCACTGCCTGATCAAAATCTTAAAGCTGCAGCCACATTACTTCCCCAGTATCAGGCCACAAGTGCAATTCTTACAGAAGGGGAAGACCTACCTATACAATTTCCTATTAATATTGATCTTTTCAACCTTAGATTTCTGCAGTATCCAGTTGCTACCATATTCAGTAATGGGGTGGGCACCTGATAGAAATAGCTTTGTACAATGGGTCCACTGTATGCCCAGCAAAGGAATCAATCCAACTGTTCTGTATGTGGGCAGATGCCTCTCTCAAGCTTTTCAGGATTACCATAGTGATTATCAACATTCCAGGAGGGAATGGGAAGGTCCTAAAGCAGTGCATGAAGGAAGCACAAGCGAAGGCTAGGACTCTTAATACATCTAATATTACCAATAGTGATCCAGAAATATGGCTTGTATCATATACTGTCAATAACATTGGGCATGGGTATTTCTGTCTTTTTCTGTTAGCCAAACTATACAGGCAACCCGTCAAACTCCTGACCAGAAGGGTCCTAGAAGAGCCATCACTAGAATGATGGGTAATGACACTCAGATTTGGGATGGGGTCATATGGCTCATACAGGGTTATGGGCATTTGAACAGCTGGGAATACTTTTATTGGGAATGGAAAAATCATTCTAAACAGAACGAACCCAGTTGTCCCAGGAATATAGGATGGATATCTAGGACTGTGTAGTCAGTCACACTAAAGATAGTGACTGGTTTGTCCCTGTCTGGTTGTACCAGCCAGCTATTTACTATATAGCCTGGGTTGGACCCAGAGGTTGCGTGGCACAGGTCTTTGGCCATGGTTCCACATGGGTGGTTGGATTGCCTTACTCTGGGTTTTCTCTGGGAAGAGGAGAGAATCTGTCCCATGATAAGAAAAATTGCCAAGGGCTATCTCCTCAAGGCCAGATGGACACATTCTAGTTTCCACCCGTATGATCATTTGGTTGCCATTTTTGCTCCCTCCACAGGCCTGGAGGACATTTTCATACCTATAGAAACCCTGACTAAATTCACCCAACAAGCTTTAAATGATAGCTAACAAAACCTGTCCTTACTGAACATTGGACTGTCTCTAATGAGAAAAACTGCCCTCCAAAATGGATATTGGTCTTGGACATTATTATTGCCTTGCCAGTAGGCATCTGCACCATTATCCAAACAGAATGTTGTGTGTTCATACCTGATAAATCTGCTTAATGTGTAATCTTTATTCAATCACATGAGGACACAAGTTAATGCCCTGAGTGATCCAATACCCAGCCTAGGGGACTTAATAAATCAGTGGTTCAAATAATGAGGCTCTTGGTGGGGGGGAAAAAAAATTCACTCATTTCAGGAATCATTATGTTAACCTGTGTTTCCTCTTGCACATAGCTACAGTGTTGTGCTATCTGCCTCTGTGTAGCCAGATAAGTGCCAAATGAGCTAACTCCATGTTAGTGAAACCCCTTGCTGGACACTTGGGCACACTGCAGAAGAGGGGACTTGTAAGATTGTAAAATCCATTCAGGATGGGTAGGGTGTTGGAGAAGGTCATCCAGAGGCTATGACCAGTGGTTGACTCATGAGCTGGATCCCAGCAATAAAAGGCACCTCAGCCCTAACTTATCCTTGGAATGTAAGGTCTGCCTGACATTTCATAATGGAAACTGTTTCCAAGGACTCCAACATGAAAGCATGTGCTGTTAAGACCCACCCTCTGGATGGTGTACATGATTGAACCAAGCCAGGTAAGGCCTCTATGTGAACTCTCAAAATTCTAGCTAATGGGTGTGGAGACCTATTTGTCTTGTCACTGAAAGTTCCCTTGCTTCTTAAATCTGCCACTTACCAATCGGAATTGTTCTGCTTCTTCAGTCTCCCCTCCTCTTCTGTGTATGGGAGCCAGCTTGCAAACCGACAATCTCATATACATATTATCAAATAAATTGCGTTATTGCTAATTATTTTTAGGCCATCTAGAAATTATGCACCTTTTTTTTTTCATTTTATCCCAGCCTATTTAGAGTTGCTATTATTTTTCCTAACTGGCTTCATCTCCGTAAAGTTTTGCTGCCCATTCATCAGGTAAAGCCCAGCCTTTTGTATCATTTTGTTTTCTTGAGGCACCATTGTTTTCTGTGGAGGAAATAATACATCAAACACAATGAGTGTGCGTCTTTGTCTGGGAGGGGCGAGGAGAAATGTGAGATGTGAATTCTGCTCTGCCCACATCCTTCATCAGCCAGCAGCAAGGAAAAAAAAAAAAAGGTTTATAAAATCTATTGCTCTAGTGGAAAGGGAATAGGTAGCAGGCATCGTTCTTAAAAACAAAACAAAGCAACAACAACAAAAAAAAAACACAGTAATAGCAATTTTTGTTACTGTTTACAGCTATGTTTTTCTGCCAAAATAAACATGGCTCTGTTGCATCTCACCATTTCTCTTTCTATTTCTCTTAGAGAAAGAAAAAGTCACAATTTACTGATGAGTTAAATCATTTTCTGAGGCAAAGATGGGGGGGTGTGCTCTCAATTCTTCTTACAGACATTAGTCAGCATTTTATTTCACTATTAGGAAAATTGATGGACAAGGTTAAATTTTTTTCTTGACTAGCCATGTTATCTTCAATTTGTCAGTTTCCAAATTACAAATCAGCAATTCCACTGGTCAAAATTTATCATGTTTGTAACATTTTCCTCAACACATAACTATGTATCTAATATCAAGAACCCCTAAAATTTGGCAGATTTTAGTATGTGTGTATGAGTGTGTGTGTGTGTGTGTGTGTGTGTGTGTGAGCTGTTTTAAACTATAGATAAGGGTTTAACTCTATGACCCATAAATTCAGAACAAAGCTTCATCACTACAAGGCGATTTACCCTTTAAAATGTATTATATTATTAATTTCATTTATTTAGTGTTGATTTTGTATTTGGCAAAGCAAAGAGCAGAACATAGATTCTACCTTTGATTAGTACTTTCAGAGCAACACATAAGTGAGGGGGAAAAATCAGCTCCAAGAGAGGGAAAATTCAAATGAGAATTATGTTTATTGACAATTGTTTTAGCACTATATGTGTTTCCTATTGCTACTACAAAATATTATCCCAAGCTGAGTGGCTTAAAACAATACAAATTTAGTATCTTATAGTTCCATACATCAAAATTATGAAATAGGTCTCACTAGGCTAAAATCAGAGTGTCTGCAGTGCTGAGTTCCTTTCTGGAAGTTCTAGGGGAGAATCTGCTTTATTGCTTTTTCCACCTTGTAGAAGCTGCCAGAATTCAATAGCTCATCATTTCAATTCATCCTCAAAGGCATCAATGGAGCAGTGAGTGGATGAGTCTTTTTCATATCTGAAAAATTGCAGAATATGCCACCCCAGAATATGACTCTTTGGCATAGGGATTATTTTGAGCTGATTATTTTTGAGAAATTTCAAACACAGAGAAGCTCAGAAAGCAAAGTAGAAGTTACCCTTTTGTAAGGGAAATTTACATTTATAATGAAAATCTCCATTTGTAAGAGTGTCTCCCTCTTTACCAGGGAGAGAAAGATGACTCCAAATTACAAGAGAATCTTGTCAATGGAGAAGGTCTAAACTGAAATACATAATAGAACAAACCTCACCTTTGTTGACCTTGCTTGTAAATGGATTTTTCCCCAGCATCTTGCTTTTATCTTTCGCTGAAGATGGTGTTTAAGGTGGTGGGTTTGAACATTTTGGGGAGTTGCTCACTTTTTCTAGGTTATCTCCCCTGTATAAAGGATAAATTTCCTTTTTTTTTTTTTTTTTTCTCTTGTTAATTTGTCTTTTACTACAGGGGGGTCTCAGACAAAAATGCAGAAGAGTAGAGGGAAAATTATTTTTCCTCCCTTACACATCACATCACTCTAACACTGAATCTTGGGCCTCACCCACCTCCTTTCAGGTCCTTCATGATCAGTTTGGGCCACTGAATAATCTAGAATAATCTCTCCATTTTAAGGTCAGTTAATTTGCCTTAATTACATCTGCAACCTTAATTCCTCTCTGCATGCAACATAACATAATCACAGGTTCAGGAGATTTGTACACACACATCTTTGGGGGCCATTATTCTTCCCACTATGAGAATATAATATGTTCTTTATACTGTGCCAATTCTAAGAAGTTGAGGGAGGGGAGAGCAAGTCAGAAATGGATATATGTATATAATACTGTATATTCATTAACATAACACACATTTGTTAAGAATTATTATGAAAATACTATGTACCAAATAAGAATGACCTCCAATAGCTCAGGGAAGCCTGGGAGATAGAACTTAAGAGAGAATCTTATGCAGGCTCCAAGCCCAGCACAGAGCCTTGACTCAGGGCTAGATCTCACAACCCTGAGATCATGACCTGAGCTGAAATCAAGGGTGGGTTGCTTAACTGACTGAGCCACCCAGGCACACCTGGACATTCTTAAAATAGCTCCCCGTGGGTAATTGCACAACACTAAGACAATGGAAAAACTAATAGCCCCATGTAAATGATTAACCCAAAATTAAAGAGTAAATCCCTCCTTGTACAGTTAGCTAATTGAAAAAACAAACAAACAAACAAAAACCCTTATAAAACCCTTTGTTAGAGGCAAAGAGAGGACTTCTTTCTCATCTAGGAGTAGAGATCACTACCTTGTAAAGTAGCTTCTTTCATACTTCTATATTAATGAATCATTGTCCCTTTCTCTAAAGGGCTTGCTTTTAAATTCTCTCTCATGCTAAGCTAGTAACATTCTTGGCAAGGGGACTGAGGCCTCCTCTCTGGGATCCTCTGCCCCTCCAGCATCAATACCCTGAATGAGAGAGGAGTTAGCTTCAACCCTATATTCATCTCACTCTCATTAGGCTTTGATTATGGATTTAGCTCACTAACAACATAGGAGAATGAAAGAATAATTTTGATCTAGAAAGCACCTGGATTTGGGGAAAGTCTGAAGAATTGTTATTTTACTTACCCCTTGACAATTCTTCATAAGTTCCAAGAGTACATGGAAGGCCAAATTGTTTTCGCATGATGTGGATGAGCCTAACTTCATTTTGAAGGAAATACGTATTGAAAGTCTAGAATAATTATTGTATACTAGGTACTGGATAAACAAAAGTGAACAAGATATGTCTGTGAAATGCGGCATCCTGCGAGAAGCACACTCAGAGTATCAAAGAGTATGAGGAAAGGACATTTAGGTTGCTTCAGAGTCAAACACCTTGTAGGAGGTATTGAAGAAAAGTTCAGTTGAGTACGTTTGAAGATCTAAGTGGCTGAATTAAGCCATTCATGAATTAGGACAGCATCCCATCCAGAAAGTAGAAGGGAGCTCTGAAGAATGGTACAGGATGGGCAGTTTTTATAGGAAGGAGGGCAGGGCAAGAAAGTTATTGGCAAAAGAAAAGAAACGATATTTCCAGGCCAGTTCACCTGCCCTTGAGTAGAAGGGCAAGGGGTCTTACTGAGTGGATTATCTCATCTTTGGGGAGGGCAATGACCCATATGACAGATGAACTCATTGATGATGATCAAAAAATTACTGACTGACTAACTTACATCTGGGGGAGGTTGAAACTGCAATACGTTTAGGTATTAACCCTGGGTTTCATGACAACATAAGTGATATCTTTTGGGTCTTATCATTTTCTTTTTTTTTTTTTTTTAAGATTTTATTTATTTGACAGAGGGAGAGATCACAAGTAGAGAGAGAGAGAGAGAGAGAGAGGAGGAGACAGGCTCCCTGCCTAGCAGAGAGCCTGATGTGGGACTTGATCCCAGAACCCTGAGATCAGGACCTGAGCTGAAGGCAGAGGCTTAACCCACTGAGCCACCCAGGTAGCCCCTTATCATTTTCTTTTTAACAGAGGTAATATTTGATTTGGTTCGTAGAAAAGAGGTAAGATTAATTTGTTACCAAAATATGAATAATGGGTCGATGGCACGCAGAGCAAATAGCATGAGAGAAAATCCCACAAAAGAGTAGAAAAGTCAGGGTATTTTGAAGTTACAAAAATTTCTAAGAAGTCTGCGTTTTCCTGTGGCATCTTTATAAATTGTATATAAATAATATATAAATAATTTGCTTTGTGAATAGACTAATCAGTTTTAATATTTGAAGTACATTCTCCATTTATTCATATAGTGATGACTTCTTGGAGTAGATGGTTAACCTCTCAGTTCTCTTCCAGGTATCATTTATTCCAGCTGGAGCAAAATAACACTGGAACTACACCAAAGAAAACCTCCATCCCACTTCCATGTTAGTGAAGGAAAACAGTACACAAGAATATAGTTATGACAAAATAATCTCAGGTGGAAAGACTGGCACCGAAAAAATAAGACTAGACATAATGTGACTGATAAAAGGAGGGGATGACATTTGAGTAAAATTCACAGTAATAAGAAGGACCTAACAGTAAAAATATCAAAGGGAAGTTGTTAATTTCTACAAGCAAAAACAAAAACCTACAGCTATATAACAACAATAAAAGTTAAATGCTATACACAGAGCAAATATAGATTATATCATTCAAACCAAGATATCTTACAAGTGAAAATTTATATTAAGGTATTTATTCAGGAACTGAATGATCTTATTTTATTTTATCAGTGGTCATCAGTTTTTCAAAATTTATTTTTGAAAATAAAATTAATTCAAAACAACTTAAAATCACATATATCTATGTTAATTATATACATTATTGCTAAGGTATCTCAATTAAATAAAAAAGTATCATTTATATTAAAAGTGAAACAGTAGAATGTTTTTTCTGGTTCCATATTCATGCACTTCAGTCCCTTTGTCTAATATGCCTTGCAACTGTCTTTTTTTGCAAACTATTTTTAATTTAGATATTATTCTTTTTCCCTCCTCCACCTCCTCCTTCTTTTTCTTCTTCCCAAATCACCCACAATCTTCTTTAAATTTGATTTTTTTAATACAGTTGAAGTGTTGACGTTTGTGTTGTTACTTCTTTGAATACTGTAACATTTTTAATTGAGAAAATTTCTTTCTGTCTCACTCTTTTGGTAACTGATAAGAACAAAACAAACTTTTAAAAATAATGACAAGTTGCAATTCCAGTTTTTGTCTTTAGTTTGTTTTGTTCCCATGAAATATGAATGTATTTTTCTCAAACAATTTATAAGTACTGTCCTACTGCCTTCATTTGGAGTACTAATATTTATAACTAATATTTTACAAGACAAAATTTGCTAAATTAAGTTGACTTCATCTAGGGCTTATTTGAATGCACCTTTGTATGTCTTCTTTGTCAAACATATGTGCTTCAAAAGCATAGGATTTCTCCATTTATTTCTATGCCAGTATAAAATAGAAATTATCAATAAAAAGTAGTACTCCATTAAAATTTTTTCCCACATTTAGAGATATTCCAAAGAACATTTGTAACTTTTAAAATTAAATTAAATCTGTACATGTAGTTCTTATTGTTTAATTTGTTTGGTCTTTTCACAGCTTTTGTAGGAATGCATTTTAATGACATCTTCTTTGCAAAATTTATCAATAATCAAAAGTTGATAGTATTTCCAAAATCTAAGTTTTGTGCCACTTCATCTATTGGGTAATATTACTAGTGAATTCCATTTGAATTTGAATAAAATGAATTCAAAATTTAGAGTATTCATTGGCAAAAAATGGTTTTGCTATATATGCCTAAGATAATTTAAAAAATAGTCACTCCAAGGCTTGAAATGTTTAAAATGTGATCACTGACAGGCAGCCAAAAATCAAAACATACTTAATCAACATCAGCTTCAACTTCATTACTTTCATTTTTAGTTTAGATAGGGTGTGTGTGTGTGTGTGTGTGTGTGTGTGTGTGTATACAAACATGCATGTGTGTGATGAAAGTGGGCTGGAAATGAAGAAATAAGTTCTTACAAGAAGACACAGTAAAATGTATTTAGAGTTTCAAGATTCTTTGCATTATCTCCAGACAATTTTACAAGTTTTTAGATTCAATTATATATATATATATATATATATATATATGTTTTAATACTAAAAAGATGAAACCTAAGAGCAATTTTAAAAATACAGTCAGTTTTGGGAAAAGGGTAAGATGGATTCTGTGTAGATAGAGTCAGAATATCAAATACCAATGAGACACTTTGTTTTAGTTTATCTACAGGTAGATATATACTAAAACAAACATACATGCACACACCTATGCATATATGTGTGTACTTTTACATGGATTAATAGACATACTATGTATTTCAAAACTTTGTCTTTTGAAACAAATAGGGAAAAATAGTAACTTTATAGTAGAGAATCCTTAGTGGACACCACCTTAACCAAGAGATCAAGATTGACATCAATATCATAAGTTGTGTTGACATCATATACTACATGATATTTTGGATGAGAATGTTATTTCATTCACTGCTGTATCATTCCCCCCAAAATCATAACCCTAGTCTAACCTCAAGAAAATATTAGACCAACACAAATCAAGTGACATTCTACAAAACATGGCCCAGACTATCAAAAGGATCAAGGTCATGAAAAACAAGGAAAGGATGAGATTTTGCCACTGACAGGAGGAGACTAAGGAGACATAATGACTAAATACATTATGTACCCATGTTGGATCCTTTAATAGTAAAAGGACATTACCAGAAAAATATATAAAATCTGAACCAAGTACAGGTATATCCCAATATCTTGTGTTTCACATTATTGCACTTTGCAGATTCTGTGTTTGGATTTTTTGTTGTTGTTTTTGTTTGTTTTACAAATTGAAGATTTGTAGCAAGACTGCATCAAGCTAGTCTATTGTTCCATTTTTTCTGAAATTTGCTCCCTTCATAACTCTGTGTCTCATTTCAGCAATACTTGTAATATTACAAACTTATTTTTATTGTATTTGTTCTGATGATCTGTGAACAGTGATTATGACTAGGTAAAAGCTCAGATGATGGTTAGCGCTTTTTACTAATACAGTATTTTTAAATTAAGGTATGTATATTGTTTTCTTAAAAAATATAATGCTATTGCACACTTAATAGACTACATTTTAGTGCAAACATAACTTTTATATGCATTGGAAGACCAAAATGTTCATTTGACCTTTTTGCAATATTTACTTTATTGTGGTTGTCTGGAATGGAACTTGCAATATCTCCAGCTATACCTGTATTGTAAATGCTAATAAAATATGTATGCAGTCTGATAAATGTTAATTTATTAGTTTTAATTATGTACCATAATTGCAGAGATGTTTGTATTAGGGGTGTTAGGTAAAACTTTTATAGGAACTCATTAAACTATCTTGACAATTATTTAGTAAATCTAAAATGACTTCAAGATAGTTTTTAGAAATTGACAACTTATAGGACAGTTTAATGGGAAAAAAAGCATAAACGCTTTATTCTGAGTTTTGTCTCAAACAAGTGTTTCTTCTTTGGTTCTCAGCTTTCTAACTTATAAAAAACAAAGATAAGACCAGGTAATTCACTTCTGGTGCTTTCTTCAGTTTCTATAACATTCTGTAATGCTACATGTAAGATTTAAGTTATGTTGAGCCATAACTTGGATTTTTGTTAGTGGATTGTTAGAAGCAGAAATAGAAATAAATATAGCAGGAATCCCGTAAAATTCTCCACAGTGATTTCCCCCTCCACACCCTGATGTAATATCCTCTCCTGGAGTGTGGGCAGCATTTGGTAATCCATTACCGATTAGTAGCACATGAAAGTGATAAAGTGTTGGTGGGATGCTATTTCTTTGATTACCTTATAAACATTGCAATTTTCACCTTGGGCTCTCCTTCTTTCTCATTGGTTTTGAAATAATCCAGATGTCATTCTATATGGAAGCCATGTGGACAGTTCCAGGTGATGAGAAAGTGGGAGACTATCTAGAATATTGATTCTCGTTTCGATAAAAGTTTATTTCTTGTGTCTGTTCTGTCTCATGATATATTTATCATGGTGGTCATCAGCTTCATCTCAACAAACATTCTTTTTTTTTTTTTTTTTTGTAAACTTTGCAACTGAACAACTTCTTTTGAGGGTGCCTCCAATCATACTTAAATAAGAAGTCTTATATAATTTCATTTTCTCTGCTTCAATCCTAGACCAACTTCATCCTTTCTCATCTTCCTACCTGGAAACCTTTTTTGGCAAAACTTCTAGAAGTTAATATTTGGCTAAATGAAACATTGGTTTAATCTTTTAATGTGGTATTTCTTATTCTATCTAAAATGATTTGCATCTATTTAATTTTACTGTATTAGTATAAAAACCTACCTATAGAGTAATTCTAATGATATAGAACATAATACCATTAATATTTGAAAAGAAAAATGTGTAAGAATGTTCTATTTTGTATGATGATGAAACACCAAGATGACTTATATTTCACTATGAAATAAATATATCTAATTCTTACCAAAACTATATTCTATATGCTCTCAGGAAGAGTTAACTTTTTTAGGTCAAGTTTGGAACATTAATTTGCTATATTTCTTCTATTTCAAATATTAAGGTTGATAATTGAAGATACTAATCTTAAAAACTTACAAGAAAATTGCTAGTTGGTATAAAATAAAATATCATGTCATTTTGGAATTATCTATTTAATTAAAATTTTCATTCATCTTCTTGAAAATAGAGATAACTGACAGGCAAATTTTAACCTTCAAGAAATTACTAGTTATAATGAAATTATTAAACTTAAATTACAAAAATTTAATTTTTGGTTTGCATACTTCTTAGGTATTTTATCTTCATAGATAGTTACGATTTAATTATGTAAAAGAAAATCCATTTAAATATACATTTAAGACAAGATTGCCTCAAAATTAATCTATTTTTTGACTAGTAAAGTCATAACTGCTCTTTGAATTTATTTTGGGATATTAGTCTAAATATGTCTTAATTTTAAAAATCCTTTTACACTTCCTTGACAAATATAAAGCCTGATTTGTCCTTGTACCTATACAATAAATTGACACTATTTCAATGGTATTCAATTCTAGGTAATTAAATATCTGATAAAATATTATTTGTTATTTAAAAATATTTAGACTTCTATTTCATAAATCAACTTTTGCTTCTCCAAAATAAAGCTTCACATTAAATAGTTCTTATAAGCAATAATAAAACATTAAACAACTCTACAAAGTCATAGGGTTATGATTTATTGGCAACTTTGTTATTTTAATCATTTTATGGGGTGGATTGAATGACCTGCTAAGAGTTAAAATAAAGAGTCTAAACTGCAAATTCAAAATCCATTTAAACATTTAAACTAAGATCTGCATTTTCACTCAAATATATGAACTGCCCTTTAACTTGAAGAAAAAAATTGCAAGAAATAAGCATATATCTATAACTGCTAATTCGGCCTCCTCCTGCTGTTCCTATAATTCTAACAGTGGAGAATATTAAACAAAATCCCAAAGTAACGGAAAGAACAATTGTGTTAAAAGGGCTGAGGTTATTACCCTTCCTCTTGGCAGTGTCACTGTGGTATGATAAGGGACTGCAGAGATCAGCAGGAATGCAGAAAACGTAGTGATGATTCTAATTTTTATGCAGATTTTCCTTGTACACCTAGAGTATCCTGCATCACATTCCTTTCAAAATCAGGAACTGCCCTATTGTGGTTTGCTGCTGGCAAGTGTGAAAGAAACATTTTAAAGACCTTTACTCAAGTCTGAGTTAAACAGTATCTGGAAAACCAGAGTGGCCATAAAGATTGATAATGTGTTGGTGCTGGCAGTCTGTGAATTAGCCAAAGAATCAATGTGTTTCCTTGTTTAAATCATAGTTCTACCAATTTATTTTTTTTTGCTGTGATCTCAAGTAAGTTATTTAATTTCTCTGTGCCTTAGTTCGTCAGCTGTAAAATAGTGATAATAATAAAAATAATAGTATCTATTTCATCAAGTTCATGTGAGTCATAGAAGAATTAATAGAAGAGCAAAGCGCCCAAGGCAGTAGCTGGAACATAATAGACACAAAGCTTTTATTTGTATGTCTAAAGAAAAAAAAAAAGTATAACTTATGAAATAATACATGAAATTGTTTTCCTGCTTAAAAAATGTACACAAGTCAATTGCAGAAAAATTTGGAAAACAAAGAAAAGAGTGAAGAATGAAATTGTAATTATTCATAACTCCAAAACTCACAAATAACAATTATTTTTAATCTAATTATTTTATTTGAATACTAGGAATATTTTTCATATATTAAATACACTTTTATATTTTTTTTTAGCTACTGCACAGCATTTATTCCTTTAGATTATCCCATAACTAATCTACTCTAAGGGTCTAGGACAGGCTGCCCCAAGACGGGCTACGTTGGTATAAAGATTATTTAGAGCTAAAGGCATTCAAGACCCTGTAGACTCAATGAAAACTCTTCGCTCCTCTCTTAACTACATGGAGGAGTCTAAATTGGAGGCCTTCCCCATATGACCAGAGATAGCTTTTATCTGAGTGATTTATCTGCATAGCGGCACAAAATTCTAATTACCAAGCACCTGCTTTTCTTATTGCTGTGTGAATTACACCCCTTTCTTCTGAAGTCCCAACCCCTATACTCCCTTCTCGTTAGTTCAAGATGACATATATACCTCATTTTGCCTGACTGTCTCTGGAATGTCCCTGTCTCTGTGGATTCACCATATGTACCCTATAAAATTTGTTTTTCTCTGGTTAATTCACTTTGAGTCAATTTGATTCTTAGTCCAACTAGAAGGACCTTGGAGGAGACTAAATATTACTGCTCTCTGACACAATCATTTAATATCTGAGCAGGCCTCAGTTTCTCATCTCTAAAGTGCACACAGTAGTAAGTATCTACTCTCTCTCTTTTCTCATTTTCTTTTTAAAAGAAGGAAAGAGAAAAGAGGAGGGGAAGAGAAGAGAGAGAGGGAGAGAGAGACTCTCAAGCAGGCTCCATGCCCACTTGGGGCTCCATCTTGCAACCCTGAGATCTTGCAGTGACCTGGGCTGAAATTGAGAGTTCAATGCTCAACTGACCGAGACATCCAGTAGCTACCTTTCAGTGTAATAGGAAAAATTAAGTTAGGTAATATATAGAGAGTTAAAATTTGAACACCAAACAAATGTTAGCTACTATTATTACTTAATAATCATAACTTTGAAAAATTCCATTTTACTTTAACTCTTGCATCTTCAAATAAGGGTTGAGGAATTCAAAGTTGACATATTGACACACACATTATAAACACTGTTAAGATTTTAAATCTGAGAATCATTTTTAAATTGCAGCGAAGCTTAACTATTTTGATGAAATTTTTCTTGTTTTTCCTCCAAACAAATTAAATTTCCAGAATCCCTTTTCATTTTTCTCTCTCAATTCTACAGTTCTCCAAACAAAGACAGTATATTCTTTCAAATACATGATTACACTATGCACAGTCTCATTTATCCCCCTGTATAGAACCTAATAATGTTCTTTTGCCTTGAACCATCTTTCAAGATACATAAAGGTGATTTTATAGTGCAGATAATTTCAATTTTATATCTGCAACTGTAGGAAATTATTCTAATTTGCAATGATATTAAATGCAAACTAAGTGAAAAGTACTAGTGAGAAACTCTACAGAGTCATTCAGTTTAAGATTTTTTTTCATTATGATATCTTCTGAGTTCTTCATTGGACCAACATTACATAGAAAGTAAATATATACCTGCAATTTAAAATTATTAATTAATTCTTTCAACATGAATTCACATTTTTAAATAGTATGTCATGTTTTCATGTAAGGACTGGTTGAAAGAACTGGGGGATTTTTGTGATGTGCTGCCAGTATAAGATTCTGCTTCATAGTAAAGACTTTGGAGGATATTTCTTAGATTATGTACCTTTAACACCTGAAGAACTAAGGACATACTCTTCCAAATGATGGAAACTCTATTAGAATTTACTATGATCTTATGAATTTTATTGGCTGAGTAGTTTGAATTTCAGCATACAAATTGCTTCTATTTTGGTATTGCAGATATTTTAATTCTCTAATATATTCGGTAGTATGCACATCCACTGTCACAGAACTATGAGAAAGTATTTTAACAAGTGGTAAAGTCCTACAAATTACTATGACACTATTAGTAACCAATAAAATTCCTAGTATTGTTCTGATATATTTTTATTGTTATTATCAAAAACTGTTAATTTATATAAACAAAATGGTACTCAGAAAATAGGAAACATGCAAGTAATAATAGCTAGTTTTATTTATTCATGAATATTACCATCATTCTATACTGGGGGTAGAATAGGTTCCAAATTTTATGCTAAATCTGGAGAATTATAATGAGGATCTAAAATTGTGCCAACAACCAAAGTAGAGAGATTGATTAGCAGTATTTGCTGAAAGAGTATTAAGAATACTAGTGACAGATATACCATGTATTAATCATGTCCAGTGAATTTATTCTCAGACTATATTTTCCTCATTTTCAGTTCCTCCTGTGGCTCTTTCTTTATTGGTCAAGCTTCTTGCAGCTGCAAGAAATAGAACCAAACTCAGAATGGTCTAAGGAAAAAATAAATGTTTTTAATTGTCTAATGTAACTTGCATGTGAAGTGTTACATTTATGTTCAGGAACAGGCAGATATGGGGGCTTTTTCAAATCCATCTAATCTCTCATTTGCCTCTATATTGCCTTATTTCACTATACAATCTATCTTGTAGTTTCAAACGTGATCACCAACATCTTCAGGTTTTTGTATTGTCAGTTTATAAACCACAGCAGAAAAAACCATCTTTTTAGTTACAGAATAAAGTACATGGTACTCTCATTTGCTCAACTCATAAAGGAGCTCAGTAGTGGAGAAGGGTTAATTGGATCCAACAGAATTACATGGAGTAATGGTGGAAAAGAAGTAGTACATGAAAGGAGATTCAGGAGGTTTTCACCTAATAAAGGATAAAACCACAAATGGTCATGTTAATAAGAGATATCAACTAAACTGTTACTTTGATCATCTTCGTTCTGTTTTCTATTGCTGCATAAACAATTGCCATAGACTTAGTTACTATAAGCAGTACCCTTTTAGTATCTTGCAATATCTGTACATCAGATGTCCAGACATAATTTAGCTGGGTACTGTCCTCAGATTCTCACCAACTGGAAAACAGATGCCAGCCTGAGGAAGTCATCTAATTTTTACAGTCTTCTGACAACCTCAACTGTTGACAGATTTCAATTCTTCATGAGTGTAGGATGGAATCCTTTAGCTCTCAGAGACTTTTCATTATTACCTGCCACATGTCATAATATTTTGCTTTATCAAGGCCAAAAGAATACTGTTTCTGCTGCTTCCATGCTTCTGAACTCTACCTCTAGACCTACTTCTCAAGGACTGATTGGATTATGTTAGGACCCACCAGGGTAATTTACCTTTTGGTTAACTTCAAGTCAGGTGATTATATCTACAATAGTATATCTGCAAGGATTCTTCATTTTTTCCATGTAACATAACAATCACGAAGCATGATACTTGGTGACCATGTTAGAATTCTGCTTATCGCATCTAATAATTGCTTTCAATAGTATAAAACATTAATGCACAGCTGTAAGGTCGAGATGGACTCATAATTTTTAAAATATGAAGAAATATGGGTACCTGGATGGCTCAGTTGGTTAAGCATCTGCCTTTGGCTTGGGTCATGATCGCATGATCCCATGATTACAGGGGGTCCTCAGATTCTGGAGTCCTGCTTCTCCCTCTCCCTCAGCTTCTCCCCCTGCTTGTGCTTTTTCTCATATAAATAAATTAAATATTTAAAAATAAATACATAAATACACAAATACATAAATAAAATAAGTAATAAAGAAAGAATATTCTCAAGGTTTTATCTTTCTAATAAACCTATTGACATCTCCTACCATGCTTTCTTTAACACAAGGAATACATTTTGGTTGTTAGTTTCTTATTGTCTACGGTTGCTTATTCTCTGTTTTATTTCTTCCCTACTTCTAGTAACCCATAATCTTAATTTAGTCATGATCTATGGAAAACTCTCAACATGAGATATTATTTCTCCCCATTAGGTAAATCTTCCAAAGGAATCATCTTAAGTTTCACAATTTAACTTATATAAAATTATAATATAACACAACCAAAGTATCCCTTTATACAAAGTCTAAAAAATTTTAGGGGTCATGTGAGCTTTCTCTATGGCCATGGAATTTTTAAATTTTTTCACAAAACCAACTATAAAGCAAGACAAAAATGACAAAAAACACTATTTTAGTACACTGAAAATTGGCAATATATTTATACAAAAAGTGTCTTTGTTTGAATGAATACTGAATATTTAGTAAGAACTGGAATCTGTGGGGATCCATCCTGATGATGTTTTTACCCTCAATTCCTACCCCAGATCTTGACAAATGCAAAGATTCTGTCGGGACAAGACAGGAAAAAAACCAGATGCTTCTTGGCCACAATCAAAGTAGGTTCGCTTGATCTGGAGATGTGGGCAATATCTACACCCAGCAACATTATTGATGGGAGTAACAATTTCATACATGAGTGTGTGAGAAAAGCCAACTGTTATACTAGCCCAGGGTTACATTCATATTTGAGAAAGCTTATTTATGATTCAGGGTATAGGAATAAGCATCAGAGATGAAAGGGTCCAATCCAGACATACATCTCTGGCTGACCCTATGGATTCCCATATGTGGACAAAGACAAAAAACATAGCTCAGAGAAAATAAAAGGTGAGACAGACTTGAAAACAAGAGAACTTTCAAATTTTACCACTGCTGGAAACAGATCTATCAGCACATTGGCTAGAGGTAGTAGAACACATCAATCCAATCACTGATTGACGTCTAAGCTGGATAAGGACAATGGTTCTAGTAAACCAATCTTAAAAGTAAAAAGAAGAATTAAAAAAAAAAAAAAAGCTGAGCAAAGACAGATACAGTGGTCACTTACCACAGAAGAAAGAAGAACAAGATTTTGCAGGTGTTATTAAGACAAATAATGAAAATAGAAACAAACAAGAGAACTACAAACTTCAGGAGGGTAAATCAAAATCCAGAATTTTCAAAATGTTGAATTTCCAACAAAGC
Organism: Enhydra lutris kenyoni; assembly: GCF_002288905.1. Taxonomy (NCBI): domain Eukaryota; kingdom Metazoa; phylum Chordata; class Mammalia; order Carnivora; family Mustelidae; genus Enhydra; species Enhydra lutris. The sequence goes on along the minus strand of NW_019154105.1, from coordinate 45,565,276 downwards.
ATTATGAGATATTTGAATTAGGATAAAATATAAATCATAATTTGAGAAACAAGATAATACTGCTTAGATATAGGACTGTTTAGATACTGTTTTAGGTATAGGACTTCACAGGCAAAGATTTCAAAGCAACTATTATAAAATGTTTAAAAACTAAAAACAATGTTTAAGAACTGAAAGTATTAGAATAATGATTCAACAAAAAGAGATTACCAATAAAGATATAGAACTGATTTTTAAAAAAGGAAATTTCTGTAGTTGAACATTACAATAACTAACTAACTAAAAACTAAATAAATAAAATAGGAAACTTAACAGAAAATTTGAGATAGCAGAAAATATTACTAGTGGACATACAAAAGACCAGTAGAAATTATCCAACAAAAAGAACAGAAAGTAAAGAATGAAGAAAAATTAGCCTACCTTTTAGAGAGCTATAGGATATCGACCTTATTGACAAGTATGGAAAGGGACTCCCAGGGTAATAGAGAAGATAGAGAGAAGAAAAGAAAAGAAAAGAAAAGAAAAGAAAAGAAAATAAAGAAAAGAAAACTAAATAAATAACAAGAATTTAATAAAACACATTAGTGTTTTAATAGAATTTTGTTCAATAGAATTGTGAATAAATCCATATCTAAAGAAATCATAGTTAAACTTGAAAGACAAAGACAAATTTTGAATAAAGAAAATGAAAAATGACTCACTATGGAGAAGAATGACACAATATGATTAAGGGCTGACTTCATCTAAAACCATGGAAACCAGAAGACAGTGAAGTGACATACTCAAAGCAAGCAAGCAAATGAAAACTGTCAACTCAGAAATGATATCCAGCAAAATATCTTTCAAAAACAGAAATGAAATTCAAATACCCACAGATAAACACATACTGAAAGAAATTACTCCTACCAGATCTGTCTTATATGAAATTATACAGGAAAGTCTTCAGACTAAAAGGAAATTTATGAGACAATACTCAAGTCACAGGAAAACATAATGCATAATATAGATACTAAATAAGTCAGTTAATATAAATGAATCTGAGTATATTTTTTTCATACCTTCCCTAATGCCTTTAAAAGGTAAATATTAAAATAATTATAACATTTGATTACTGTACTTTTATCACATAGAAATGTAATACATATGGGTTTTTTTGGTTTATTTATTTATTTATTTGACACACAGAGAGAGAGAGATCACAAGTAGGCAGAGAGGCAGGCAGAGGCGGGGAAGCAGGCTCCCTGCTGATCAGAGTGCCCAATGCAGGGCTCGATCCCAGGATCCTGAGATCAGGACCTGAGCCGAAGGCAGAGGCTTAACACGCTGTGCCACCCAGGCGCCCCTGCAATATATATGCTAATAATAGTATAATGATGGAGCATCAGAGTTATATTGGAGCAAAGTTTATATATTATACTGGAATCAAGTTAGCATAAATATAAAGTGAATTTAATAAACTAATAATTGTAATTGTGAGATCAACCATGAAAAACAACTCACAAAAATATAAAATTTTTAAATAGGAACTAAAATTGGGACACCTAGATAGCTCAGTAGGTTAAGCATCTGCCTTCAGCTCAGGTCATGATCTCAGGGTCCTGGGATTGAGACCCATGTTGGCTCCCTGCTCAGTGGGAGCCTGTTTCTCTCTCTCCACCCTGCCATGGTCTCTGTCACTATCTCTGTCTCTCCTTCAAATAAATATAATCTTTAAAAAACAATAATAAAAAAATAACTAAAATTGACACTAAATATTTAGTACAGAAGCAAATAGTCAAGGGGGCCTAGAAATGCAAAATAATAGAAGACATACAGAGAGCAAAGACTGAAAGTGAAAATCTGAATCCAACTATAGCATTAATTGTATTAAAGATGAATCTCTAAATAAACCAATAAAATAGGTACATATTGATAGGCAAGATAAAAAGTAAGATCCAACCATACACTGTCCACAAGGAACAAAGCTTAAATTCAAAGAAATGCATAGATTGAAAGTAAAAAGTGGAAAAAGATAAGCCATGAAAAAGGAAAATATTAAAAAAAAACTAAAGTAAATAGCATACAAGTATTAAAAAGAAAAACTTTAAGATAATAAATTTTCTTAGGGAAGAAGTATATTTTGTAATGATTAAAAAAAAGTTAGTAAGTCAGGAAGATGTGACAATTATAAATGTCTATTCACTTAATTCCAGAGCCACAAATACATGAAGTCACAATAACAAAAATTTCAGTATTCCACTACCAATAACTGAAAGAACAACTAGATCAAAGCTCAGCAGAAAACAAAACAAAAAATAAAAATTCAGGAGGATATAGGAGACTTTAACAACACTACCAAACAACACTGTTAAACTGACTTATATAGAGCATTCCTTCTAATGATTATAGACTACATATTCTTTTCAAGTGGATGTGGAACAATCTCCAGGTTTAGAGCTAATGTTTTAATCAAGTACCTTAAGCCATATCTTTAGATTAAGTTTAATAAATTTAAAAAATAAATTAGTCTTACAAAATATACTCTTCAACTGCAACAAAAAATACTGAAAATTAATAACAAATAAGAAATGATGAGGACGTCCACTTTCTCCACATTTATTCAACATAGTAGTGAAAGAAAACCACAGCAATCAGACAAGAAAAAGTTATACAACATAGCCAAATTAGTAAGAGAGAAATAAAACAGTCAGTATTTGCAGATGAAGTAGTACTATATTGAGAAAAACCCTAGAAACTCCACCGAAAAACCATTAAGTTAATAAATAAGTGCAGTAAACTTGCAAGATACAAAATTAATATATAGAAACCTGTTATGTTTCTATGCACTAACAGCAAAGTAGCCAAAATAGAAATTATAAAAAAAATCCCATTAACAATCTCATCAAAAAGAACAAAATATTGAGAATTAATATTGTTAAAATGTCCATACTACCAAAGGCAATGTAAAAATTCAATGCAATACCTATCAAAATACCAATACCATCGGTCACAGAACTAGATCAAATAATTCTAAACTTTTACAAAACCAGAAAAGACCCTAAATAGCAAAAGCAATATTTAGAAGGAAGAACAAAACTGTATCATAATCCCAGATTTCAAGCTATACTATAAATCTATAGTAATACAAACAGTATGGTACCAGTACACAAACAAATATATAATCAATGAAACAGAATATAAGCCCAGAAATAAATCCACCCTTATATGGTTAGTTAATCTATGACAAAGGAGGCAAGAACGTACAATGCAGAAAAGACAGTCTTTACAAAAAATGGTTTTGGGAAAACTGAACAGCTTCATGTAAAGAATGAAACTGGAACACTTTCTTATACCGAAAATAAATAAGACAAAAATAAATTCAAAATATATTTAAGATCTAAATGTAAAATCTAAAACCATAAAACTCATAAGAGACAATACATACAGTAATCTTTTAGGAATTAGCCTTAGTGTTATTTTTCTGAACATGTCTATTCAAGCAAGGAGAACAAAAGCAAAAATAAACTATTGAGACTACATCACTAGAAAGAGCTTTTGCACAATGACAAACACCATCAACAAAATGAAAGACAACCTTCTGAACTAAAGAATATATTTGCAACTGACATATCTGATAAGGGATTAATATCCAAAATACATAAGGAACTAATAATTCAACACCCAAAACCTATACAATGTAATTAAAAAATGAGCAGAAGACATGAACAGACATTTTTCCAAAGAAGACATACAAATAGCCAACAGGTACATTTAAAAAAAAAAATCAGTTTTCATTAGAGAAATGTAAATCAAAACCATTATGAGAAATCACCAGTCAGAATGGCTAAAGTAAAAAGACAAGAAATAACAAGTGTTGGTGAGAATGTGGAGAAAAAGGAAACACTTGTGCACTGTTAGTGGGAACGCAAATTGTTGCAGCCTCTATGGAAAACAGTATGAAGTTTCCTCAAAAAATTAAAAATAGAAATACTATGTGGTCCAGTAATTCTACTGCTGGGTATTTAGCAGAAAAATAAAAACAAAAACAATACTAATTCAAAAAGATATATACAGGGGCGCCTGGGTGGCTCAGTGGGTTAAAGCCTCTGCCTTCGGCTCGGGTCATGATCTCAGGGTCCTGGGATCGAGCCCCGCATCAGGATCTCTGCTCAGCAGGGAGCCTGCTTCCTCCTCTCTCTCTCTGCCTGCCTCTCTGCCTCCTTGTGATCTCTCTCTCTCTGTCAAATAAATAAAAATAAAATCTTAAAAAAAAAAAAAAAAAAGATATATACACCCCTATCCTATGTTTATTGCGGCAACACTTATAATAGCCAAGGTAAGGAAACAAACTGTATCCATTGATAGAAGAATGGATAAGGAAGGGTGTGTGTGTGTGTGTGTGTGTGTGTGTGTTTATATACACACATACATATACATCTATACACATACATATATAATATCCCATTATATATGTATACATATGTATACATATGCATGCATGACTATGTATCACACACACACACACACACACAATGGAATATTTTCAGCCATGGAAAAGAATGAAGTCTTGCATTCATGACAATATGGATGGACCTAGAAGTTATTATGCTAAAGCAATTAAGTCAAACAGAGAAAAATAAATACCATATGCTTACACTTGTGTGTGGAATCAAAAAAAACTAAACAAACAGAAAAACACAGACAGACTTAAATACAGAGAATAAACTGTTGGTTGTCAGAAGGAAGAGAAGTGGAAGGATGGGCAAGATAGGAGAAGAGGATTAAGAAATACAAATTTCAAAATAAGTTATGGAAATGAAAAGTACAATATAGGGAATATGTTCCATTGTTTACATGAGAGAAGCTCTTTGTGTATATTAGAGTTTATACTTTGTGTTGTATAGTTCCAGCTGGTTTTGACAAATGCCTAATATGAAATATCCACCATTACACTGTCAAACAGAATAGTTTTGCTGCTTTAAAGATCACCTGTGCTCCCCCATTCGTATTTCCTTTCCCTCAAATTCCTGGCAGCCATAGATTTCATTCTACCTCACCGTTTTGTCTTTCTCAGAATTTTTTGTCATGAAGTTGTAATTACACAAGAATAGTCTCTTGGTTAAAAGTTCCTCTATATCTGATCATAGCTTGATAGCTCAGTTCCTTTTATCAATGAATAATATTCAGTCATAAGGATATATCACAGTTTATTTATCCATTTGCATATTAAAGGGCCTCTTGGTTACCTCAAATGTTTGGTGATTATTAATAAAGCTCCCCTAAATATTTAAGTACAGGTTTTCATGTGGGCATACATTTTCATCTCATTCAGGTAAATACCTAGGAGCACGATTGCTAGATCAAATGGTAAGACTGTTTTATTTTGTAAGAAGTTACCAATTTCTTTCATAGTGCTGTACCAATTTGCATTTCTACCATTCCATTTAGTGAAGTTCCTGTTGTTCCACATCATCATCTGTATTTTGTATTTTGAATGTTTTGAATTTTAACCATTCTAATAGGTATAATTAAATTATGATAATTAAATTAAATACTTGTATATGGAACAAACACAAGAAGTTTGATTCTGCAAAGAATTCTCTTTACAGATGAGACTATACTGTGGCCTGTATACAGATGATGTTTTATTTAACAGAATATCTATGAAGAAAATAAAGTACACAGATGTAAAAAAAAATATTGTTTTAAATTGTTATTTTCTAATAGCACATGATATCAAACATTATTTCATGCACTTATTTGTGTATCTTCTTTGATGAGGTATCTGTTCAGATCTTTGGCCACCCCCTTTTTTTGCTCATTTTTAATTGGTTAATTTCTTTTCTTATTGTTGACTTTGAAGAATTCTTGGTATATTTTGTACACAAGTATTTTATCAGATAAGGGTTTTTCAGGGATCCCTGGGTGGCTTAATCTGTTAAGTATCTGGTCGGCTCAGGTCATGATCCTGGACTCTTAGGATCAAACTCCATAATGAGCCTGGCAATGAGCCCCGCATGGAGCCTCGAATCAGGCTCTCTGCTCAGCAGAGAGTGTGCTTCTCCCTCTGCCCCTTCCCTTACCTGTGATCTCTCTCCCTCACTCTCTCTTTCAAATAAACAAAATCATTTAAAAAAGGTTTTTGAAATATTTTCTTGCAATCTGCGGACTACCTTTTTCTTATCTAATCAGTGTCTTTCAGAGAGCAGAAATTTTTAATTTTAATGATACCCAACTTATTCTTGTATGGATTTCACTTTTGCTGTTGTATGTAAAATGGCATTACCAATTCCTAAATTAATGTAGATTTTCTCCTATTGTTTTCTTTTCTGTATTTTTATTGTATTTTTTTTCAGTGTTCCAAAATTCATTGTTTATGCACCACACCCAGTGCTCCATGCAATATGTGCCCTCCTTAATACCCATCACCAGGCTCACCCTATCCCCTAAGCCCCGCCCCCCTCCAAAACCCTGTTTGTTTCTGAGTCCACAGTCTCTCATGGGTTGTCTCCCCCTCTGATTTCCACCAACTAACTTCTCTTTTCCATCTCCCAATGTCCTCCGTGTTATTCCTATTATTTTCTATAAGTTTCATAGTTTTGAATTTTATATTTAAGTCTATGGTTAATTCCATTTTTTTTTTTTTTTTTCTTAAAAGAATATAAGTCAGTGTTTAGGTTCTTTGGGTTTTTTGGGTTTGTGTGTGTGTGTGTGTGTGTGTGTGTGTGTGTGTGCTTGTGTGTTTTGCTTTTGTTTTTATCATCTGAACATCCAGCTGTTCCAGCACCATTTGTTGAAAAGACTACTTATCTATTGAATTGATTTTGCTACTTTGTCAGAGATCACATGACTATATTTGTCATTGTCTTTGTTCTGACCTACTGATCTATTTGTTCATTCTTACACTATTACACTAATATCACATTGTTTTGATTATTGGAGCTTTTTTGGTAAATTTTGAAGTTGGGTATTTTCAGTCCTCCAACTTTATTTTTTTAGTATTGTGTTGACTATTCTGGGTCTTTTGCCTTTCCCTATAAACACAAAAATTTTTTTATCAATATCTGTTAATAACTTGCTGGGAATTTGACTGGGATTGTATTGAATATATAGCAGGTTGAGAAAAGTTGAAATCTTTATAATATTGTGTCTTCCTGTTCATGAATATGGAATGTATTTCCATTAATTTACATCTTCTTTGATTTCTTTTATAATAGTTTATAGTTTCCCTTATAAAGATCTTGATACATTTCATTAGATTTATACTTAAGTATTTCAGTTGTTTTTTTTTTTTTAAGATTTTATTTATTTATTTGACAGACAGAGATCACAAGTAGGCAGAGAGGCAGGCAGAGAGAGATGGGGAAGCAGGCTCCCCACTGAGCAGAGAACCCAATGCAGGAGCCAATTCCAGGACCCTGGGATCATGACCCGAGTCGAAGGCAGAGGCTTTAACCCACTGAGCCACCCAGGTGCCCCAGTATTTCAGTTCTTAATACTACTATAAATAGTGTTACTTTTTTTTTATTTCAAATTCCAATTTTTTACTGTATATAAAAGAAGTAGTTGACTTTTTATATTATTCTTATATCCCACAGCATTGCTATAACTGCTTATTAGCTTAAGTCACTTTTGGTTGATTTTTTGGAATTTTCTAAACAAGCATGTGTTAATAAGGATTCGGATAGGAAGTTTTCTTTAATCCTAAGATTTGGTCTCAGTCTATTATTAGATCTGTACCTCTGAGCTCTAACCTTCACAATTGTTTCTCGGGATTTTTTTCTTGTTAGGTGAAACAGGTAGGCAAGATGGGGGCTAGAGGTGGGTACTTCCCTTACCCAAGTCAGTTAGACTGTGATAAAATAGTTTCCATTGATGCAGACATTTGTTAAGGAGAACAGAATACTCTGGGCTTATTTCAGAATGGCTGTTTTCCTTTATCGGTGCCTGAAACTTTCGAAGATTTTCCTCAGATATTCACCCTGAGAATCTGGTGGGTTTTCTGAAGGTCAAACTCATAAAAATTGTTACTTTTGCATTAAGCACTACCTAGTATTTAACATAATCATCATGTATTTCATCTCTATCATATGAAAAATGTACGTGGTACATCTCATCAGAAATACATGCAATTTTAAATTAGGCTTTTATCAATTTTTAGAAATGGGAAGAATGAAACTAAAGTCCCAGAAGTATTTAATGTATTTGTTCAAACTCATGAATAAATAAACAAGTGACGAGTATAAAAAAAATCAACCAATAATGCTTCAGAAAGAATCCATAAATTAATATGCTAGGTAATTCAAGAGAATTGAGTGGCCAATGTCATACAAATAGTCTGGACATCCTTACTCTTTTATGCAAGCTTATTATTTTTAATTTCGTTTTTTAGACACATTCTGATATTGTATGATGGGCATATACTTTTTTTTACAGAATGTATTTCAGAATAGCAAGTCCTAAATATTCAGTTCCTTTTGATCATGTTTATTCTGATATAAGTTGATCTGATGGGAATGATAAGTGACTATTCCAAAGGGAAGTGGCACAGTCTTACAACTGACCATCACAAAACATTTTATAAACATGACTCTCAACATTAATTTATATTAAAGTGGTCCAAAAAAATAAACTTTTATTTATAAAAAAATTGATGATGTTATAAATCTTTTCTTTATATTTAATCATAGCCACCTCAATGAAAATCATAAATATTTATTTCTTTCTCACTTATATTTAGCTAGGAATTCTATCTTCTTTATTCTGGAGATGTGAAATTCTTTTCATGAAATACAAATGCTTTTGGAGCGAGAAACATTAGAAAATCATTGACTGACACAAGGAGTCATGGAGGATGGTGCAAGACAGACAGAGGGAGAGAGGGACAGAGAATTTGAATCAGAATGTTGAGAAATGAAAGAATTTTACACGGAGGGAGCTGATTTCACAGAACCTCCCAGTAGGAAAACATGGAATATGGAATAAATGAGTAACTGCAATCATACTCTGGACTTTCACTGAAAGCTTTACTCACCAGTGGAGAAGCATTTTTTTTTTCTATAAACACCATGATATTTTGTTGTGAAATCTAAAAAAAATATATTATTAACAGAGTAACATTCTGTAGTCCACACATTTTTTAAAGATTTTATTTATTTATTTGAGAAGAGAGCACAAGCAGGAGGAAGGGTGGAGGAAGAAAGAGAACCGGACCCCCACTGAGCAGGGAGTCCAATGTGGGGCCCATCCCAGGACCCTGAGATCATGACCTGAGCTGAAGGCGGGCTCTAAACCAGCTGAGCCATCCAGGCGCCCCTGAAAGAGGCTTTTAATGAAATGATAAAGGGATGGATTAACAAAGGATAAGCAAGATGCCCAGGATCCTACATTGCACTGTTCTAGAGATGTGAGGTTTTTGATTTCTTTAAAAAGTTAGGGTGTCAGGGTGCCTGGGTGGCTCAGTTGTTAAGTGTCTGTCTTTTGCTCAGGTCATGATCCAGGGGTCCTGGGATCAAGCCCTGCATCGAGCTCCCTACTTGATGGAGAGCCTGTTTCTCCCTCTCTGTTCCCACTGCTTGTGTTCTCTCACTCTCTGTCAAATAAATAAATAAAAGCTTAAAAAAAAAATTAGGATGTCAATGATTATCTTTTTTCCCAATAATTTTCTTTCAAAATAAAATAGTCCTTTTCCCCCCCTAATTATTTTGCAAAGACGAAGTCTGTGGCAAATAAGCAGTATTCTCTACTTTACATTTTATGGGCAGTCTCTTTAATCTCCCCACATTGTATACCTTTGGGCACATGAGAGTTTATGTCTCCTCAGAGGCCTGATACCAATGAATGTTATTAATGGAGTGAGAAGATTTCAAGTATACTCAGGTTTATTAGAAAAAATACCAAGTTATTGCACGTAAGCACAAAAATCTATATATTAAGTAATGCGATTTACTTGATGTAAATACAGAATTCTACCATTGACAGAAATGGAAAGGATCATTTTTTTTTAATTAATGACATGAGTAGTCTGATATTGTCATTTGAGGATGATCGCTTGTCTTATTGAAAATAAGTGAAATTAAAATTTTATTTACTTTCCTTTTTTATTTTTTATTTTTGTTACCATTTCATAATTTTTCTATTTAGAATTCCAAGAACAGTGTTCCATTTTGCACTTCATTTTAATTAGATTCATCTATCATTACATGCATTGTTTTCAACTTATATCAAGCATATAACCTGATATAGTTCTTTAAAATTATCAACATAAGATTTTAACTTTTTTAATTACCCATAATTTTCATTATAAAAGTAATGGGTAGAAAAACTGAAGAAATATAAAACTCTGCAGTAAAAATAAAAATAATAATCACATTGTCACTCCCTGCTTTCTTCCTACTTCAACCATTCCCACCATGACTAACTGTAACGGAAATTTTATGTGTATCATTCCAGATCTCTAGATCTTTTTCTACAAACAAAGCATACACACACACACACACACACACATTTTATTCTGACATGACTATTTTAGACTTATGGATCTGTGAGCAATTTCCCCCCCACTCTATTACTCATCAAGTTAGTAGTACAAATGTCATCTCATCTTTTTAGCTTGCTGCACACTACTCTTTACTAGCGATATAATATAATGTCCTTATTAAGGTACATGTAGGTGGTTACTGAATTTTTTCACCTGTGTAAATAATATTGTAAGAAATATAACTTGTCTATATGTATCACATCTATGTAAATAATTGCTTAGAATATTCCTAGAATTAAACTTGGATAGTCAAAAATATACATATTTATATTTTTTCAGACACTATTGTATTAATCTCCAAAAACTCTGTAAACACTGTGACTATTTTGTTTTTTTTATTCACTGTGTTTTGAAAAAAAATTGTTAGGCTATTTTTTTTTAAACAAAAAAGGCATTGTGATAACCCTAACTTTTGAGGGTATTTACAAACAGTACTAAACAGGAAGGAATGCAAGATTAAGATAGTTACTAAGTAACTGCCTACTAGCCTATCTTGAATGCAGACTTTCTTTCATTTTTCTGGAGATATTACTTGACTTCTTAAATTTAATTTCTCACACCATATACATATAGCTCAGTGACTTGGGCCATCATCTACCTAACTTGTTCTTGATTAGATTTTCATGACCATTTTCATTTAAAATATACAAAAATATCTAGAATTAGAGAAATACTTAACTTCCAAATTAAATGATCTTAAACTGTGGGCACCCTTTCCATATTGTCTAGTATTCGGATTTTTTAGTGATGTACTCACTGATATTTAAAATGACATGACTGGGGCACCTGGGTACTTAGGTTAAGCATCTGACTTTGGCTGAAGTCATGATCTCAGGGTCCTGGATAGAGCCCCCTATTGGAACCCCACATTGAGCCTTTATCAGGCTCCATGCTGAGCAGGGAGTCTGCTTCTCCCTCTTGGTCTCCCTCTACCCCTTCCCCTGCTCATGTTCTCTGTCTCTCCCAAATGAATAAATAAAGTCTTTTAAAAAATAAAAATAAAATGACACTATTGACTTTGGAAACACATTAGTTCAATTTTGCCACTGTGGTGTTTCTTTGGTACACTAACTTTCAGTTTCCCAAATGGACTCATTCTTTCCAGCCTCCCTTTGTAATCTTTAAGCTTTAACCTATGGGTGTCCAGAATTCCTGCCTATTTGTGTTTAATCAGTTTAGTGATCATCCCCTTTTCAGGTCACTAATGCTGACACAATATGAGACCCTTTGCTTCATCCAGAAGAGAGAGGGGTGTGCTCGCCTGGTGCTACTTCTGTGAAATGGAAGAGGCTTTAACCCATGTTCTCTCACCTCCCTCCTTTCTGATCTTCCTTTTTCCTCACTACCAACCTCTCTCTCTCTCTCAGCTATTTTTTTCTCCACTTTCAAAAGAACTTTTTTAATGCCTTGAGAGGTTTGTGTTTCTATGGAATCTTTCTTGAAGAAGCAGTTCAAAACGCTTACCTGTCATCATTTTGGTTAATTCTCACAGTTCACTGTTATGTTTCCAAGGAGCAAGTTCTACATTGATAATACCATTTTAGATTGACTCTAAGGAATAAAGAGACTGAGTATACTTTTAAGGATAAATCACAAGAGAGACACAGAATCAGGAATAAACTATCACTTTGAATTCATTCTTTAACAGCTATTTACAGAGTGTCTCCTTTGTCAGAGCTCAAGTATGACAGAGTTGATTCCTTTTCTTTTCCCAAATAAAATACGTTATATTTCTGTAAGCATGCAAAGAGACATAGAGTATTACTAACACTGACATATTATTATTCAAGGGCAGGAAAAATTGTGTATCTTTCCACTTTTATTTTAATTTCTAATCAGCATTAAAATATATGTAGAACTCACCAGTTTTTCATTTGTCCACACTTTGCCAAAATTTTCTTGGGGAACTCTGACAAGGGTGAGATTAAAAAAAAAAAAAAAGTATATCAAGAAAGTTACTTGTTTGCTGTTGAATACCTATCACTATTTGGTGAACTTAAACTGTTCTTTAAAAGACTTAAATACTCGAGGAGTACAAATTATACTTCTAAGTTACATGATTTTTAGGTCTCAAAGTATTTTCATATCTATTGTCCTAATAATCTTAGAAGTCCTTAGAAATATATTTAGTTATTCCCATTTCATGTAGGAGGAAACTGGGATCAGAAAGTTTAAATCATTTTAAAGGGTTAAAAATCATTTTAAAGGGTTACTTAACCCTTTAAAATTAAATTAGATTTTAAAATTTAAATTTAAAATCAAATTAAAATTTAGATTTGAAATTTTAATTTTAATTTAAAAATTTTTAATTTTAATTTTAAAATTAAAATCCAGGTTTTCTGGCTCTGGGTCAGTAACTTTCATCTCTTAATACACACAAAAATTATTAGGGGTCTATAAAATGCCAGGAACTATTCTAAGTGTTTTATATGCTTTGTCTTTTTTTTTTTTTTTAAGATTTTATTTATTTATTTGACACACAGAGAGAGATCACAAGTAGGCAGAGAGGCAGGCAGAGGGTGGGGGGAAACAGGCTCCCTGACGAGCAGAGAGCCTGACACGGGGCTCGATCCCAGGACCCTGAGATCATGACCTGAGCCAAAGGGAGAGGCTTTAACCCACTAAGCCACCCAGGCACTCCTGCTTTGTCTTCTTTAATCATTCTAAACATTGAATGGAGTAACTTACTAGTGTTCTAGCTTCATAGGTGGAGACTCATAGACACGAATTCCACGGCTAGTTGAGAGTGAAGATGGGTATCAAACCCATATGCCTGATTGCATAGTCAACGCCCATGGCTGTAACACCTACTTTTGTCACTTTTGACACTAACTGAACCAAACATTTAGAATATAATTTATTCATGTAATTATGAGTGATGTGGAACAGTTGCTTTTTACTCCTCAAAAGTACACCTATACAGCATGCCTGAGATGAAGTCATGGATGTGTCTTTCGTGCTTGGCTCATCAAGGTGCTATCCACAACTTCACCTGAAATCCTATGAGGAATTCAACCACTAAGGCTCTTCATGGCATACCTGCTACATAACAATCTTTATTTGACTAAGATCGCCAGTGATTCTCCACATATCAAACTTTAGATAGTACTGCCTTAGTTGATTGGCAATCACCAAAAACCACTTTGAAAACTGAATATAAAAGAGTATTTCAGAGTTAACTTAATTTGGTAATTTTTAGTGGATCTTATTTATAAATGTAAAATTTTTTCCTTATAATGTCTTTGCAGTTTATATAGGTCTATGGTTTTATGATAACAGAATTTAAGAAAATACCTGTTATATTTACCCCCACTGGGTCTACTTTTGCTTTAGACCTCTAGAATTCTCCTTGTTAAGTTTTGTGAAGACCTATTATATTGATGACAAAGTACTGTATAAATTAGCACAATACTTCTGCAAGATAGACTGCATACTAAAAAAAAGTGAGGAAAAGGTTAGTTTAGAAAACTTGAAGCATAAATCAAATGCTTGTCTCCTTTGGGAACATTTAAAATAATATGCAAGAAAACCATTGAAGGTAATAATGTACTAGGTCAGGCTTTTCTTTTATTTGAACACTGGAGTACAATAATACACTATTCTGTATAATGTCATAAATGTTTTAAAATCTCATAATATCCTTCCTCTGAATCTATATTTCAAGTTAAAATAATCAGAGAAAATTTCGTCTATACATGATTTGCATCTGTTTAGAAAATTTAAAAAAAGAAGAAGCATCACATATACATTTATATCCTCATAAAGCTTGGGCACCTAAAGAAAGAAACATATTGTTTAAAAAGGAGAAAAGAACTGTCAAGGTTATCAGCCCAGTTGATCACAATGTATCTTTTCAATCCATAATATTACTAAGGCTACCTCTCTAAGTGTCAAGTGATTTACCTCTATTCATTGTATCTTTAATTTTTTTGCTTTGTATCATTTTGAAGTATTATAGAATGTGAGGAACTATATTACCAGTTAAAGTAAGACTGGTTTTCTGTCTGCATTTTTACCCTCAGGCAGCAAGTTGACAAATGGACATGAATTTAACCTCTGAATGTTCCATAAGCTGGTATTGTCCTGACATTGCAAAGTGTTTACCACAAAAATCCTCTACATCCATCACCCAGGGCCAGCCGTTTCCTGATTCTAATTCCACTGACATTGAAATCTGAAGCTCTCTGTGAGTCATTTATCACACTTATTAAAATGTTCCATTGTGGATTAGAATAGCAATTCACTATTATTTCAGAGTGCTGCCCACAGGGCATTCTATGCAGCAATCTTAATACTTTATTGAAATAGTACTTTGGTTTTAATAAACGATTCTTTGTAAAGGTACCTTGCTTTCAATTATGAAAGGTGATGTTGGCTTTTTAAAATCTGGCATCTGTGCCCAAGATTATGTAAATCCTTTAGTTTAATATTGCGTTTTTCTGCTCTAAATATTCTACCCTCAGTGTTTAACATGGATATGTCAATTGGATTAATTAAACTATTGTGTAAGAAATATCTTTCTAAATTTGCTTTGTGAAATGATCAACATATAATGAAGACTTTGAGGTAAAAAATGTATTTCATATGAATAAAGAGAAAATACAGGTTTTTTTCTTATAAGAAATGAGGTATTTGCACAACAGAGAGATAATTTCAGTATAAAATCTGTTATCTTTTTTTTATTTTTCTCTCTCTCTCAGAAACCTTTGGATATATAGTATCCCAATCCACTCTTATGTCTTTCTCCTTCTTTCTTTCTGTTTTCTCATGAATGACATTATCTCTTTGACATCTGACTAGGAAAATCATAAAAATGATTTGGTACAAGTTCTAATTCTCCTCTCCTATTTGAAGATTCAGTCATTGTAATTCCAAAGAAACAGATCGTATTTTATTTTTGAAAGAAAACAAGATTGACTTGTGATTTAAAAATTTTAAATGATGTATAAAATTATAGATGGTATAAATTGATGTTCCATGTTCTTTGATAGCTGAAACATACTAGAGCAGTGTGTATTTCCTCCTGAGATATATTTCTGCTTTGGCCAATAAAACGATTGAACTACAGGTTAAATTACTTAACCAAGGTTACACAGGAAATGAAAAGAAGAGACAGAATATAGCTTTTAACTACGAAATCTTAATGCCTTTTCCTGATGCTAGGTTGTGCTTATTTTTCAATTTTGACATGTCCCTTTAAATACCTGCTTTTTTCTTTTATTTCTTTTTTTCTGGCCAGGAAAATTGAGTTGGAGACTATATATATAGTATATATATATATATATATATATATATATATATATATATATAACACACACACACATATATATATAACACACACACACACACACACACACACGTGTGTGTGTGTGTGTGTGTGTGTGTGTATTTTTTTCCCCTAAATTCAAACCTGACCCAGTAACTTTATAGCAATTTATCATATGGGACCATAGGAGATTTGAATTTCAAAATGACCTTAATTCCTTAGTTACAAAATCTGATGATTTTTCAAAATCTTTATGGAAAATTTATAGGGGACTATGATCCCCATGATAGCAATATGCATGAAAAATGGCATGTGATTAGATCTCTTACACCAGACAACAAGGAAAATACTATGAAAGAAAACTCTAAATAATAATAATAATAATAATAATAATAATAATTGACAACAGAATGGATGTGAAGAGACAAATCTGAGGGAGGTAGTGGAAACAAGAAAAGTCCTATCCGAATAAAAGGGAGTCAGACTTCTAAGACCACTAAAGCATAACTTCAGTGCCCCCTTTTATCCTATCTTTTGTCTTCAAAGTGGAAAATCACTGGATTTTTGTCTCAGAAGATTGTTCTATCTAGAAACTATGATTCCAAGCAAGTCCCATTAATGGGAAAGAAATAGAAGATAGAAGACTCTATGTAGGGTCTTCACTTCTTCTCCGGAATAATCACCTGGGAATGGATTCAGAAATTGTCATAACAACTCTATGGATTCACTCTGGTGTCACAACTGTATATTTAGAATTTTTAGAGCAAAATTAAAAGAAAAAAATCCAAAGAAGAGTATAGACAGCCTCTAATGTAGCTTCTGTACTGTTTGGTAGCATGGATTATACTTTTCCATTTGAGTGTTTTGTTGTTGTTGTTGTTTTGTTTTGTTTTTTTACATTTTTAAATTGTTTAAAATTATTATTATTATTACTATTATTATTTTTACATTTTATTTTGAAATTTGAGTTCTGAGTGATGGGAGAGATTCCAAAGCCTTGCCCAATTCTGACACACATGCAGTCATGAAGATGTGAAAATTTAAAGTCATGGGATTAGACAATATCCTATATTGAAAGACCTGATCATGACTATTGGAAGTAATAACACTTTATTAAAGTGGAAGTTGAATAGACAACAAATCATAGTTCAAAATAGCAGTTATAAAAATAAATAAGATGGTATCCCCCCCCTTTTTTTTTGAGAGCGAGAGAGCGAGTGAACAGGGGAGTGGCAAAGGGAGAGGGAGAGCAGGTTTTACGCCCAGCATGGACCCTGATGTGGGGATCGATCTCGCAAACCTGAGATCACGACATCACCCCAAAATCAAGAGTTGAACACTTAACTGATTGAGCCATGCAGGTGCCCCTTCATTCCCTTTTCCAAACAGGCTACTACACCTAACTGGAAATTATTTTTATAAAAGAAAAATACTTTTTCCTATAATAATTATCTTCACAGGATGAACAAATTCCCTACTTCACACCTCAAAAGAAGGTAGCTACAATATACATTTCAATTTCAATTTATTCTATGTTAAACCTGTCACATTGAAGTAGTATTTTATTTTCTGTTACACAAATTCAAGGACCTCTGAGAGCATTTGAATAGTGATGACTCTGTTACAGATAATTGAATACCTGGGGGGAGGGACAGGAAATAAAGATTTAAATAAGAAAATCTGATAAGGGTGGAGGGAGATACCTCCAAATTGAAGTTTGATTCAGATATCTATCATGTAACTTCCTATTACAGAAATAATAATTAAAGCCCAGTAACACTTTGTTTTTAAAAACTTACCAGTCAAAATAAAACTGTTAGAAATATCTGACAGCCATAGTTCTTACTATGAATCCAGTCACATAAGGCTAACATTTTTCCATATCTGCTGCCAATTTAATATCCATAAAAGCCTGGAGTTCGCTTTTGTGTTAAGTAACACCCTGAAGTTGAAGAAAATAATTTAATTGCAAATATCAATTTGGATGACTTTTCTGAGGATACTTTGCATGTTCCTGTTTTATAATAAGTACATGTGTAAAGAAATTCACTTACCAGGCACTTACCTAATTAAGTTTTTAACATAAAATAAATAGGTTGGATTCCAATTCATCCAATCATGTAAAGTATATGAAAAAAAGGCCAAATATACCAATTGGTGTTATGTTACAATAAAAAGGTGGGCTTTTGGAAATAAGTTCTAGGACTTTTTTCTATACACCACATATTAAATATGATGAAAGATTTACTCAGTATCTTTGAGATTCACCAAACAGCTGTGAAGATTATGGATGATAGAACATGGAAAATTACTAGACCTATGCCTGATATTTCTTTGGTAAGCTTCCATGAAATAAATTATATTACTAAAGATTAAGCTGGAAATTATGTGATTTTAAATTTTAAACTATGATAAAAAGTCCACAGCATACAGATATAACAATATTGAGAGGAGAATTTATAGCCTAGATTTTTATATTAATAAAAAGTGAATTAACTAAAATAAGGCAAATAAAGTCCTAATTTGGCCCCATACATGGTAACCTCTCAGAATTTAGAGTATGAAGAAGTAAAGATTAAAATTAGCTTATTTTGGGGGCGCCTGTGTGGCTCAGTGGGTTAAAGCCTCTGCCTCTTGTTCAGGTCATGATCCTAGGGTCCTGGGATTGAGCCCCGTGTTGGGCTTTTTGTTTGGCAGGGAACCTGCTTCCCCCGCTCTCTCTCTCTGCCTGCCTCTCTGCCTGCTTGTGATTTCTGTCTGTCAAATAAATAAATAAATAAATCTTTTAAAAATTAAATAAATAAAAAATAAAATTAGCTTATTTTTATGTTATTAGAGTCTAAATAATTTTGTTCACTTGATATATAGCTTAGAGAGCTGAACTGAATTTTCCTTCTGTTAATGTTTTTCTATGTTCCCACATATTCTTATAGTTTTTTTTAAAATAACTATGCACTGAAGTCCTCTATTCACCTGTCCAAAAAATGTGTTTCATTTTCTTTTTGTTTGTTTGTTTGTTTGTTTTGTTTTTTCCTCAGTTCCTTGAACTGAGAGTAGGAGTGCTGTAATTATTGACTGAGCACCTTCCATGTGGTGGTTGGTACAACAAAAGTTCTTTTTATCAAGAAGAAAGCAGTCTTTTCTGGGGGTAGGGAGTCAGTTTTATAAATGGAGATATATCTGCTACTCTTACTGGGATCCAGTTTAATCTGGCTGAAGTCCACTGGGGTGATGAGTGAATGGGGGCTCTGTCAAAATGGCACCTAAGATACACCCTGCAATGCCCATCTCCATCTTACAGATTTTAATTATAACATATGATGCTAAATTTTATGGATCACAAATATTTTAGGATTTCTGATTTGGGGTTATATACTTTTTAATTAAAAGATAAATACTTTTGTGGCACCTGGTGGCTTAGTTGGTTAAGTGTCCAACTCTTGATTTTGGGTCAGGTCATGAACTCAACGTTATGAGATCATACCCCAAATCAGGCTCTGTGTTGGGTGGAGCCTGCTTAAGTTTCTCCTTCTCCCTCTCCCTCTGCCCCTGTCCCCCTGCTCACACACTCTCTCTCTCTCTCTTACTGTAACATATGAGCAGGTTTTCTTTATAACCGACTTGTCCTTTTCTTTTTGGGAGTGATTAGCCCAGTTATACCCATTGTTGTCACAGATATATCTGGTTGGCATTCTGGCATTCTTTCATACTTTATACTGTCATCTTTTGTCATAATTTTTTGTTTTTCACTTTCTTTTAAAATTTTATTATATGTTTTGTGTTTTTTTCTCTAATTATATTTCTTCTGGTGTTTTTTAAAGACTTCCTTCCTTCCTTCTTCCCTTCTTTCTTTCTTTTCTTACTATTTCTTCTTTTTTCATGGGGGGTGTTGTGGAGAGTGTACTTTTATAGGCATTTCTCTGTAACTTAGTTTTATTCTGGATTAAAGAAAATCTGGTTATTTGATGATTTTCTCTTTACAAAGTAATTTGGGAAATTTTACTTAGTTGCTAAAATTTTCTTACCTTTCATGAACATTACCTTTACTGGAAAATGTTTCATTGTTGACATTTTTGTATCAATAATTCTTGGATTTTTAAGTATTACTTGTTATTTCATAGACAACACTTTAATTATGTATTAAAAAATTAGAAGAAACTGTATAGGAAGGTGATAGATCTTCTTTACCTCTCTTCCAAATCAAGCTTTTCTTTTACTAGATCCGTGTTTGAACTCTGATCTTTTCAGCTTTGCTCATTTCTTCTTCATTGAACAGTTTCTCACTTACCATTCATTTTTTCATGGCATTATAATTTCTTTTTAGTTATTTCTTAAATTCTGTTGTTCATATTTCATCTCTTTAACACAGTTTTTGGTCTCTGCATTGTACTCTTATTGTACAATGGGAATTGATTGAGGTTTTATTGATTTTTTTCAACTTATATTTGTGTTTTATCAAACAGCCCATCTGCTCAAGGGCACCATTTTTTTTTTATTGTTTATCAGCCAACATTTTTCTGTCTCCTTTCTTTCCCTTCCCTTTTCTTATTATCTCTACCTTTTGTTTTCTTTTTCTTGTTATTTATCTACAGGTTCTATTTGGGTTTTAGGCCAATTATTGTACTTTTTCAAATGATGTAGGTTTGGGATGGACCCAGCTATTAGTAAAAAGTTCAAGTTGGGGAAAGGCCAGTATCTTTTTATAAGGTACTTAAAATTATTTTTATAATACATGGTTGTCTCAAAAATTGATTTGTTAGTCTTCATGTTCCACTCAATTTAAGTGACACAGTGTGGGAGCTCAGACATTTTCAACTCAGAAAATGAGTGCTGAAGACACTCAAAAGATGTAATGAAAGAATGGAAATATGGAAGTTTTCCATTCTTATTGCAGTGGCATTTGGCCCTAGTCCACAGTCAGATGACTAATCTGTAAATAATAAGGGATTTTGGCCACAGCTATTAACACTCAGAGTAAAGCCCTCTTTATTTTGACATGAATAGAATCTTATAACTTGTCCCTGATTCTTTTCCTTTTATTCTATCATAGCAAGCAAGTGGCTAACTTACCTACAGCTGGTCTTATTTTCATGTGTAGAGAAACAGAGCTACCCAAGATAAGAGGGTAGGTAGACAACCCAGGTCCACAGATATTATTATTATTATGCATGTGTCCATTTTAATAATTGTAAATATAAAACTAAAGACAGAAAACTCCCAGCAACAAATTAATAGACTTAACTAGGAACTCCTAAAATATTAAAAGGAAAAAGTAAATCAGACAGTATGTGGAATATGTATAATATATTTGGAGGAAAATGATTAATCACAGCAGCAGAAAATAGATAAAGTATGTATCAAAACATTTTACCAAAAAAGGAATAAAAAGTGTCCAATTCAGATACATTGGTTCTGCACTGGTGCTCAGTTGCACTAACATTTAAATTATTTACCTTCAAATGGGAGTTAGAGGTATTTTTTATCCAATGATACTATGTATACATTGATATGCATAAAATGATACTATGTATACATTGTTGATTAGAATACAAACAGGTAGTTAGTTTATCAGTCTATATGTATCTTTAAATATATGTATACTATTTTACTGTATCATTCAACTTTTAGTATACTAGTCAGAGGAAATGTTTGGTCTCTTCCAGATAGAGTAGACAAGGACGTTGTCTCTGAAATTCTAATCATGACTTTCTTGTTCAAAAAGCCCATTGCTTTTAGTTATTTTCAAAAACTGGGAAATCCTCAGCAAATATTCTAAGTTTTTCATAATGTGTTATCAGTATCAGATACTGTAATTCCACATGCATTATGTATTCTTGACATAACAGCTCACTTAGGAGTAAAATAAGCTGAGCTCTTATCTTTCCTACCATGCTACCCTGTATTCCATGTTTATTCTATTTTTCTCTCTGCCTAAAATCTTTTCTATACTAATCTTTATTTTTCCCTTTCTGAAATATTTTTTTTTTTTTGGTTTATGGAAGCAAGAATATTCCCATAGTTTTCCCCATCTCAATTATTGGCTACTTCATTCTTCTAATATCTCAGATCAAAAAAAAAAAAAAAATGCTTGGAGGTATTCTTGATTCCTCTCTCAAAAAGGTGATCGATTCTATCCACAAACTCTGCCATCCTCTTTCCAGAATGAATTCTGGATCTGACCACAGTTCACAGTCACCTCTTCTGACAAATGCTGGTCAAGCTACTACTGTCTCTTACCTAGGTTATTAAAGTAGCCTTTTAATAAATCTTCTTTTGAATCTCTTCATTTGGTGGGAGAACGAGGCTAAGACTTAATCAGATACCGCAATTCTTTTGCAGCCTTCAATTACATTACGGTCTCACTCTACAAAAAAGCAAACAAATAAGACAGTATTTAAATCAGGTCCAAAGTGTCCCAATATGAGCTGATCCTATTTGCTTCTCATACCTTCCTTCCCAGTCCTCTTCCTCACTCAGGTATCTCTAGCAACATTGGCTCTCTTGTTCATTCTTGCTCACACAGGTGTATTCTCATTTTGGGGAGTTTGCACATGCTATTTTTTTTTTAACTAATTTTAGTGTTACTACTTATTCTAGTTTTACCTGTTTCTCATGTTTATGTGATTACAATATATTTTTCTTAGTGTTAAGGACTAAATTTTGTTTACCAAACTGCCTCTTATGGAAGCCAAGAACACAATACATAATTTCTAACTTTACCATGAAATATTGGTTAAATTGAATTGAACCTAGAATCAAAGGGGCTAAATCTGTAACTGAAGGTCACACTGAGTTAATAGTAGAGAAAGAAATGTGTCCTGATCTGTTGATTCCAAGTCAAGTACCTGGCCCATTTTTAACCCCTTATAGGAATTCATATTAAGCACTGAGTCTGATTTTACTTAGTTCTCATCTGGAGAAAATCAGAAGATGTAAGGTGAACAACCTATACGGAATTTAAAAATATTTCCCCCCCCCATGTTATTTCTCTCTGCTTATTTCACTCTATTACTTATTTTCCTATTTTATTTTATTTTTTTAAGATTTTATTTATTTGTCAGAGAGAGAGCAGAAGCACGGAGACCTGCAGGCAGAACAGGCAGAGCAGGCAGAGGGAGAAGCAGGGTCCCGGCTAAGCAAGGAGACCACCGAGGGACTCCATCCCAGGATCCTGGGATCATGTCCTGAGCATAAGGCAGATGCTTAACAACTGAGCCACCTAGGCGTCCCTACTTATTCTCCTATTGTAGACCCTATTTTTTTTTCTTCTTAGTTTCTTAGAATAGTGATGGTTAAGTCATCAGGAGGACTAGTTATTATAAAAGTCATTTCAGATTTTATTTTAGACTTAAGGAGGTTTACAAAGGGATGTTAAGTAATGGATGAAATACAGAAAATTTGTTTTAAAAATATTTTATATCGATTGACCATTATGCAACTGTTTTTCTTCAACTTAAAACGTTGGATGAAAATGAATGCTAACTAACCCTTTTAGACAAATAGTCAAAAAGACAATTTTAATTTAATTTTTTAAATCTATCAAGTGAAGATAAACTTTTTTCCTTGAGAATTTTTTATCAGGTTTGGACTACCCACCATGGACATTTCTAGAGTAATGATAGAATATGTTTAAAAAATTAAATAATGTTATTTTGTTACAAAACAGAATGTTGGTGGATGAACACTTCTGTTGTTTCATGTTTGTCTTTCCACCAAATAGTGAGCTTTGCTAAGAGATACAGAAAACTTGGCTTAATCTTTTGACCTTGCATTCATATAGCCTTACCTATTGCTCCATTATTATTTAATTGACTTGTTTTGAATGTGAGATGTTACTCTACCTTTTACAAGTGATGTTACTTAACTATGTAACTTCTCTCTTTTAACAACATAGTAACAATGTATAGTTGGAAAAGTTTCCAAAACTCCAAGCAAGGTTAATTCAACTATTTTACATCAGTCTAATGAAGCTGACAAACTATTTCAGAGAGATAATGAGGAATACATAAAAAGGATAACTATAAAACATGTCTTAAGTGCAGAGACAGATAAATAAAGAGCATCGTGAGTAATGGAAGACAATGGTGGTAATCAGAACAGAGATCATAGGAAAACAGACCCATGATTACATTCCTTTATTTCATCTCTATCTAAATTCATTACTTAAAAAATAATTTGCACAATAATTTACAAGTGCTTGACCATAGATAGCATTCTTAACATAATAAGACTTCACAGAAGTAATATTCAGAATGTAAAGAAAATATTTCATTATACAAATGACATATACAAGCTTTTTTAATAACTTTATGGTAAAGCATTTAAAATAATAATACATCTGGACCTGAGGATGATGATGGTGATGGTAATGATGATGATGAAATCCTTTCACTTCTGTTGTATAGCATAGCACAGTCATGAGAGTGATAGTACATTTCAATTGGTATATTTGATTTATTAGAAGCTATGTACTGGTGTCACCTCCTACTCAAGAGAGGGAACTATATCACATCGGGGGTTACCCTAGAATGTGTCAGTCACAGTTAAAGGTGTTGTTAGAACTTAAGGATGATTGTTTGGAGCATGGCTCAAAGCAAGCATCATGGACTTTTTTGTAACTTAAGACATTCTTTAACTCCTTCTGTTTTTTTGTTTTAAGAGTTTCTATTCTATATTTAGCATCAAGCTCCTAAATTGGACTATATGAAAAAGTCATTAAAATTGTATTCACCTTCCTTAAAAGAAAATTGAATTTGGATAAATAAAAAGGTTGTCCTAAAATTATGAAAAGCAAATAGATTTGGGGGGTTAGGTCATTATACATTTTAAGGAAGTACAACTTGACATTTCATATGTCTCACATTTATGATAATATATTCTAAGGTAATATTGAGGGAACTACATTGATAATGAATAATAAAGTTGTTCATTATATCACTGTTATAAGAGTTAAACATTGAGAAAAGTCTAATAGTCAGAAAATTTGCAAACTATGTAACTATTTTATTGAATGTATTGGACTAAAAAAGGTACATGAAGAAAAAGTTTTTCTCAGAGAAACACAGGAGAAAGGAGGGAAAAATAAAACAGGACAAAATCAGAAAAGGAAACAAACCCTAAAGGACTCTTAACCCTAAGAAACAAATTGAGGGTTGCTGGAGGAGAGGGAGATGGGGGATTGATAATGGTTACAGCCATAAGGAGGGCACATGATGTAATGAGCATTGGGTGTTATATACAACTATGAATCAGTGAACTCTACCCCTGAAACAAATAATACACTATATATTAATTAATTGAATTTAAATAAAATAAAACTTTTTAAAAAATAATTTTTCTACAATTAATATATTCAAACAATATCTGCCTTTCTTGTTACTTAATGGTATTGAGCAAATGGCATGATTTTATTTTTATTTTAAAAAGTATTTATAAAAATATTTATATATTACATTTTGGTTAAATCACAGCTATAAACTTAATTTCAATTTTAAAGTTCTGCCTTTCCTCAAAGTCTATCAGATCGTGGATCCAAGATCAGTGGGAGGAAAGAGGGCCCATGACCTTATGGTGTCTGAGTTCTGTCATTACTCCTTTTCTTATCCCTTCTGCTTCTTTCCCTTTTAGGGTTGAAGAGTTAGAGTCAGAGGAGCAAGAATGAGAAGAAAAAAGTCAAATACGTGTTTTGTTTGGTTTTAATTTTTAATTTGTAATGGCTATTTACATTTCTTTTCTGCTAATCAAATGCAATATGTCTTAATGCAGGTATACAAATATTGGCTATTTGGTGGGGTTCATTACTGGATTCTTCAAAAAAGCTTTAGAAGATCTTTACAGTGCGCTATTCCCTGCTGTGAAACACAACTTCTTATGTGTTCTTTCCTGTCCCTTAGTAAACAAAATACTCCCATGTTCTTCCAACTATATTCTCCAATTATCAGCCAAGTCTGTCACTTGATGGACTTGGGGTGAAGAAAGGAACTTTGATTTTCCTTCCACTCACTGTGGTGTTCTATTTTCTCTGTATCTTTAGGAATCAGGAATAGGGATGAAGGAAAAAGGGCCAAATAACACCCTTCTTAGACCTTGGCAATCAGGGGACCTTTCCTATGACTTATATATCAAATAACATGTGCAAGTTATAAAAATAAAATACAATAAGTATACTACAGAATATGAATGTCTGGTTTATTCAAAATCTTGGCTCAATGCTGACACATCAAGACCTATAATTTCAAAGCATTTACCCTCCAAACTCTGTTGAGACCTCAAGGAAATACTTCTCCATCTGTCTTACTGTATATTTTGAAGGAAAAAGCAACTACTTCTTAGTGCCTTGACAATTTGTGTATTCTGTTATCAGTGTCAAAATCATACGATAGTTTGATTTTCAGTTAATCTTTATGTCATGAAAATGGTGCAGTAAGAAAAAAGACTAATTAATTAACTTGCATATTCTTTATTTCAGACAGCATGGGTACAATAGATTCTTGCTTAGTGAAATATTTTCCCTCATCTGAGGAGGGCCAAATCTTCCTTTTCTTCCTTCTCCATGTGATTTAATTTGTGATTTCAGAATTACTGTGATACTTTCAACAGTTATTTATTGTGATTTAAAAACACTTTTAATATTAAAAAAGTATATTATCTTAAATTTGTTCATATTGCATGTGTGTGTGGGGGGGTTATATAGTATATATGTATCCAAACACAATGTGCAATATATTTTTTTAAGATTTTATTTTTTTGACAGACAAAGATTACAAGTAGGCAAAGAAGCAGGCAGAGAGAGGGGGAAGCAGGCTCCCCG
The DNA here is from genome assembly GCF_002288905.1 of Enhydra lutris kenyoni. NCBI lineage: Eukaryota > Metazoa > Chordata > Mammalia > Carnivora > Mustelidae > Enhydra > Enhydra lutris. Next base: position 45,538,681 of record NW_019154105.1, on the reverse strand, counting down.
CTGAGCAGAGAGCCCGATGCGGGGCTCAATCCCAGGACTGTGAGATCATGACCTGAGCCGAAGGCAGCAGCTTAACCCACTGAGCCACCCAGGTGCCCCCACAATGTGCAATATTAATGAGATCCCAGTTTATTAAATTGCCAACGTGTTACTAGCTCGCAAAATTTATTTTTAATTATATGAAATATTTGAATATATTTTTAAAGACTTAAAATGTTTCTGTTTTAAATGTTTCTATATTCATTATTGATAATTTGTGTTTTGCCTTTTAATGTTGATAATGAATTGTGAATTTAGAAACAAAGTAACTTTTTGAAGCATAGGAATATGATACAATTACATTTAGCTTGATTTATATTTTCATACATATATTCACATTTTTATGCTTTCAATAAACTTGCATTTTATTTCTAACTGATTTTAATTTATCATTTGAGCATAAATTATGTGAAATTTTTTATTATAATAACATAATTATTGTTTTTCTGAGAAAGAGTAAGAAAAATAATCCATGTGGGGTAAACATAAAAATTTATGTATTATGTGTGTATTTTATCTTTCTACTAACTTAAACATAACTTGCCATATATAAAATATTTAGAAATGTACAATAATAATTAAAACCAGTTTTCTTTCATAAAATCCACAGCCTTACCTGTATTTTAAAATTTTATCATTACGAAGTTATATTTATTAAGTAGGAAAACAGAGTGGATATTATTTAACAATTTGTTATCTTGATTCATAACTTGATAATATTTATATGTACATTATTTGAACCTTTATCTGTGCCCTTGCCCCTGGCTTGGAGATATGAGGGACACTTACGGGAACATATCTTTTTATTTAACTAGCAGAGCTTGTTATTTTATTTTCTCTTTCTCTCTCTCTCTTTTTCCCTGAATCTCTGGGTAATAATGATTAACTATCAGTGCCCTTAGTGGCACACATGCAAATGCTGAAACATTTTTCAAAAATGTGTTTGAATTCTTCAATGAATCCTGCCTCTCTTTCCCACTGCCAATTCCTTCTTCAAGATCTGGTTTACTGTTTTCCAAACAGCCCTCCTGCCTCAGCTACAAGCTCCATCTCTGTACATGCATTTGTCTCTTGCTCTTAGAATCTTTGGGCAGGTAGACAATGCTCCTGGGTTTGGTTTTGAGAAAATGGCTCCAAGTGACCTAAATTCTGCAGTAGTAACTCTTGATTCCCACAACATTCATACATCCTTGATACAGCTCAAATGGAAAGAGCATAGTCAGCTATACCCAGGTAAGTTGAAAGTTCAACTTGATATTTCTCCCCAATTCTTATGTTAGCACAAGGGCAACTCATTGAATTTGACAGCCTTACAGTCTTTAAAGAAGCATATTGAATAGGGGCTACCCACTTCCAAACAAAAATGGAACAAAGAAAGAGTAGAATGTTACCTCCGAACCACTCTTCCCCTACTTATTTCTCTCTGCAAACAGTGAGGGTGAGCACTGAATTAGTGACTGGTAATGGTGGAGTCCCTTCCTACTTGGCAATTCTTAGAGAAAGGCATCTGTCCCTGATACTGGCATCTATATAGTCTCATTTCAGAGGAAGAACTTTCAAGTATGTTTTTAATTATTAGTCATTATTAGTGTAAAACCTCCATTCTATCTCCTGTTGTAATGGTGAGCTAAAGTGTGAGATTACTTAAAATACAAATTATCTTAAAGAAAAATTGGCTCAAATAACCAGTTGACTTATTACTTCACAAACAATGTCCAAAATTTAACAAATATATATATATACATATATGTGTGTGTGTGTGTGTGTGTGTATATATATATATATATATATATATATATTTTTTTTTTTTTTTTTTCCGCCAAGCTTGGGGGTCACTTATGAAAAAGAAAGTGTAGCTTCAAGGGAAGAGTAAAAATCTTAGAAAAAATGAATATTAGAAATGGTGAAAACAAAACCCTAAATAACAATCCACAGCTCAAAAAAATGTGATAGAACCTAAAAGAATCACCAAAGCATGACTTGGGCTCTGAAAGGATCTTCCACTTTAAGAAAAAATCATTTTATTTTCCACTCAGAAAGCAATTTCCTATTTTTAAAACTGCATGTCTAGCTTTGACATTAAACTAATATGTATTGATTCCTATCTCTCTGGTTGTACTAGAGAATATTGATTCATATGTTAAAAAATTATCGACACCCTTATCACAGTGTTTCTGAAATTAATATTTTAACATTTTCAAGAAAGCGCTAATCTATTCAATCAGCAGATTAATATTCTGACCTTAAAATTCACATTTGCGGAAGAAGGGTAGAGAGAGAAGACCTCAACAATATCATAGAATTTTGTCTACTCCTTAACTTTTCCTATTTCTGGGCAACCATTTGTCTTTTGTTCATACTACTGAGAATCTTCAGTGCTATGTGGAAAAACTGATAGATATTTGACTTGCATATTCAGAAAAGTAAAATATTTTTCTGTGTGATATAAGTAAAAGCATTCTTTGTATGATGTGCCACGTTCTAGCTATCTACTATTAACTTACTTATTCCTCCAATTATATATATAACATTATACGTGGAAAACAGGTTCAGAGACACGAGGAGATTTTATACAAGTAACAGCTAGCAAGTGCTCAAGGTTAATTCTGAATCCAGGGAATTAGCTTCAGGGTCTTCTTTTTACTCAAAACAAATTAGTGTGTGTTATACTGAACAAATGTTGCGGTATTAAATAAATACTTTTGTCATGGTGATGGTGGTGATGATTTGCAGTGTTTTTTTTTTATTTAAAATAACTGTTTTAAAGAATTTATTTGGCTAGGATTTAGTGAAATTGTGAAGGAGGAGGAAGAGGAAAAGGAAGAAATTTAGAAGAAGAAAAAGGAGAAGGAATAGGAAAATGAAGGAGGAAGATGAGGAGGAAGGGGAGGAGTAGGGTCAAGAGAATCATGAAGTGGAGGAGGAGAGTACATTAAGTCCCATTAACTAGAGCTAAACCAATGCTTGTTTATAGCTCACATCTTATATCAAAATTCACAACTTATTTCTCATGCCCTATTTGATTAATAAACTGATAATCTCATATAATACACAAACATACAGAGATTAGTTTAATGAATGAGTCTCAGAATTAGAGACCCTTACAATCTTACAAAACCATTGTATTTTTCCCCATGATTGCTGATTGTATTAACATTGTATTTATCCTTTTTGGCCTTTCACATGATGATGGAAGAGAGTTCATAAGACATGAAACATCTAGCTCTGATTAAGTCAGTTTTGGCAATGGACATCTGGCAGTAACAGTTTTCAGATGTTTTGAGTTAATTACAGTTTTGCTGATGAGGACAAACTCATGTCAATCCTGATGGATTAGCTAGCGTTGAGCAAAAGAGAATCCTGTTCTCTACACAAATTTAACCACAGTCACATCACATGCAGTATAGTGGTTTTGGTGTGCACAGAGATTATAATATGAATAGTTCAGTAAAATGTATAAACTGACAAAAAAGAAGAGGAGAAATAATTTGGTGAGGTCATTTTAAGAGTTAAAATACTATACCTCAAAAAAATACATTTTATATATGAAGAAACATATGGATTCTTCCCCTTGGCAGTACATTTACTAAAACTGAGATTGGTATATCTAATACAGTGAAGATTAGAATGGCCCCTGGGCAATGACAACACACAAATTCGTGAAGCTATATGTCATATATATACATATATATATATATATATATACACACACACATATATAAAATAAGATGAAATTAGAGAGGGATACAAACCATAGGAAACTCTTAAGTATAGGAAACAAACTGAGGGGTACTGGAGGAGGTGGAGTAATTGGGTGATGGGTGTTAAGGAGGGCACTTGTAACGAGCACAGGGTGTTACATGCAACTGGTGAATCACTAAACTCTATTTCTGAAACTAATGATACACTATATATTGATTTAATTTAAATTTTTAATAATGTAGGTAAATATAAATACATGTTGTGCTACTATTTGCGTTATCACTTTTCTTATGCATCTCCACCACAAAGGATCTAGAGCCAAACTTGATCTTCCAAATTCTTCTTCTCAAAGAAACATGTGATTGTCAGCCCATGATTTTTCCTTGGTTGAATGGATGAACTAGATCATTGCATAAACCATTCTTGAGTTGAAGTCCCTTCTGTAATACCATCCCTTCATGTGGCACAGAATCCTTTCAACTTTCCTTGTCATCATGCATTGTGCATCTGTCAAAAACTTCCTCTTCTTCCAGGCTATGAGATTCTTAAGATGATTAGAGACTATGTCTATAATCTTAATTTGAAGGATTCAATATTGCACAGAATGGGTACTTATTAAATATGTGTTTAATCTATTTGAATATCATTTGCTTTTAAAATATCCTAAAAGGCAAATGTTAAAACACAGTTTGCAAATATTCTTTACTAAAGCAATATCCAAAAGTTATTAATTTAATTTAATTATGTTGAATTTAATTTATGCATTCATGCAACATATATTTATCAAGAACTTACTATCAGATATTGTGCTTGGCTTGAGACACATTGGTAAATAAGATATCCTCAGCTGATGGCCTCAGGGAGCTTATTGTTTGTTAGAAAATCATACAAGAAATTACATGACAGCAACCACCAAGTGTGATTTTTGTAGTGATAGGAAAACTATATTGAGCTACCAATAATAATAGAGGGATGAGCATGAAACACTTTTGGTGTTTGGTTTCTGCCCAAGAAGGCCCCCTCACTCACTTTTGCATACATCTGTCTTTGGAGGCAATCCTTCAATTTTGGAAGAACTTCATCAGAAAAAGTTGTTTTCATACAATATAACCCAGCTTGTAGTTACAGTAGACACCATCAGAGATAGGAATTTGATCCAGACTGAGACAACCAGAATTTTCTACAAGTATTGGAACTAGGAAGAATAAGGATTATATAAATAATGCTTCCGAAATGAGTTTGGCAGTGCTAGGGACACAATATATGAAGATAAAAATATGACTAAATGTATTGTCAGGCATAATTTAGAATCAAGAGAAAAATAGGTTTCTAAAAAAATTTTAGAGGCTTTATACATAGGATTGCCTGGCTAGAGATTCTTATATAAATATTATCTCAACAGGAAATTAAAATTGTAAATGCACTAGAACACTTTAGTTGGCACAGTTTAGTTTTGTTTTTAAGAATTTATTTATTTATTTATTTACTTATTTATTTATTTGAGAGAGAGAGATGAGCAGGGAGAGGAGCAGAGGAGGAAAGAGAGGGAAGGGACAGAATCTTAAGTAGACTCCATGCTGAGCACAGAACCTGACATGGGGCTCCATCCATTGACCCAGAGATCATGACCTGAGCTGAAACCAAGAGTTGGATGTTTAACTCACTGAGCCACCCAGGTGCCTCTACTTGACACAGTTTTTAAAATATTTCTGATAAAAAATTGACTTGAAGATTTTGAGTTGAAATTTCCATACAACAATTTAATCTTGGGTTATTCAGCACCTTAGAGAGGACAAAGCTCATAGTACTTAATAATAGTTGTTGAATTGAATTGAATCAAATTCCCAATATTGCTGACAAATTATTGACAAGATTACTTAAATTTCAAAAAATATGTAAGATACATTAAAATTTTTTTGAGATGGAAAATATAAAGTGCCCAATTTCATATGTAATTAGCATTTTTAATGTTAGGAATTTTTCAAAAGTGACCCAAAATAGTGAAAAAAATTTCTCATTATGTTAGTGGTGGGGTAAATCAGTGCATTTATGGCAAATAATTTGGCAAAAGCCTTATTATTTTATAACATTCACATCAAAAATTTTACTTCTAGGTATTTATTTTATAGGCATAATTATGAATTATTTAAGATAAAGTTATAACATTGTTCAGTGTAATATGGTTTGCAATAGAAAATTTTCTAAACAACCTAATAGTCTAAGAATAGGTAATTGATTGAATAAATTTTCATAGACCGTTACCATATAATACTATGCAGTCACTAAACATTATGTGGTGGAATAATATTTAATGGCTTGGAAAGTGGTCAGGAGGTAATGTTAACCCAAAGAACAGATTATAAAATAGTGTGTAAAGAATAATGTCATTTAATGTCCAAGTATATATGGGATTATATATGAATGAAATGCTTGGGGTGATTTTTCTCTCTTTATTCTCTTATACTACTTTTAAATTTTTTTTCTTCAATGTCTACACTTTACTAGTTACAATGGCTCTAATATGGTAGCAGGCAGTCTCCTAATCACAATGACTTAATACAATAAAAATTTAGTTCTCACATAATTAACACTGTTTGTCCAAGAGACTCTCTGGGACAGTGTTCCTCCAGAGAGCCAGGGTGCTTTTTGGCTTCATAATCTCAGCACATGTTCTCTATGAACAAAAGGTAACAAAAGAGACCCATGATCCACGGACAAAAATTCATCACATGGTCCCACCAGCTACAAGAGGTTTGAAAATTTCTGTCATCCTGTAGAACCAGTAGTGAAAGGAAAACATTGCTAAACTCTAGTAATTAAGAAGAAACAGGCATCAATTACTACATATGTGTATTTTTTAAAATTCATAAATTATATTTGAATCATAAAGGAAAATGAAGGGGCAGCTGGGTGGCTCAGTGGGTTAAGCTTCTGCCCTTGACTCAGGTCATGATCTCAGGGTTCTGGGATCCAGCCCCACATTGGGCTCTCTGCTCAGCAGGGAGCCTGCTTCCCCCTCTATCTCTGTCTGCCTCTCAGCCTACTTGTGATCTCTCTCTCTGTCAAATAAAGAAATAAAATCTTAAAAGAAAGAAAGAAAAAAGTGAAGCATAAATTTGCCTCTGTAAATGGTAAAATATTAACATGTTAAAAATATTAACAGTTTTTAAGTGGTGAAAAAGTATATTTTTGAATTCTGAACTGTAATGTTTTAGTATCCACAGGCATATTGAAATATGAAAAGATCTATTTAGCATCTTACAGGTGGGGAAAAGACCTAAAAATGACAAGAGATTAAATAGTTTAAAACAAGTGGTTTTGAATTAATTTTAACCTCTAGGTACAAATTATGTCTCAGGTTAAAGTAAAGACCAGAAAAAAATAAATATATGAATCAATGAATTAATGAATTAGCAGATTAGAGAATAAGTGTCAGTATGATCTTGGCGTGAATGTCAGTTATTAAAGTGAGATGTTAAGAAATAGAAATTAAAATATGCTCCTTTTTTCAGTTTCACAAAATATGCTCCTTTAACTCAAAATGGATGGTAAGGGTGAACCCTGAAAAATATGATAAACATGCTGGATGATAATTCTAGTCATAATCCTAAAGCAATAGTATTGAGCATTTATAAAATAACATAAAAATTACTAGTAGTAATATAATTTTATATAGAATAAAAGTAAAAATGGATATTTAATTTTTCATATCAATTCCTGTTCAGCTCCACCTCATTTATAGCTATGTTTGTATACAAGTAATAACAATTAGGGGCACCTGGGTGGCTCAGTTGGTTAAGTATCCTACTCTTGCTTTCAGCTCAGGGTCATGAGATCAAGCCCTGTGTTTGGCTTCATGCTGGGTGTGGAGGCTACTTGGGATTCTCTACCTCTCCCTCTGTCCCTCCATCACTACCCACCCCCCACCCTGCTTGCATGCTTTCTCTCTCTCTCTCAAAACAATAAATAAATAAATAAATAAATAAATAAAAGTAATAGCAATGATCTATAACCACTTAGCATATTAATGATAATTGAATAAATTAGTATTAAGAGATATGTTATATGAGCTGAACATTTGAGTGACTATTTTTATAGTATTAAATCTTTCCTTCCTAGTCATTATTAAAAAACTAGTTGAGCTAATATATATACAACTATTGGAAATTAATTTAAATACAAATTTAATTAAATTAATTTATTTTCTGACTATTTTTTGTGTCTCTCCCTTCATTTTTGAAAGTTAGACAAATATATAAAATATTTTGGTAAGTAATTCATGATGTTTTTGACAAACTATTGAGATAAAATTGTGAATAAAATTCAAAAGAAAAAATCAAATTTATTTTATTTTTAAGAAGTTTTGCTTAGGTCATTGGACCTCAATGTTAGAACTCTTTCAAATATATATCAAAACTTTGCAGAGATATCTATTCAATGTGCAATTTCTAGTCAAATAAAGTAATTGGCTATTTCTAATGCTGCACAGTAGGGTCAGCAAATTCAGTTTGGTGTCTGTTTTTTTGTTTTTGTTTTTGTTTTTTTAAATAAACTTATATTAGAACACAGCTACCTAATTCATTTACACATACTTTATGCTTTGTGCTACAAAGGCAGAGTTGAGTGGTTGAGATACATAACTAACTCTGTAGAAAGTGTTTGCCATTCCCTGCTATAGAGGTACCTTTATATTTATCATTTATTTAATAAATTGTTCTCTAATATATGATCACATAAATCAGTATATCTATAAATGCAAACCCAAATGAAAAAAAATTTAAATTCAGTCCTCTGGAATTTGAAAATAATGGTAAATGGTTATTATTCCTTGAAACACAAGAGCAGTTTTACTTTCTTTAACTTTTTAAAAACTTTTTTGTACAATTTTAATGTAAACTTAGTCCTTGCTAAAGTTTCTTAAATTTAATGTTAGTTGTAAAAAAACTGGTACAGTCTATCAGAATTGTATTCTGTTCTCATTGTGTGATTAAAGAATTAAAGTTTTCAAAAACACAGGTTTTATTTTTTTTTTAAGAGTTTATTTATTTGACAGACAGAGACACAAGTAGGCAGAGAGATAGTCAGAGAAAGAGAGGGGGGAAGCAGGCTCCCCAGTGAGTAGAGAGCCCCGCACGGGGCTCAATCCCAAGACCCTGGGATCATGACCTGAGCCAAAATCAGAGGCTTTAACCCACTTAGCCAAGCAGGCACCCCTCTAAAACACAGGTTTTGAAAGCCAAGTATATTTTAGTTGACTACACATTTCATCATTTCTTCTAGCTTACATAGTATACTTGAAAATGTTATTAATATGCCAATATTTCTGCTTAACAATGTGACTTCATAGAAATAGACAACATTCATGACAGTCATTGTATTGTTGTCTCATCCTTGGTTCAATTGTCTTTAACAGATCACATTAAAATGCTTAGTTTTCCCTTGTTGAAGTAGGCTAATAAAAACTGCAGTGGAAATAAATCAATGTGCATAAAAATAATCAGAAATTTTAGATATAATTACTTGCATGCAAATATACTGGTTATAAATATTAAGTAGTGTGTTCTGTATGTGTTTGCATGAGTGTGTTTGCATGTGAAGATATGGGTGCGTTCTAACTAAAATCCACAAGTTATCCACATCAGTGATAGATTTTGAAAGCTAAATCTTACTCTGAATTCCAATGATAAGGGAAAAATCCTTTAAAATATTCTTTAAATTGTTTAAACTCTTTGATCAAAACCCTCTTTTGGCTCCCTAACACTTGTGCTAAACATCATGGTCCTTTGGTGGCAAAATTATTACTTAGACCTCTCTCTTTTTAATAACCCAGCTATATCTTCTGGTTCACCCACCTTCTTTCATGAATTCACCTAAAGGCCTTCTCATTGGCTAAGACTCTATGCCTAGAGTGTTCTTCCAAAGAAATCTACATGACCTGTTTCCTGAGTTGTTCACATCTTTGCTTTCAAAAAAACAAACAAAAAATACTGTCTCAATATTTATTTTGGTGAAGATCTGCCTTTGAGTGATTCCTTAAGTTTATGCTTATCTGCATGTATCTTTATTGTGACTTCACCTTTCAATATCATTTCTCTATCTATAAAATTGTAGTTGTTGTTGTTTTTTTTTAAGATTTTATTTATTTATTTGACAGAGATTACAAGTAGGCAGAGAGGCAAGCAGAGAGAGAGGAGGAAACATGATCCCCGTGGAACAGAGAACCCAATGAGGGACTTGAACCCAGGACCCTGGGACCATGATCCGAGCCGAAGGCAGAGGCTTTAAACCATTGAGCCACCCAGGCGCCCCTATAAAATTGTAGTTTAACAGATATTTTCTTTTCATATTTAAAACATTTGGTTCTATTGTTTCCTTACTTTCGTTATCTCTATTGATAAGTCAGCTGTTAATTTTATTGATTATCTTTGAAAATGATATGCCTTTAAGATTCTCCCTCTGTTCCTGCTTTTTAACATAATGATGTGCTTAAGTGAGGTTGCCCTCTTTGGTACTCATACTTGCTTCTTGAATTTAAAATAACTTCGAGTGTTTCAACAGTTGTGGAAAATACTCTGGAAAAGGTTGAAGCTGTGATCAGTTAAGAACTGGGAAATGAGTGCAATAGCTTGCTGACAGAAGTCTAGATGGGGTGGCAAGCATGCTATATTATTGTTCGAAGCAAAGGTCAGAAACTGTTACATGAGTCAAATATAGCTTATAGACTATTTTGTAAACCATATTTTGTTAGATCACAGTCATACTGATTTGTTTAGATATTATCTAAATATCTAAACCATAGTTTGTTCGATCACAGTCATACTGATTTGTTTAGATATTATCTAAATCTGTTTTCACACTGAACTGAGAAAATTGAGTAGTTAACACAAAACCATATTTACAGAACTTGAATATTTACTATCAAGTGCTCTACAGGAAGCTTGCTTACTTCTGGTTTAGAGAAATAGTATGGTCTTAGCAGTCAGGGCATCTTGATAAAAAATAAATAAATAAATAAATAAAAGAAAACAGGAACAAAAAATCTGGTTCTAACATATGCTAACACTGTTTACTTTGTACTTAACTTTTCTGAACCTTGCTTTGCCTTCATATACAGTGATAATAATATTTACTTAACAGAATTATTATGAGAAATACATAAAATGCATAAGCAAATGCATGTGAAGATTCAGACATCACAGTGTGGTACATAATGGGCCCTCAGAAAATGTGATTTAAGCAACCCAATTTTTCCTTTGTATTTTGTTTCATGATAGCCAAGTTCAGGGCACATATGCATCAAGTCTGAAATACTGTAAAACTGACTGAATATTTATCTACTATTTGCATTTTCTTTCTTCTTCTATCTATCCTTTGCATGACTATATTGATAACAATATATGTTTTTCTTCATGTTGTAACATAATAAGAGCAGCTATTCTCTTTTGATACAGAACTCCTTATTTTCCTTTGCTTTATTCAAAAGAGTGATTTTCCTTCTTTTTGAATGAAAGTGACTTTCTCCAGGGCAGAATGAGTCCATGCTGAAAAGCCAAATGTGTTATGTGAAGATTAAATACTTCTAGTAATCCAAGAAGGGGAAATATGTTGTTGTTATTTTATTGTTGTTTTTGCCTTTACTGACTCAGTACATTAAAATGCCCTGACCTCAATGGATCATTAAGATGCTTTTGACTGACCAGAAAAGCCTTTTGTGATACATACATTTGATGGACATCATAGATATTCAAGGGCTAATGACAAAAGGAACGAAGAGCCCAAACATTAGGCAATCTGAGCCCGGGATGTCATCCAGTTACACTGGCAAGAGTAACCAGTGCTTGAAACTTGCTGGCTCAGGATCCACTCCAGCTGACCGCTTGTCCTCAAACGCGTGGGAAATTAACCTTGCCTGGATTCTGATTAAACAACAGCTAAATGTCTATTCTCCTCACGAGTGGAAAATTCATCCTTTCTGTCAAAAGCGTTTTTCCCAACCATCTGCTTAGTAGAAGTAACGTCCATGAAGTATGTCATGGACCTTTACAGTGTTAACTTCAGGTACTTCAGGAAAGCTACTCCCAACACAATTTTCTGAGGAACCCCTGTGTACTGGGGAGGAGCTTCTTGATTTAGATATATATATATCTGAAGTGTCAGGAACTAGGACTTTATGGAGGGGCCTTGTTATCGCATTTGTTTCATGCTACTTTATGTGATGTTGCATGTTTTGCATCAAGTTCTTTACATTTTGGGGGATTAACATGTCCAAAGTATTTTACCAGACAGTGATTCTCAATTGCACTGTGCTTCAGAAATAACTGAGGAGCTTATAAAAACCCAAATTTTTTGACCCAGACCACAGAGTTTCTGATTCAGAAGGACTGGTATGGATCCTGATATTTGTATCATCTGCCAATTTCCCAGATGTTGCTGATGTTGGTGGAAACATAATGAGCACTGATGCAACATATGAAACATAATTAAGTTTTTTTATGGAAATATTATGTGGGATAATACTCAATTTCATTTTTCACTCTGGATACCACATCTTTGCTGGAATTTCCTCAACCAGTGTATGTACTTCAAATATCCATCTCATGTCTTTTGTAGATATTTTTAGAATTTAAAATGGATCCATCAGGTAATACTAAATCCCCATGATCAAGTAAGAATATGCAATTTACTTGTTTAACCGAAGAATTTATATATTATTTATATATATGTGGCTTTGTGAATATATGTGTGTATGTATTATATATAATATTGTGTGTATATGTGTATTTATCAAAAATATCAAATTTAAAGTTAGTACACTTTATTTAAGTTGTAAGCTTTAGACAGATGTGACTTAAGGACATGCCTTTAAGCCCTCATCAGTCCTCATCATCATATTCTGGCTCTGGATAATCCATTGACTTTACGCTCTTTTGAGAGCCATGCAATTTTGTATGGAATAGCTACTTCAAAGAGTATATGGCCTCTTTATCCTTCTTTATTTTTTCCCTCTTTATTTTTTATTAGACATCTATTTTTAAAGATTTTATTTAATTATTTTAGAGAAAGAGAGATAGGGAGAACACAGAGAGAGAGTGAGAGAGAGAGAAGCAGACTTCCCACTGAGCAGAGAGCCTGACATGGGGCTCGATCCCAGGACCCTGAGGTCATGACCTGAGCTGAAGGCAGGTGCTTAACTGACTGAGCCATCCAGGTGCCCTCATCTTTTTTTTTTTTTTTTTTTCTTTAAATTTGATTGCAGAGAAGGGTGCCTGGATAGCTCAGTCAGTTAAGCACCTGACACTTGATCTTTGCTTGGGGTCTTGATCTCGGTTTTGAGTTCAAGCCCCGCTTTGGGCTCCACACTGGGCATGAAGCCTACTAAAAAAAAAAAAAAAAAAAAAAAAAACAATTGCAGACTAATCTCCCTCTTTCTATAATTGCTGCTCTTCTTTCATTTTCCAAAGATGTTTTGTTCTAATAGTTCTCTATATTTCTTTTTCATTAAGTTATTCACTGTGCTAAAATTTTCAGTTTGTGTCCTTCATTCTTCAAAGTGCCAGCAGCAAAGTGTTGATGCATCTATTTATTTATCTTTTTCCAGTCTTAATTAAAACATCAGGTCTTGATATTTATAATTCTGGACCAGAGGAAGGGTTTACACCTCTGAATTTTTTGTGGAAATAATTTTTCCAGATTTAATGCTATTTGAAAAAAATCTAGTCACAAATAATTGACTCTGTTTCTTTTTGCTCTAAGATGAGCAACCATCTCCCATGCTATAGTCTTCTATGATTATTTATGTTAATTAAGACAACACATAGCACATACTAGATACCATTCTTCTGTTGATTAATTCTTCAAGTCTTAAAAAATTTCAATAATATTACTAGTTTTAGCAAAAGACTTATATAGAGATAAAACAAAATAAAACAAAAACCTAACTAGAGAAGAGCATCCTTAAGATCTCACTTTGGCATGTGGCTTACATAAAAGAAATTTAAAAATAACTGTGCATGAAATATAAGCTCTTTGAAAAGAATCTTATTGAGTTTTCTCCAGCCTCTTTCAATTTTATAGTTAACGAAACATTATATTTTAATAGTCTTGTTCAAAATATTTTTTTTTTTTTGCTGATGAATATCATACATGAAGTAAGCAATTATATTTTCCTTTGTTGCTTTGTAATGTTAAGCCACTTTTTGGTTAGTTTATGGACAAATAAAGAAAAGCTGTATTTTTCTTTTTAAGAAAAAACATCTTTTAAAAGAAAAATGCTAGTGGTGCCCGGGTTACTCAGTCAGTTAAGCATCTGCCTTCAGCTCTGGTCATGATCCTGGATTTCCTGGATGGAGCCCCACTTTGGGCTCCCTGCTCAGCAGGGATTCTGCTTCTCCTCCTTCCTTCCCCCAACTTGTGCTCCTTCTCTCTTGTTCTGTCTCTCTCTCACATAAATAAATTAAATCTTTAAAAAAAGGCTCATCTGACAAATATCTAAAGCTAATAATAGCTTCAATCACCATTGGATTGGATTAGTTACTGTGTTGGTTGGGAATGTAAAGAATTCTAAAACATTGTGTTAAATAAAGTGCAGTGTCTTCTCCACCATGTGGCGTCAGAATTGGACTTTTCTAGGAATAAAAATGCAAAACAACTAACATAATGGGTTTAAAATTAATAGCAAGCCATGCTGTCCATGGACATGAAATCTCTGGACATACAACTTCTTAATGATTAAAATTTCTAAAGTCTAGAGTTATGATTATAAACAAGCTCTACTTCATGGTTTTTATGTCATTAAAATAATTATTGTTTAACCACTGCCCTCTTTCTAAAGTAGAAAATAAATGGTTTCAAGCAAAACTCATCATTCAATTTGTAGTTAATTGATATAATTAAGAGTATATTTTGTCATTTTATCTTCTAAACTGGTGATAATGTGAAAAATGTGTAGTTACTTTGCATTTTCTTTTTTAAAATATTTGTTATGCTAGTTAATAGACTAGAGAGAAAGCATTTCCCCTAGTTTTCAAACTTCACAGAATTTTTTTTTTCAGTTTTTCGTATATTCTAGAGAAGATTTCATATACATTTTAATTTTTTCAATTGTGGTTTTCTTCAGACATTTATGGTAGATTTAGATCTGACTATTATTTCTCTCAATAAATAATGTTTGTTGAAGACATATACCTCTGCTTGTTTTCTGCAACTCTTAACATATTAGTTTTGTAATTTTATGATTATTCTATATTCATGTGGCTCAACGTTTGAGGTTAATTTTAGGAATTAAACTAAAGCAGCGATTCTATAATGAATTGATTTTGCTCCCTAGGGTAAATTTAGCAATGTCTACAGACACTCTTGGTTGTTACAACTTGGGGAGGTAGGGATGTTAATGACATCTAGGTGTAGAGGACAGGAATGACATTTTATAATGAATGGGACAGTTTCCCATAATAAAGAAGTAGCTATTTCAAAATGTCTGTAGTGCTGAGGTTGATAAGTCTGATCAAGAGTATCTCACTCCATGCAGCCTCTACTCATAATAAAACTTGAAATTATATTTGAAACTATTCTTTCTGTATATTATTATACAAGCATCATCTTATGGTGACCTCGTGAGTCATTTCTATATACTTTGGCCTCTTAATTTTCCTGAATGTCATATATACACAATTCCTGTATACCTTGGCTGAGATGGTGAGTTGAGGAATGAAAATAAAAAATAAAATCTTACCTTTTTCTTTTCTTTTTTTTTTTTTTGGAATGGGTTTTTGCTTTTTGTAGATAGGTAATGCATAATTATACAGTCCACTACCACTGTTTTTATTTGTATTTCTTCTTGTTTTTTTTTTCTGTGTGATTATATTATGTTTAAGCGAGGATTATATTATGTTTAAGTGATATTTTTAAATTTTATAGAATAGATGCTTTACTTAAAACCATAAGAAACGTCAAGTTGCTACTCATGTCTTTTCTTAAAATCCAATATACAAACTAGAATGCAATTTCTTGCAGGAAAATTAAGGTTAGTCATAATTCAGATACAAAAAAAAATTATTCAGTTTCTTATCACTTTTTGAGTGAGCTGAAAAAAAAAACAGCAGAGAAAAGCTGAAAATTCAAAATCACACAAATATAAAATTAACAGGGCAAAAAATGTGCCTATTTTCATCTCTTTCATTAAAAAGAGAAAGAACAGCCTACCATTCTATTCTGAAATAAATTTTCAGAAAACTCCTGAGCTGCAGACTCTGTTCTTCAGAACCTTAATTTTCCTGCTTCTCCCTTTCACTCTCCTTCTGTGTTCTTACTCTCTCAAATAAATAAATAAAATCTTAAAAAGAAATTAAAAAAAAAAAAGCAAAACTTAATTTTCTCCCAAGCCAAACACTGTTCATTGTCATAGAAGTAAGGTCATAGTTATATCCCTTTAATCATGGAACCACATAAAGAGAAAATTCAGGGTACTATAACAACACAATACCAGTTTTGTTCCAATAACGTTAAGTCTCATTTTGAAAAAAATCATGTAGCTACACGGTCCTATAATACGCTGCCTAAGCCCCAAGACCTGACTTCAAATCACAGATGTGAAAAAAATTATACATATGCCTTTGAATACCTTATGTGTGTCTGCCTATCTTACCTGCTTAAACGATCTCAAAAAGCACCTACCCATAAAGCCTCAGGAGCTGTCTCACAAGGACTAAGCTTTTAACCCAAATGAATCCAGGCTTCCTTACTTGAGATTTTGATATTGAGACATAGAAGAACCAAGTAATATGGTGTTAATATTTATGAATAAGGCAAGAATCTTACTATGTATATAGAGAGCTGAGAAGGCAGGCCCAAAGAAATAGGGCTACAGAAGGCACAAAGAGGCACACAGAAATAAGACGGGAAAAAGAATCCAGGGCTCCTGTGGCTCTCTGAAGCCAGATAAATATATCTGCTTTATTTCCCATGAAATCCACTAAATCTTTATTAAAATGTTACTTCCAGAGTGTAAGCCAGATGATGCTATTATATGTTACTTTCTAACAAAAGGATTCTAATATAGTTTATAATATTGATAATCTTTAATGAATACTAATTATACCACACACACTTCTAATATCTTTGCATGATATCTTCATTTATTGTTTCCCAAACCTATGTGATTGGAAAGTTTTCCAATTTTATAGATGAGTTAACTACTTGTAGTAAACTCATCATTAAGGAAAGCAAAGATACACCTCTGAAGACTGATGTTTTACACAGAGTTAATTTTTTTTTGGCATAGGCCAGAGAGAGATTAATGTTCATAATTGGAACATTCAAAAGTTATTCAAGAGGTTTGCATAAAGTGTAAAAAGTCATGAGAGTTTTATCAACAATTTTATAATATGCTGTAAATCGCCACTTTATTGTATGATTTATTTAAATTTGTCTGGGTCTAATTAAAGTGAAATCATATACATGCAGACTTATTTCTTCAGCTCCTCCTCTATACCCACACATCCATCTCCACCACTTAAATCATGCTCATTATTTATATAATGTATGAATAAATATTTATTACACATTATATTGTGTAGCTGCACCTTAGAAGACTCTAAGCCAAGGGTGGGTGATGGTCTGGCAAGGCCAAACAAATGACCTGGTGACTGAAACATAGGTTTGTTAGGGGAACTAACACACAAGAGTCCAGGAGCAGCTTCCTGACAAAGTATCGTTGCTGGGATCTAATGCAGCAAGGTTTCATAGGATAACAACTAGCCCAGCAGCTACCTGTGGTCCTTCTTCCCCTTGTTCAGCTGACGTTCAGAGGAGAGCAACGCATTCCATCTAGACATTCTCTGGTACCAAAGAGACACTGACCTTGAACACTGAGCAACATGTTTCTCTTCTGTTCAATGGGAACATAGAGGGAGGATGGGATCTCTACATTCTAACAATAGTAATTAACAGGGACATTCAGGGTGTGCTTGTACAAACCGGCCATCTAGCACCTACCATACACATATATACTTACATATATAATGGGGGGCTTAGGAGGGATTTCAAATATAAAATGAAGGGACTTCCTCTTAAAGAAGTAGAATCCTAGGGGTGCCTGGGTGGCTCAGTGGGTTAAGCCTCTGCCTTTGGCTCGGGTCATGATCCCAGGGTCCTGGGATCGAGCCCCGCATCAGCCTCTCTGCTTGGCAGGGAGCCTGCTTTCCTTCCTCTCTCTCTGCCTGCCTCTCTGCCTACTTGTGATTTCCTACTTGTGATCTCTGTCTGTCAAATAAATAAATAAAATCTTAAAAAAAAAAAAAAGAAGTAGAATCTTTTTTTCTCACCTGATTTTTTTTTTTTTTTTTTACAAACGTTCTTTCATAATGAAAGCACAAGGGATAATTTTAAAGTATTTTCTGCTTCTCAAAAAAATGCAAAATAGTGCTTCATTAATGTTTCAGTTTACATTTGAAAGAGGAAAGAAAATTGTTTATGAAAATGGATTCAAATGGATGCTATTGCATATCTTCAGTACAAGTTTTTAAAATAAATATTAATGCTCTAATAACCTAGTAGCTGAGGGTACACAAAAGATTCAGAATTCATGCAGGCCACCAAATCCTCATCACATGCGTACTAAGCATCCACTCTGAGACAGGGCTGTGCCTGGCTAGAAGGTGTGGGGAAGAAAGGCAGAAACCTGGCCTTGGTAAGACATATAGTCTGTTTTCTGGTCAAGAAATAGTTGAAGGAATAGATATTAGAAACCAAGTTGCAAAGACTGGCTACAACGTGTCAGTAGATGGAAGTGTGGGAGTGGAATCTAGGAATCAAATTTTAGGACCAGCCCCCTGACTCACAATGCATGGCAGTGGAAACTCTGCAGGCAGAGCTGAATGGGAATAGCTGACCCAAATGATAAGTAGGTTATAAGACACACTGGTTTGTATTAAGCTGTCTAACTCAGGAATGATCATTTTGAGTCATAGATCTTTTTTCTTTTACTTGTTATTGATGGTTTTTTTAATGTGTCAATGAAAGGCTATTGTTCTTTCGTTGAACTTTAGCTAGTCCCATTTCTTTGTTCAAACACCATTCCAGATATTGTTCTAAAGTAATTTTTTTAGATGTAATTAATGTTTCAGTCAGTAGACTTTGAGAAAATCGAGTCTTCCCCGGTTATGTGTGGGCTTCATCCAATCAGTGAAAGACCTTAAAAACAAAGTTTTCCCAAAGAAGAAAGAATTTTCCTCAAGATTGCAACGTAGTAACTCTGCCTGAGTTTCCAGACTTCTGCTCTGGAGAATTCACAAGATGTTAGTAGCATTAACAATTATCTACATTTCCATGGGGCGCCTGGGTGGCTCAGTGGGTTAAAGCCTCTGCCTTCATCTCAGTTCATGATCTCAGGGTCCTGGGATCAAGCTCTCTGCTCAGCGGGGAGCCTGCTTCCTCCTCTCTCTCTGCCTGCTTCTCTGCCTACTTGTGATCTCTGTCTGTCAAATAGATAAATAAAATCTTAAAAAAAAAAAACAATTATCTACATTTCCAGATTTTTTTAAGATTTTATTTATCTATTTGTCTATAAAGAGAGAGACAGAGAGAGAGAGTTCCATTTTTCATATAGTTACTATTTCTCCTGTGAGTTCTGTTTCTCTGGAGAACCCTAACACAATTGAATACTGTTGTATCTGTACATTGCATCAGTGCCCAGTGTCCTTTTTCTGTTTCCTTCTGCCCTCCAGCAAGGTGAGATGTCATGATGCTGCATTTCTTTGTGCCTTTGGCAATGGACCTTTCACTATTCTCCTCCTCCCCCGGGTCTTGATTAAGTTGATTCTCTTGCACGCGATTTTATGCCTATAAAACTGCATCCCCAGTTGCTTTTAAAATAGTTGTTTGATAACTTGCAGAAGCATTTTTTAAGAGTTGAGTGAACTAGTGTTGTATAGGTTTCTATTTCCATCCCCCGTGGCTACCCTCCAGCAACTGTTGCTATCTCTTTTATATCAAAAACTTTTGCAAGTCACAAGAGCTCAACTAAAGTTCCTTCAGCTCAACAATTAAAAAAAAAAGATAAAACCATTTGGTCTAAAAAAAAAAAAAAAAGCATTTAAGCTTACTAAAAAAGTTGAGGAGCACACCGGTACTACCCTTTGCTACTCTTAAAAGTCCTTGTGTTGTCAATGTGACAGTGACATAAGATCGGCAGGACTGAGAGAGAAAGTTGAGAATAGTCTTTAATCTGTACTATCTATATATCTATTTTACAATGGAAATCCTGTTTCAGCATGTCCTTTTCTCAGTAATCTTTTCCTACCGCTAAGATTTCAAAATAAATAGAAAAATGCCGAAAGCATTCACAAGTTGACACATATTGATAACCATGCAACATGTCTCTTGATGCTTGAGCAGTATGCTAAATAATTTGCATAATAAGGGAATAAAAACTGGTTCCATGATATGGTTTATTTTCTCAAATCAAGATGGTTACTTCTGGATTAAAGTTTGTAATTCTAAAAAAGCATAATTTTACATGAGTAACCTAACTTTATTCTTTGTTGACAGGAAACAGAAAGAGAAAATGTACTGCTGGGTTGACAGTTGTCAGTGATTATGAAGCTTTTGTTCCAAGAAATAACTTTATGTTTACAGAGAAAAGAAAGATGTATAACTAAAAGTTACTCCAAATTTTACCATTAATATTATTTCAAGAACTATAAAAATAAAGTTTATAATATTTTATCATAGACTTATTTCACAAAATTCCTTTTCTTTTCTCATTGTGCTACAATGTATCCAACAGATACATTGACCTCACCATTCCGTGATTATTACACTCTTATTTTTTTTCTTTTCCTAGAATGTCTTTAGCTCTCTCTTTAACTATATATCTATATCTATATCTATATTTAAGTCTATCTATCTATCTATATATATACATACATATATATATTCAGTTAAAATTAGTTTTCTAATGCACAGGCATATTTCACACATCTACATAAAATATATTCTGTCATCTTTGGTGTTGGAATAGAATATACATCTATTATAAGATCTCCAATTTTAGATGAGGCTTCTGTTTAAAGCATCACCTTCCTTTGAACTATGAGCTCCTTGAAGGAAGGGGACAACTCTTCATTTATGTATGAAATAATATATGTACATCTTACTCACACCACACCAATACGTTGAGTCTTTTTAAAGGAAAACATATAGTTAAATATTAGTGATGAAAGTAATAAGAGAAACTACACCTCTTATCTTTTTATAGCTTAAATTTTTGTGTATTTTCTTTCCCTTTTCTTTCTTTTTCTTCTGATAGTTTAACTGACATTTCTTGTACAAACATGTATATTTAGTTCCCTCACAAAAATTCCAAAGTACTTCTTGTTATCTTGAGATATATTTTAAAGAGGGAATCAGGTGTGCCTGGGTGACTCAGTGGGTTAAAGCCTCTGCCTTCGGCTCAGGTCATGATCCCAGGGTCCTGGGATCTAGCCCCACGTCAGGCTCTCTGCTGAGCAGGGAGCCCTCTTCCCCCTCTATCTCTCTCTGCCTGCCTCTTTGCATACTTGTTATCTCTGTCTGTCAAATAAATAAATAAAATCTTTAAAAAATAAAAAAAAATGAAGAGGGAATCAGCTCAGAATTTCATACAGTCTACAGAATAAGTGGTCAATCTGAGTTTACTACAGTATCACCTATGAAGCTTTAAAAAAACAATTTTTTTCCAGAGTGCACTCTTGGAAAGTTTAATTCACTTGAAATTCACATCAAAGAAATCTTCAAATGTCAAAAGAAACTACCCCTGTGGTAAGTAGTAATAAAAAATAATAACATTTTTAAAAAGAAGACAAAAACTGTGGTGAGATGCTATAGTGGGTCAGCTGGTAGCATTAAGCAATTCATTTACTTATACATGTATTGAATGCCTATTCTGCACCAAGCACTGGTCCAAGTTTTTGGGATAGATCAGTAAACAAAATCATCCCTACTTTGAAGGAAGTTCTACCCTACCATTGGGAAATAGATAAATGATTAAAATAACAAAGATGATGATGTGTAATGGTTAGAAAGTGAAAAGTAAGGGTGTAAAACAATCTTATCTTAATGAGCATAGAGAAATGTATAGAATTGTTGAATCAGGTCCTTCAAAAAGAAATAATAAAGAAGTTGGAAAAAAAAGAATTGTTGAATCATTATATTACACTTGAAACAATTATAAACACTGTATATTAATTATACTTGAATAAAAAATAAGACTACAATCAGAGGTGCTTTTCTGGGAAGGGGATTTTGATGTAAATAGGATGCAATAGGTTGACATTACTGCTAATAATAGTTGAGTGAGGACTTTTGTAGGTGTGGGTGTTCTTCAAGTGGACAGCTGGTATAAGTGAATTCCAAACAGCAATATTTAAAGATTTTATTTATTTATTTGAGAGAGAGATCACAAGTAGGCAAAGAGGCAGGCATAGAGAGAGGAGGAAGCAGGCTCCCCACTGAGCAGAGAGCCTGATGCGGGGTTTGATCCCAGGACCCTGAGACCATGACCCGAGCTGAAGGCAGAGGCTTAACACACTGAGCCCCCCAGGTGCCCCTAAACACAGCAATATTTAACGTAAAGCTGTAAATGAAGGATATGTCCAGTATAAAAGCCAGAATAGTGGTGTTGCTGGAGTGGGATGATTAGAGTGAATGTGGAAAGAGGTAAGAAAGGAGGTTGGAGTTACAGGGTGGGGAACAGATTACATTTGGCTTGTGGACCATGGTAGCAAGTTTGCTTTCACTCAGTGAAATGGGGAGCCCTTGTAGTTTTTTAATCACCATTTTACCATAACCTACCTTAAGAGTTTAAAGGATGACTTGGTTTTTGTGTTGAGAATTGAATGCATGTGGCAGGAATAGAAGCAGGACTTGTTAAGAAGCTATGACAAAAGACATGTAAGTGTTGACGATGGCTTAAATCAGCATGGTAGCCATGGAGAAATGCAATTACTTTAAACACAGAGTCAGAATGATTTCCCAATCTTTTAAACATGGGGCATGAGAGAAAAGAAAGCCAAGAACGATTTCAAGGACTCTGGCCTTGTAAATTGAATGAATAGAACTCCTAACACCTGGAACCTATAAATGTCACCTTATGTGGGGAAAAATTTTGCAGATGCCATTAAATTAAAGATCTTGATGTGGGGAAATTATCCTGGATTTTCTGGATGGACCCTAAATGCAATTACAATTTCAATTAAGAAATTAAATTAAAAATTGCATTATAAATGCAATTAAAAATTGTATTTTTAGAGGAAGGAGGCTGTGGTTCGGGAGGTGGGGGCAGATTTTATACACAAACACATGAGAAAGGGTGTGAAGATGGACCAGAGAGAAATTTAAAGATGCTGACCTTGAAGATTGTGGTGCTATAGCTACAAACCAAGGAAGGGTGGCAGTCACTAGAAGCTGGAAGAAATAAGAAAGAGATTCTCTTCAGGAGCCTCAAGAAACATATTCTATCCTAAAGCCTCTGCCAATAACTACTAATTTATTACAGCAAATATAGAAAAAAATAATACATATACTAACAGATCATATCCCAAATGGGCATTAAAAATTGCAAATCTCATAGGAGTATGTAAAGGTCCACATTATTCAAATTTAACATCATCATCGTTTGATGTCATCAACACATATTACTGTTTGACCATCTGACTGATGAAAAGCTCCAACTAACTTTGTTCTTATATATATTTTATCTAATTTATTTATTTTTAAACTTATATGAAAGAGAGAGAGACAAAGAGTGAAGCAGGGAGGTGGAGAGGGACAGAGAAACTCCAAGCAGACTCCATGCTGAGTGCAGAGCATGGCTTAGGGCCCCATCTCAAGACGTGGAAATCACAACTTGAGTAGAAATCAAGAGCCTGCCACCCAAATGACTGTGCCATCCAGGCGCCACTAATAATGTATTTTAATTACTGCTTAGGTTGAACATTATTGATCATTTGTATTTTCTCTTACAACGAGCTTTTCAAATGTTTTCTCATTTGTACTTTATTATTGTTTACAAGACTCAAGGTCTTGCCTGCTATATAATGCAAATATTTTCTCCAAAATAAGGTTGTATAACAGACTGAGGTTTTGCTTGGTAAATTTCTGTCTTTTCCTTCCTAGCTTTTGAATTTATTCTTTTATTTCAGATGGCCTGATTCCAAAATATAAACATAGCTTTCTATATTTACTTTTTACAATTACTGGTTTATTTATTTATTTATTTTAAGGTCAGTTTTGTTTAAATCTTATAAAGTTATTTTTTGAAGATTATATGAGCTACTGACATTTTTTATTTTTTTACATCAGAAGAGTGTGTGAGTGTGTGTGTGTGTGTGTGTGTGTGTGGTGGGGGGTTAAAGATGATTACTGGATAGTATCTTCTCTCTGTACTGATTTAAAATACTACCTTTATTGGATGATATTTAGACTTTCATTTTTTTCCATTGGTCTGTATACCTAACCTATGACCAAAATTATAGTATTTAATTTTACATACATGTATGATATAATTTTATATGTGGTAGGACAAGTACCCCTCCTGATTTTTTAAAAAATTGTATTTGAGTATAATTTGGCATTGTATTTTGATACTTTTCCATATAAATTTTACTCTTGAATATGTAGTTGCTCATAAAAATATTAGAATTTTGTAAGAAGCTCAAGAGGTATAGAGAAGGTCATTTTGGGAATATGACTGATAAAACACTTCATTTATATATTAGCTGGGTAAGAAAAAAAACTATTATTTGTTTGTTATAGCCTAAATTAAAATATTTAATATACATTTTAAATATAAATTCTAATAAAATTCTAAAAATAATTCTAATATATTCTAAATAAAATTTAAATTTTGATCAATTCTGCAAAAAGCAGGAAAATGCATTTTATCAGAAAGTGTTTACATTTTATAAAAAAATAAGCATAGCGCTAATTTTTATCATGATTTTATAAGTTTCACTGACTTTATTATAAATTTTAATCACCAATCCCATTTTACATGCAACTACAAAAGGACAAAAATCCTGCCTATAAAACAATCTTTAGTCATATTGACACAATCTTATCATCTCATATTTTATTTTCTAAAAGAACTATTTTCACCTTGATTAGGTGCAGAGTTATCTTATGTAACTCATGTATATACCTTTAAAAAAAGCAATACAGGGGCGCATGTGTGGCTCAGTGGGTTAAGCCTCTGCCTTTGGCTCCGGTTGCAGTCGCGATCTCAGGATCCTAGGATCTAGCGCTGCATCAGGTTCTCTGCTCAGCAGGGAGCCTCATTCCCCTTCTCTCTGGCTGCCTCTCTTGTGATCTCTATCTCTGCCAAATAAATAAATAAAATCTTTAAAATAAATAAATAAATAGCAAACTAAGTTTGTTAAGGTCTTCCTACAACTTTCACTTTCAAAATATGGATTTCTGAATTTTTTTAGCTCATGGCTTTCATGTCCATATTTTTAAAGATTTTTTTTTTTTTTAATTTATTTATTTGACAGAGAGAGTCACAGCAAGGGAGGGAACACAAACAGGGGGAGGCGGAGAGGGAGAAGCAGGCTTCCCCTGGAGCAGGAAGTCCTATTCGGGGCCTAATCCCAGGACCCTGGGATCATGACTTGAGCAGAAGGCAGTTGCTTAACAACTGAGCCACCCAGGTGCCCCTCATATCCATATTTTTAAACACAAAGTCAGGCTGAATTCCATCAAGACCACCATGATATAGCTTTTTTTTTTTTTTTTAGAGAGAGAGCATATGTTCAGGGGAGGTGCAGAGGGAGAGAGAATCTTAATTAAGCAGGCTCCATGCTCACTTGGAGCCCCACAATTGGGGCTGATCTCACAACTCTGAGATCATGATCTGAGCCAAAATCAAGTTGGAGACTTAAATTACTGGCCACCCAGGTGCCCCCATGATACAACATTTCTGGAAAGAATCCATAAATGAGCTGAAACCACTGGCTCTGTGTCCGTCTGTAAGCTAGTTTTAACTTCATATGGGTCTCACCTTATTTTGACTACAATTTTAACATACTGCCAAATATATCTGATTCATCATTTCCCCACAACCAATGATTTCGATGCGTTAAATGACAGCTCCACTATTATCTATATGATTTTTTTTTTTTTTTTTCAAAACTATTAGAGGGGACCTAGGTGACTCAGTCATTAAGCAGTTAAGCTTGTCTGCCTTTGGCTCTGGTCATGATCTCAAGGTCCTGGAATGGAGTCCCACATTGGGCTCCCTGCTCAGTGGGAAGCCTGCTTCTCCATCCCCACTTCCCCTACTTGTGTTCCCCCTCTTACTATCACTCTCTCTGTCAAATAAACAAAATCTTTAAAAAAATTAGAATTTAATTTGAATATTTGGATGCAGATGGTTTTGACATTAATATATCCACAGATACAACTTGACTGCTACCAGGCCAAATTAATCATATAAGGCCATAAATTATAAGATGTATCCCAATTTCAAATATATTAAAATATAAAAAAAAGTACATCCTACGACTAGTGAAATGTAGGATTTATTTTTTGTGGTTGGAATGTATCCTAAACTCTAAGATATCACACTGACAGTGGGCATTTCTCATAAACATTTCATAGAAAACATTACAGAGATTGAAATTATTTATAACCATTCAAGGTGATATCAAAAAGATTCAGGGATAGAAACAGTGAGATGGAAAAAAAAGGAACTCATGGTAGAAAAATTAAGTCATAAAAGGAGGCAGAAAAATTTAGCATTTTCTTGCTGCAGAAATTTGAATCAGTGACATATACAGAAAACTTAAGAATTCCCTGAACAGGGGAAATAAAACAAATCCATGAATTGGAAGGTGACTATTAGCAAGTTTTTTGGTTCTGCTTCTTTTCTTTGTGAAAATGAGCTGCTTCTTTTATACTGCAGACCTCCTTCCTCAACACAGGGTGAAGGAAGAGGCCACTGATACTTTTGGGCCCCTTTCATTCATTTGCCAGATATTTGCTGATTCTGCTTTACACTTAAAACAAACTTTAAAAGTTTATCTGTGGTGGGGCGCCTGGGTGGCTCAGTGGGTTAAGCCTCTACCTTCAGCTCAGGTCATGATCTCAGGGTCCTGGGATCGAGCCCCACATCAGGCTCTCTGCACAGCAGGGAGCCTGCTTCCCCCTCTCTCTCTGCCTGCTTCTCTGCCTGCTTGTGATCTCTCTCTCTCTCTGTTGAATAAATCAATAAAATCTAAAAAAAAAAAAAAAAAAAAGTTTATCTGTGGCATGATGCTAAGGGATTTGAACAACAATCATTTTCCTAACTCGGTTCGTTTATCCTGGTTCTACAATATATTAACCTTACTTTAGGAATAGCAAACAACGTGGTTCAATACCTTAAGAAATTTTGCATCTTATATTTCTCTCTTGGAGATTTAAAGAGTATGTTAAATACACAGAGAAATCCCACAGTGAAAAGGAAAACTGTTTAAGATTATTCAATTCTCAAACAAAAAGACATTTCTGCAAGGGAAGGCTGATTTCTTTGCACAACAATGAAGAAATTTCCCTTAATTCTGGTGTGGTTCTTGCTTCTCTAGCAAAAAGAGAGGATTCTTTTCTAATTTATGTTGTACACAGAAAAAAAAAAAAGAATAACTGAGATAGAATTCTCTAAGTGAAGGAGGGAAGTCAATTGTCTGGTTTGCTCTTATAAGTACCACTATCTTGTCTCAAATAGTTACAAACAAGTAATATCTATCTAAGAGGATATTACATAATAGTGGCTGGAAACTCATGACTTTGTAAAGAAAAATAACTTTGTTGAGAATAACTGAACTTAAACAATTAAATAGAAGAACATAGAACAGTGTGATTTACTGCACGTATTCCAGGTCTCTCTGGCTCATGACTAAGAATCGACTCTTTTCTTTTAAAACACCATTTATATAGGCATAGCTTTTGGCTGATTTAATTGTTAGTAGTTATCTGCCCTTCTTACTCTTAGAAGTAAGAGTAAGTGCTTCCTGTGAAGGTACCAGGGGAGCCTCAGCCAACACAGTTCTCACCAATGGTACTAACGAAGATGTCCTGAATATTCCCCCAGTATGATTAAAGTTTAGATAGGACCCTTCCTGAATTTAGGCCCTCACATCTTTTTAGTTAGAGCACGTGCTTTGGAAATAGAATTATAAATTCTTTCCCCAACTTCTTTGAGAAATCTTTTTAAGACCTCTTTCCAGTTTTACAAGCCAGGAATGTCTCTACCAAGGCTCTAAGATCCATCCCTTAGAAATGTAAATCATGGGGTGCCTGGGTGGCTCAGTGGGTTAAGCCTCTGCCTGCAGCTTGGGTCATGGTCTCAGGATCCTAGGATCGAGCCCTCTATCGGGCTCTCTGCTCTGTGAGTAGCCTGCTTCCCTGTCTCTCCCTGCCTGCCTCTCTGCCTGCTTGTACTCTCTCTCTGTCAAATAAATAAATAAATTCTTTACCAAAAAAAAAAAAAAAAAAAGTAACCCACAAGGGAGATAATACACCTATCTTTCAGTTTTTTGGGGCAAGGAGGAGCCTAATTTTGCACATTGCTCCAACTTGTGAAACAAACAACCTCCCATCACAATCACACAAGAAAATTTACTTTTTTTTTTTTTTTGGAGTGATGTCACCTAGCAAACAAGACGCATGAGTTCCCTCACTCAAGCACTTGGAGATCCTCCCAGTCTTCTTCGGCTGCACTGATTCAGACTGAGTTCTGATCTCATTGCAATAGCCACTTAACTGTGTCCAGTACAATTTTTGTTATAACAGGACTATCTTCAGCTTCTCC
The DNA here is from genome assembly GCF_002288905.1 of Enhydra lutris kenyoni. Taxonomy (NCBI): domain Eukaryota; kingdom Metazoa; phylum Chordata; class Mammalia; order Carnivora; family Mustelidae; genus Enhydra; species Enhydra lutris. The sequence goes on along the minus strand of NW_019154105.1, from coordinate 45,510,117 downwards.
AAAATATTACAGTATTTTTATGCCAGAACTTCAATTAAAGTTTAGATAACTGCCTCCCAACTACTTCCTAACTCAGTCAACCCGGCCTTGAAGATGGTCTGCTTGGGCACAGTCAGCCTCAACACAGGATTTTTCCAGTTTCTGGCACTTATTTATTTAGCTGTAGGAGTTGGAATAAAGTGCTAAGGGAACTTAACGAGGAATAGATACCATGTGGTCTGTACTATTCTTTTTCTACTTTCCCTTGAAACTTCTCATCTCCATCTGAAAATAAAGATGTAAGTGGGACAAGAAGGTGTATTGCCAGGATGAGGAGAATATTTCAACCTCAACTTTGTAAGCAAAAGTATTCTAATCATTTATTTCTGTAAGGTGAAGTAAATAGCCCATAAAGGGAGTTTTGGTTGCTGTTTAGAAATAATTATTATAGTTCCTTTGTCTGAACATTATGCCTTAGAAAAGCAGATGTTTTATACTTTAAAGTCAAATATGAAGATCAGAAAACATTCATTTTTGTTAAAACCATAAGCTGACTGGACTAAAATTGGGGTTTGACCTACAACTGCCTTTCCTTAAGCTAACTTCTTACTGCCTAAAGTTCAATTCAAATCCGGAACAAACACAAGGTTTCTTACAAACACAGCCTCTTACATTACCAATACATAAGACTCTGTTCTGTATAGCTTAATTTACAATCTTTATTCACAATATGATTTTTATTTTTATGACCCGTACTTAACTATATCGGTGATGCTTATGAATTATAAATGGGCTTTTAAAAGTGTTTTGCCTGTTACCAAAGTGGCAAATAATAACAAAAGTTGGTTTGAAAATAAAAATGACACCAGTACTATCATCTACTGTGACATCGGCCTATTAATAAAACCACTTTTTAAAATGCCAAAATATATTTGAACTTGCTTTTGATTCCAGATGTTCTGACCTTTACTTTAGAGCTATTTTCCCCTATATTTTGTGAACATTTATTCTAAAAGCTGAAGACTCTTTTGTACAATACTGTATACACTTGTAAATAAGTCTATTTCAAATAAACCTAATTTATCACAACAGAATACTTTAAATTATTTAGTGTTTGTTTTAACTGGAAACTTGGAGTATACATATACTATATACAATGCATCTAACACACGCATACAACACTTATAAGCAACCTTTATGTATATGCATTTTTCCTGTATAACAGGTATATTTCCCATTTCTAATATGTCAAAATATATCCATTAAAATAGAATTCAGTTCTTTAATTCACATTTTTATTATTCAACATCAATTCTGCATATCTGAACTATGATGTAAAGTTTTCTTTCTTTCTTACAGATGAGCTTCATTCAAAATGGACTTAACGGCTCTAGATCTTAATAGGATCCACATTCTATTGCTTTTACAGGTATGACAGTGATGGGTACTAAAGAAGTTACTGAAGAAGCAATATTACAATTTGAGTTTAAAATGAAAAACACATTTTAGTGTAATGTTATGGAAAACAACTGTATATTCAAGTACAAGGATATTTATCCAGCCTTAATTATTTTTCTCTTACTCTAATTTTGTCTTTTAGAATGGCTGAAATCAACTCTAAGAGCACCAGAAAAACAAAATACTCTCATATAATTCTGTGAAGAAGAAGAAAAAAAAAAAAAAAAAAAAGAACAGAAAAGAGAGTTCCAGTCAATGCTGAAACCCCATTAACTCTTTCATTTATTATTATTTTACTTTTGTCCCAGCCATACCTTTGTACATCAGCGTGTTCTAAGCCTTGAGCTCTTATAGATTGTAAAAGCAATTTTTGCTATGACCTATCCCAATCCATAGTTTCAATAAAGCCAATAAACTTTTTAGCCAATAACTTTCAGGGTTGGTATAGATAAGAGTGGAATAAGAGGATTAATTATTTGTTCTTTCCAACTGGAGGAAGTCCTAGGTTAAGCAGTAAGTATAATTTTTGCTCTGTTCTCTTTTTGATTATGTATTTGTGCCACGTATATGACACAGTCCAGTGTTTAATCTAAGCACTAAGGAGAATGGGAAAGTCATGAGTAGAATTATCTTTGCCTCATGGATTTCTCCTATAGAATTGTGTATCCTTTTGGAAATCACTTCTACTCACCTAACACTATTAAATTCAACTCCACATCCCCATTAAGCATGGTATAGGCAGTATCCTCCCAACATTCTGTACCTCTCCATTTTATAGTTAAGAAAACTAAAGTCAAGGAAGGAAATCTCAGAATTTTTGACTCTTAAAAAAAACAAAGAAAAAAAGAAAAAAAAACAAAAACAGGATTTACAACTTTGCCTAGAAGAGCTCTCTGTGTGTCAGTATACACTCACTGAAGGGATACTACACATGAGGAAATGGGATTTTTAACTCAGGAACATTGGAATTTATTGATTTGTCTTAGTTAAATGATAATAATAGTACCAGAATTTCTAATCTCAAAATTCTGTAGAGAAGACCAACATTCTTACTTTTATGTATTTATTTTAGAAGTTAAGTGTAATACTACCATAATGTGATATTTTAATGGTAATTATGATGCAAATAATGTATAACTTATGCCGACCCCAGAAATATTAACCAATTAATGGCCTTCCCAAATGCATAGAATGAGACCAATATAAACTTAAGAATGTTGGTGTGTTCTGTGTACAGAATTAGATTATATAAAATAATATAATTATTAACACTTTCAGGCTCCTCGAAGCCCAGAACTATAACCTAGGATCACAGATACTTAGGGAGGGAAAAGAAAAGCTTCTAAATAGCACTGTCTGTCTTAGAGTCCCTGCATTTTATTTATTTGATTATTTATTTATTTATTTAAGATTTTATTTATTTATTTATTTGACAGAGATAGCACAAGTTGGGAGAACAGCAGGCAGAGGGAGAGGGTGAAGCAGGCTCCCTGCTGAGCTGGGGACCTGATGCAGTGCTTGATCCCAGGATCCTGAGATCATGACTGGAGCTGAAGACAGAGGATTAACCCACTGACCCACCCAGGTGCCCCAAGTCCATGTGTTTTAGACCTTAAGCAAGTTCTTAGGACTCACTCAAGGATGGTTATTCTCTTCTTCACAAAATTGTAACAATTTTATTAGTTTTTTTCCAATTAAAAGCAAATTATACATGGAAAAAGAATGAAGTTTGAAAAATTGTTAGATTGGCATTAACAAACAGTACTAACATAAAATATGAGTAGACAATCATGGAGCAAACTTTTCAAAGAACACAAGTGCTCCAATAATCTGAGAGCATTTAATCTAATTTCAAGTAAGTTTATATACTTTAATATCTTAATGTAAAGATCTATACCATCACATTTTAAAATAAAGGCATAATGTTGGATTTATATAGTGGAATTAATTTTAATAGGTCCCTATGTTTAAGATGATTAACAATATGAAATATATTTTCATCAAGGCTCTGACTTTTAAGGATCTCTTAAATTAAAATTGTTGATCCCTTAAGAAAGCTGAATTCATTAAAAAGGAGCTTATGAAGAAGAACAAATGGATTGATTTTTGTCAATTAGACATTTTCGAGTAAGGAAATTATTATTCTTTAATATTCAAATTTATAAAATAGCCCTGGGGGGAAAAATGAGTCAATTTCTACACTTAGGACAGAATTTAATGACATAAACTATTAAAGTAGATATGAAGTTTAAAATAAACCACATTTTATCTAAATTAAAAGGACCAGAAAATAATAAGACTGAGGGGCACTATTTTTACTAGTGAAATTAATCTATATTTTTTGCAGTTCAGTTTGTACTTTTGTATTAATTTCACCAATTCTTTTACTGAACTTCATCATATTCTTTTTTTTTTTAAAGACTTGTTTATTTTAGAGAGCGAGAACTCACATATGTGGGAGGAGAGAGGCAGAGGGAGAGGGAGAGTTCTCAAGTAGACTCTGAGCATGGAGACCCAGTCAGAGCTCAATCCCACACCCTGAGATCATAACCTTCACTGACACCAAGAATCTGTAGCTTAATTGACTGTGCCACACAGACACCCCCATATTCTTTCATTCTGTAAACTTTTTGACTACCTACTGTGTGCTAGGAAGTCTTCTCAAATTTAGGGATACAATGCTGAAAGTGTTGATCAGTCTCTACTCTCCAAAGCCTGCATTCAATAAAGCAAGTGAGGAGGTGAGAGGGTGACCAGGGAGTATTTCAGATCTGGCTAGAAGAAAAAGCCTTTGGGGCCCGGAATATTTAGGTTGAGGTCAACAAGAAAAGGAAAAGCTAGGCTTGTATAGATTTAGAGGTAAAGAATTAACTTTTCCTTCCAAACTAGATGCTTTCCCTTCTGCATTGGCTAGAATTTTGCAGGCATTATTGAATAATAGCTGTGAGAAAAGACATCCCTGGCTCATCTCTGCTGTTTGGGGAAAGGCATTCAATCTTTCACTTTTATGTATGAAGTTAGTTATGAGTTTTTTCTAGGTATCTAAAATCAGCATCTGTCCATATTTTTTTCTTTCTTTTTTTTTTTTTCAGATTTTACTTTGCATTCCTAAGATAAACTCAACTTGGTCAAGATATACTATCTTTTAAGATTACATATCTATATCTATATCTATATATATCTATATCTATATCTAGATATATCTATATCTATATATAGATATATCTATATATAGATATATCTATATCTATTGTGGATATATACATATAGTAAATAAATATTTAGCAAATTGAGTCCAACTATATATATCTATATAGATCTATATGTATATAGATCTATAGATCTATATAGATATATATAGTTGGACTCAATTTGCTAAATATTTATTTACAATATTTGTGTCTCTGTGAAGAATATTGGACTGTAGTTTTCTTTTAATGGCTTGTCTACTTTTGGTATAAGGCTAATGCTGGATTCATAGAATTATTTGGAAACTATCTTTTCATATCTAATTTCTTCGAAGAGTTCACACATAGTTGATACATTTCCTATTTAAATACTTGGTAGAATATTCACCATTGAAACTATCTGGGTGTGAAATTTCATGAATGACCATTAGCAGCTAATATCTTTTATTTTTATTTTTATTTTTTAAAGATTTTATTTATTTATTTGACAGAGAGAAAGAGAGACAGAGATATCACAAGTAAGCAGAGAGGCATGCAGGAAGAGAGGGGGAAGCCAAGGCAGAGCAGAGAACCCAATTCGGGGCTCAATCCCAGGACCCTGAGACCATGACCTGAACCCAAGGCAGAGGCTTATCCCACTGAGCCACCAGGTGCCCCTTTTTTTTTTTTTTTAAGATTTTATTTAAGCAGCTAATATCCTGTAAAGCATTGTCCCATGTCATAAAAATTTTTGATTTATCTGAATAAAATTGTGCATAGTATTTCCTTATTTCCTTCCCATTCTATGTAGTGGGTATCTATAAAGATGACCCTTTTTAAAAATTTCTGATATTATTTTATTTCTTCCCTCTTAATCTCTGTTTAAAAATTTTCTTTCACTGAATCTTTTTTTTTTTAATTTTCTATTTCATTGAAATGCTGTGAGAATGAAGTGCTGTGAGAGTTTATTCTAGCAGTCATTGAATTATTCCATGGAATATTTGGAATTATTCAAATCTATTTTGTTTAAGTAAGAAATATACCTGTGAAGGCATGAGTTATAATGATTAGCAGTGGTTTTTGTAACTCTGGTTCCTAGGTCAGTCTTGGGGTGCTGTTACGACTTCATCCTTAGAGTTTATTGAAAATAGTGAGTTTGATGATTTTTTACTTTTTTCAGGAGACCTTCTGTGGTCTCTGCCTTGGGATTAGTCTTGAAGCAAAAATACACCTTTTGGGCCAGGGGGTAAGAGGTTATGAAGTAGACTCTCTCTTGGACTCTCTCTGGTTGAGTAGTTGGGTGCACACAACAATGGCTCCTGTCTGGACAAAAAGAAAACACATGTGACATGGTCCTTCAGATGGGAGGCACTGAAACTCATGTCTGCTCTCTCCAAACCACTTGCTGTGAGGCAGCTTCTGTCTGTGATGTACAACTTTACTTTCAGATTACAACTGATACTATGAAAAAGGGTAACTCACCAGCTGTTATGAACTGAATTCTGTCCCCATATTAAATTCAGATGTTGAAATTCCAAACCCTACCCCCTGAGAATGTGACTGTGTTTAGAGGTAAAGCTTTTAAAGAAGCAATTCAGGTTACAGGAGGTCATATGCATGGGCCCTGATCTAATCTAATGTTCTTGCAAGAAGAGGAAATTTGACACACAAGAGATACCAAGGATGTGTGTACACAGAGGAAAGACCATGTGAAACACAGCAAGTATGCAGGCAACTCCCAAGTCAAACTGAAAGGCCTACAGATACCTGGATCTTGGACTTTGAGCCTTCAGAATGGCAAGAAAAAAAAAAATTGTTGTTTAAGCCACCCAGCCTGTGGTATCTTGTTATGGAAGCCCTAGCAAATGAACCTATCTTCCCATGTACTCTTTGTGACTTTGCTGTAGGGACTTCAGAGGGATATAACAAAGGTGGCTGTGCTCAAACCCAGACATAGAAGCAAGCCTACATACTGAAATAAAATAGAATATTATTACATGTGGTGATTCTAAAGAAATCTGAATGACTAGTCAAAATGGCTGAGCCATTCTTACAGAAGCCTAAGATAAACACTGTGGAAGTTGTATGAGCCATCTTATCTATGAGATTTTTAAGCAGAGAATAAAACCTTATGAGATCCTCTTGGACAATTCTAGTGCCACAGCTGGCTGCTAACCACTCTTTACCTGTAGTGGAAGTAATGGATATTTTAAGACAAATCTCAAATAGAGCTAGAATACTGTGGGTGATAGTGGGACTCTGGTGTGGGAACACGGGAACATTTTTCACTGGGAATAAATACCTGTTAAATCATGTAACTTTAGAAAAGGAATCTGGTTGTGTGTTCAAGATATTGGAATCCTGGAATAACAGAGCTGGGCCCTCTAAACTATATTCTGAGGAGAAATAATGTATTATATGTGGAATAAAGTAGATTTTGTTGGATGGGACAAAATGAAGGTACTATAATTATGTCAAGTTTATATCATAGTAATGTACTAGAGTACTATGTAGCAGTATTATGTAGTGAAATACAGAATCACAAGCAAAAATAAGAGTTGAAAAGCCAAAAAAAAAAAAAACCCAAAAAAACCCTTAATAATACTGTTGACTTTAATATCTCATTATTAAATAAATTAAATACTGCTGATATTAATATCTAATTAATATCTAATCAGAGGACTGAATCAAACCCTCTCAAGACTCAAGCATATGAAAGAGAATCAAAAGCAGTTTTAAATGTAATAAACGATATATTGTTTATGGTTTTTAATTTTATACACTGGAAAGTATGGTTAACTTTAGATTTGGGAAACAAGAAAAATTGTGCAAAAATATCACATAAAAACATATTTCAAAAAATTTGTGTTAGTATTATTATATGCTCAAACTGTCTACTTAACTCCATATCATCAGTTACTGCAAATGTTAGGTACCAGTGTGTGCATTTTGATTGCATAATTTACCACATAAAGTTGTAAGGCTATCAGATTAGGAACAATTATAAAAAGTTAAAAAAAGTCATTGTTCAGGGAACTGTGATATGAGGGCTCATTCTAGCAGGCCTAGAGTTTGCCTGAGCTATTTTGCTGAAGTGAAGATGTTCCTGCATGGCGTTGACCACTGGTCCTGTACAAATGCAATGATTGACAGTGCATTGGATCTGAAACAAATCTGGGAGTATTTTGTGCCAACCTGTCAGTATCATAACAGCAAGATTGATGCTTTGCACCTGGTTTTCATGAGACCCTCACAGGTTTCTGCTTTTTGTGGCTGATCATATAGCAATAAGGTGCCTACATGACCAGCAGGGTGTAAGAAACCAGCCAAGACTTCACGTTGAGCTCCCTGGATCTGCAGTGTTTTGGTTCATATGCCAGTGGTTCCTGACCTAAGAGAAAACATAAATCTCGTACAATGCTGCAAAGGAAGGACAAATGAAGTCTGTGCTCAGTATCTCCAGATTACTCACTATAGGGAAGCCATTGACAACAAAGCATGTTTTTACTTTATTGCTTTTGTTATATTATACCACTTTCCTGAAATAAATTGTAGTTTCATAAGATATAACAGGTTAGGTCGTTTTTCTTCTTTAACAAACCAAACTTATTTAGATCCTGCAAACTAGTTAGTGTAGTTGACTTATTAAATGTAACTCTTTTATTTTTTTCTTAATTTAGTGGTGATTAGTGTTTAAAGTATACACATTTAACTTATCCCAGTCTGATCTGTAAGTGATATCCTGTCACTTTATGTATAAGAACATGAGAAAAGTATATATTTTGTTATCAGTCTCAAGTTTGTCTTATTTTTCTCCTAAATTTATAATATTTATGTTATAAATCCCATAATATATTTTTATTATACTTGCTTGATATACTTTCAGTTATCAGCTTAAAATATTTAAAATATATAAAATCAATCCAGGGGCACCTGCGTGGCTGTTTGTTAAGCGTCTGACTCTTGATGTGAGCTTAGGTCATGGTCTCAGGGTTGTGAGATCGAGCCCAGTATCTGGCTCCACTCTGGGCATGGGACCTGCTTAGGATTCTCTCTCACCCTATCCCTCTGCCCCTTTCCCTCCTATTTTTTTTTTTTTTTTTGTTAATGAAGAAAATAAGTCCAATGTTTACACACATTCTTACCTTTTCCAATGTTCTTTATCTCTTTGTAAAATATAGATTTTCATCTGTTATCATTTTCCTTGTGTGTGAAGAAATTCCTTTAATTGTAGTGTAAGTTGTTTATAAATAATTTCTTCATATTTGCCAGATATATTTCTTTTGTATTAATTTAAAAAGAAAATATTAATTCTAGACTCAAAAGTTTGAGTTGGTAGCATTTTGTTTTGTTTTGTTTTGTTTTCCTTTGTCTTTTAGTACTCTAAAGATATGTGCTCTGTCCTTTGGTTTGCATTTTATCTGAAGCAAGTCTACTGTCCTTCTAATCTTTATCTGTATATAATGTGTCTTTTTTTATGGCAGTTTTAAAATTTCTTTTTATTACTAGTTCTAAGCCATTTCATTTTAATTTGTTTTCATGCAGTTTTATTTCTGGTTTTTTTTTTTTAAATCTTAAATTTTTAAGATTCTTGGATCTATAGGTGTATATACTTTAAGAAACCTGGAAAAAATTTTGGCCACTGATTTTTTTTTTAAGATTTTATTTATTTATTTGACAGAGAGAGATCACAAGTAGGCAGAGAGGCAGGCAGAGAGAGAGGGGGAAGCAGGCTCGCTGCTGAGCAGAGAGCCCGATGTGAGACACGATCCCAAGACCCTGAGATCATGACCTGAGCCGAAGGCAGAGGCTTAACCCACTGAGCCACCCAGGCACCCCTGGCCACTGATTTTTATTATTATTTTTTGTCACACTTCATTCCTCTCCTTTGGGAATTCAAATTACACATATGTCAGGTCACTTGAACTCATCTTACTTCTCTGATGCCCAGATGCCTTAATACTATTATTACGGTTTCCTTTTTTTTTTCTTGTGTTTTATTTAGAATAGTATCTATTGGTATGTCACTTAGTTCACTAATTTTCTCTTCTGTGTTTTACTGTCTGCTATTAATATCATCTAGTCCATTTTTTTTTTTAATGTCAGACTTGGTAGTATTTATTTCAGTTTTAGAAGCTCAATTTGAGTCTCCTATATTACCTATATCTCTACTTTTTATGTTCAATCTTCCCTCTGGCTTTTGAACATGGAAAATGCAGTTTTGATGATTATTTTTATATTCTTTTCTACTAAAACTAGTATCTGTGTTAATTCTGTGTCATTCTTTTTTTTTTTAAGATGTTATTTATTTATTTATTTGACAGACAGAGAGATCACAAGTAGGCAGAGAGGCAGGCAGAGAGAGGGGGAAGCTGGCTCCCTGCTGAGCAGAGAGCCCAATGTGGGGCTCCATCCCAGGACCCTGAGATCATGACCTGAGCCGAAGGCAGAGGCTTCTGAGACACCCAGGTACCCCAATTCTGTGTCATTCTTGATCTATTGTTTTTCTCTTTATTTGGGTTATATCTCCTGCTTCTGGACATGTATAGTAATTGCTAATTGGATAGCAGAAATTAGGAATCTTACATTGTTGAGCAGTTTATATTTTGTATTCTTATAAGTATTGTCAAGTTTGTTCTGGAATGCAATTAATTTACTTGGAAGCAGTTCAATCCTTTCAAGATTACATTTTATACTTCGTTAGTTGGAACCAGAGAAGCTTTAGTTTAGATCTGATTTTTCCCCCACTGGCAAGACAAGACCCTCCTGATTACCCAGTACCTAATTTATTCTGAGTTTTCCATGATTTATGTTGAGACTACAAATTGCTCCCTGCACTGTGTGATCTGTTGAGTTTTCTTCTTTCTGTTCCTTTTGGTGATTCTTTTCATGGACTTTGTGTAGTCTTCCTACACACACACACTGATTAGTACTCAGAATATATAATAAGAGAAAATCTAAATAATCTTGGAGTATGATGATGATTTTTGAGATACAATATCAAAGGAGTGATCCATGAAAGAAACAACTGATAAGGTGGACTTCATTAAAATTTAAAATGTCTTCTCTGTGAAAGACGGTGTCAATGGAATGAGAAGAAAAGCCACCGACTAAGAGAAAATATTTCAAAAGACACTTTGATAAAAGATAGTTATCCAAAATATACAAAGAATTCTTAACACACAACAACTAGAAAATAAGCAAACTAACTGAAAAAATAGGTCAAAGACCTTAAACACCATACCAAATAAGATACATGAATGGCAAAATAAGCATATGAAAATAGCTCCACACTATATGTGATCAGGGAAATACAAACTAAAATGAGATACTACTACACACTCTTAGAGCAATCCAGAGCACTGACAACAAACACAAAAGGCTCATGAAGTTGTAGAAAACAGGAATTTGGTGGGAATGTAAAGTAGTACAGTCACTTTGAAAAATAGCTTCATGATTTCTTACAAAACCAAGCATATTCTTATCATACAATTCAGCAAATGAACCCCTTGGTTCATTTCATTCAATCCAAATGAACTGAAAATGTATGCCTACATAAAACTCTGCACATGGATGTTTATAAAAGCTTTATTCAGAATTCCCCAAACTTAGAAGCAACCAAAATGCCCTTCAGTTAGTGAATGGATAAATAAAATATAATACATCCAGACAATGAAATATTATTCAATGGCACAAAGACGTGAACAATTAAGCCTTGAAAAAACATGGAGGAAGCTTACAATCATATTATTAAGTGAAAGAATGCCATATGAAAAGGCTATAAATAACAGGATTCCAACTAGACATTTTGTAAGACATAACTATGGAGACAACAAAAAGATCAGTTGTTGGGATGCTTGGGCGGTTCAGAAGGTTGAGCAGCTGGCTCTCAGTTTTGGCTCAGGTCATGATCTCTGGGTCCTGGGATTGAGTCCTATGTTGGGCTCCATGCTCTTCAGGGGATCTGCTTGAGAATTCTCTCTTTCCCTCTCCTGTGTCCATCTTACCTACTTGTTTACACTCTCTCTCTCTCTAAAATGAATATGTAAGGTTTTTTTTTTTTTTAAGATTTTATTTATTTATTTGACAGATAGAGACAGTGAGAGAGGGAACACAAGCAGGGGGAGGGGCAAAGGGGAGGGAGAAGCAGGCTTCCCACCAAGCAGGGAGACTGATTCAGGCAGGGAGACATATGTGAGCAAGAAGTCTGGTGTGGGCTTGATCCTAGGACCAGAGCCTGAGGCAGTGCTCCATCCCAGAACTCTGGAATCATAATCTGAGCTGAAGGCAGACGCTTAACCACTGAGACACCCAGCGCCCCTAAATAAATGAATGAGTGAATGAATGAATGAATGAATAAATAAATTTCTTAAAAAGAAAGATCAGTGTTTGCTGGAGTAGAGGCCATGAATAAACACAATACAGAAAAATTTTAGAACAGAAAAGATACTTTGTCATGATAATGATAGATCTATGTCATCATACATTTGTCCAAGCCCATTGAAAATACAACACCAAGAGTGAACTCAATGTAAACCATGGACTTTGGAGGATTATGATGTGTCATTGTAGGTTCATCTTTGGTAAAAATGTACTCTTTTGTTGAGTGTTGCTGTAATGCGGGAGGCTATTCATGTGTGAGGACAGAAGATATATGAAAAATCCCTGTACCTTCCTCTCAATTTTACTGTAAACTTAAATCTGCTCTAAAAAAAATTAAAGTCCAGTTTAAAAAAAAAAAAAGGCAACCAATATCTAGGAAGTTCAAAGTAATACACAGGTCAATATGTATGCTGCTACCAATGTTTTATTCCCTCATTCTACCTTTGAACTAAGTAGTGTAAAGTACATATTACTGGCTTCCTCATTAACATTAAAACTTTGATTCAGATTATCTCCCAGAAGTACCATGTAATACAAAAAATGACCTATCACCCCATATTCATTATCCCATTATGGTAGGCATAAAAATGGGCCCCTAAAGATGTCTACATATAAACCCCTAGAACCTATGAATATGTTACCTTATATGGCAAAGGGGAATTAAGTTTGTAGATTGAATTTGATAATCATTTAACCTAAAAATAGAGAGGTTATCCTGGACTATGCCCAATAAGGTCAGAGTGATGTGACAGGAGAGGACTCAGTCTGTGTTGCTGGCCTTGAAGAATGAAAAGGGGACCATGAGCCTAGGAATGTGGTGATTTTTAGAAGCAGGAAAGGACAATGAAACAAGTTCTCTTGATACAGGAAGAGTGGCACACTGGGAGAGAGTAAGGACGCTCTGAACCTGTTTCCCATACCTTGTCTCCTGAATGTCTTTTATAGGACTCTTCCTGAGTTACATAATTTTGTAATATGCTATTACTATGAGTTCTGTGAGTTGCTCTAACAACTCTGATTTACAATCAGTTGGTTAGAAGAACAGATGGGAATCTGTATTTACAACGGATGTGTTAATTGAGGGCGGTCTTGTGAAACTGAGCTCTTAACCTGTGGGATCTGATGCTATTTCCAGGTAGATAGTGTCAGAATTGAGGTACTTGCTAACAGCTTTGGAGAAAGACACAAGTCAGAGCAGGAAAAAATAAAAGAACAAATAATTTGAAGACTAACTGCTGTTGAAGATCAGATGGAGATCAATTTGAGACAAAGCTGTTGGAAGAAATAATAGATGGCATTACATAAATATATAGATATTTGATATAGACTCATATTTCAATAGTCTTTTCTAAAAGATTTGTCCTTCTTTAAATTTTTGTTGAATGTTACCTGAGATAGCAACTTGATATCCAGAATACTGAAGACAAAAAGATTTCTGAAGATCTGTTGTGGATAGTTCTAATGTTCTTTGAAAGTACAATGAATTCTGTATAGTTTAAAAGTAATTGAACTATTTTTTTTCCATTTAAAGTAGTAATAAAGATTTGAGAAAACATTTAAAAATATTTTAAAAATTTCAACAGACCATTTCCCCAACTCCAGCCAGGACCTGATTGAAAGAGGAATATTCTGCTTTGAATTTTTGTGACCTCATGATGTAATTTCTATGATTTAGACATGTATGGTGATGTGTATTCCTCATTGAGGCAAAATTCAGTAAACCACTGTAAATCTTCACTACAATAATTGGAAAAAAAAAAAAAGCTACCGTGATGGCAGAAGTTGCCTATAGCCAAACAAAAATTATTATTTTTATTATTATTGTTATTATTAGTTTCAATTTTAGTTTTCTCATATTGCCTTTTGCAGCTGTTGTGAAACACTGGAGAAAGTCTTATTTTGTATCACTTTATGTGACAAAACATTATAAATATTTTACAAAAACTAAAATATATACATATATATATTTTAAAGATTTTATTTATTTATTTGACAGAGAGATAGAGAGATCACAAGTAGGCAGAGCAGCAGACAGAGATAGAGGGGGAAGCAGGCTCCCTGCTGAGCAGAGAGCCAGATGTGGGGCTCAATCCCAGGACCCTGAGATCATGACCTGAGTTGAAGGCAGAGGCTTAACCCACTGAGCAACCCAGGTGCCCCTAAAAAATATATTTTTTTAATTTCATGTTTTATCCCAGAGCACTTATATTTCCTTTAGGACTAATTTTTCTTACCAACATATTTTGTTTGCTACCAGCATTTTTAAGATTCAAATGGTCTATCATCTCTCTTTTCACTTCCCCAATAGTTCATCATTGTAGGCTGGGCAGCATTTATTTATAAACTAGAAAATCATATCCTGAGGCACTATACATAAGAATCTTTAAAGTTTAAATGGCAAAAATGGTAAGAATAAAAGGGGATACAAAAATAAAACCACTAAATGAGAATTTCCATTATATGAATATGTTAAACTGTCACGTTTTTAAATATCTTTGATGTTCGCTACCATTTATCAACCACATTATCAATATAAAATTTTTATTGAGTGATTGACTCTGCTAAAAGACTATTTTTAAAGGTGTGTCTTGCATGAAATTATAAAGAAAAAAATTTCACTATACTTTTCATAATCAAACATAAATCCTCTAATGAGAGAATACAGAATCTTCTCTGTAATACATTATGTGTGTGTGTGTGTGTGTATACATAGTATTAACCTACTCAATGTGGAAAGCATTCCTTCTTATAACCATAGCAAATTCCTTTGAGTGAAATATTAAATGATAAGCTTTATCTAAACTAACCTGAAGACAAACTATTAGGGAATCAGTGAAATAACGAAGAAGAACTTGGTAAGATAGGATTCAACAACTCTGACAATAGCTATTCACTCTATGAACTGAGCTTTACTGCAACCTCTCTTTCTTCATCTGTAAACATTTCCTCCATTAAACAAATATGTATTGACTGTTTTGATGTTTGGGATATAAATGAAAGGATTGAAGATTTTCTTTTATGGGTTTTATATTTCAGTTGTAGGAAGACTTAGGTAAGTAGGTAGATTGGCAGGTAGTAGATGATTAGATAGATGATGGTAGACAGATAGACAGATAAAGAAAGAAAGAAAAACAGATGATAGATAGATGATAGAAAGAAAGAAAGAAAGAGAGAGATAGATGATAGATAGATAGAGTTTCCCATATGGTAAGTAAAATGTGAAAAGAAGAAAGAGAATGATGGTCAAAGGGGTCAGGTAAAGTTTCTTCAAAGAGGAATTGACTAACAATGGAAAAATATGTACCAAGTAGGTACATAAAATTCTGGGAAATGAGACTT
The DNA here is from genome assembly GCF_002288905.1 of Enhydra lutris kenyoni. Taxonomy (NCBI): domain Eukaryota; kingdom Metazoa; phylum Chordata; class Mammalia; order Carnivora; family Mustelidae; genus Enhydra; species Enhydra lutris. The sequence goes on along the minus strand of NW_019154105.1, from coordinate 45,494,791 downwards.
CGGGATGGAGAGAGAAGGAAGTAAGGGTTTTGAAAGAAGAATGTACTTGCTATGGTGGAAGAGTAACAAAATGGAGAGGAAAAAAAAAAAGGCAAGTGGGGCTCAGGGCTTACAGTCAATTTTAAGTGTGATTAGAGAATTATTAAAAGAGGCATACTAAGTTGAGGGTTTGTTGACAATATTAAATTAAATGACATATACATACAAGTATCTGGAAATACTCATCTTCAATAAGTGTAAAACTGTCTTCTATTTTTCAAGAACCAATCTATAAGATTTTACATGGACAGTTTACTATAATAAAAAACAATCATAAGCCTTGAAGGGAAATAAATCTGGGTTTAATTCTTTGCTCTAGGGGCGCCTGGGTGGCTCAGTGGGTTAAAGCCTCTGCCTTCGGCTCGGGTCATGATCTCAGGGTCCTGGGATCAAGCCCCACATCGGGCTCTCTGCTCCGCGGGGAGCCTGCTTCCTCCTCTCTCTCTGCCTGCCTCTCTGCCTACTTGTGATTTCTCTCTGTCAAATAAATAAAATCTTTAAAAAAAAAAAAAATTCTTTGCTCTGATACCTACAGAATATGGGATTTTTGTGCCTAAAGGAATTAAAAGCCACTTTAAGCAGTTTCCATCTCTCTTCAAAAACACTTTTATAATCTCATTTGTGTCTGAGTATTACATCTCCCCATTTACCTTATAAGAGTCAAGTATAAAATATAACAGAATGTTGGATATATAAATTAATATTGAATACTACTGAAATATCAATATGTCATGAAAAAATTATAAAAATATAATCATACTATAAATTTTCTAAACATTTAGGTTTCTAAACAAGGGACATATTGACAAACCTTAATATCTACACTGAACTGAAAAAAGACTGACTTTCCATTCCCCTTTTGTTCAGAAGAAACTTTTAGCTAAAATATCAAAATCAGTTCACTATTAAAAATGTTTCTAATCTTATGAATTGCATAAAGACATTTAATTAGCTCAAATTGCGTGTATTCCACCTATCCAACTAATTTCATATTAGACGACATACTGTCCACAATATTAACAAGTTTTTCATAAAGATATTTATGTGATGTGAATGTTGTTGACATTATACTACCAATTTGTAGTATCACAAAACTAATTAAAATAAATTAATACATGTAGAAAAAAATCAGACTTTTTCCATGCCTATGTGGAAATTCTTTTTTTTTTTTAATATTTTATTTATTTAGTTGACAGAGATCACAAGTAGGCAGAGAGGCAGGCAGAGAGAGAGAGAGGAGGAAGTAGGCTCCCTGCTGAGCGGAGAGCCTGATGTGGGGCTCGATCCCAGGACCCTAGGATCATGACCTGAGCTGAAAGCAGAGGCTTTAACCCACTGAGCCACCCAGGCACCCCCTATGTGGAAATTCTTTAAGCTTCTATAACCAAGTTTACCTCCATCATAGCTATGATTTTTAATATTATCTTATAGATAAATATTTTTAAAATATTTTAAATAAAATAAAATATTCTTATAGATAAATATTTTAAAACTCTGGTTGTAGTACCTACAACTTTCTTATTAAAACTGTGTCAAAGATTTTTAACAGTCAATGACAGATAGACATAATTATCTTCCTTTCTTTTCCATCCAAATGTGTTGATTGTAGTTATGCAGTACTTTTTCTATTATTTGGGAAGGAGGTGGGGTAGATAAATTTTGTTTTATGATTTAGGTCATTGAATAAGAGGAAAGCACTGAACTTTACTGAAGATCCTACATTTGAGTCGTTTGGAGTAAATGCAGAGATTTGGGATTTGTCCACTTTAAGACGAGGTGCATAATTCCATGAAAGAGAATAAAGAATTCAATACTCAAGAGAAGACTATAGTTAATAGCAGTGACATGCTCTCCGATCATATTATCTATTCTTGAGTCCACAGGAAAACTATTTTTCCCAACGTTCCTTGCAATTAATTGGGTTGTGGCCACGCTACTGATCCTATAGCAAAGAAATGTACTCAGAATTACATGTCACTTCCAGTCCTGTCCTTCAAAATCATTCATGAAATTCTCCATGCTTTCTCTCCCATCTCTGCAGCAGGAACTGAAAATTCACAGATGATGGAGCCACAGAATGGAAGGGGCCTGGAGCACTGAATGACAGCTTGTTGGGTATGAGACATAAGAGCCATCTAACCTACACTTGATTTACAGGTATAGACATTAACTTTAATATTTTAAGTCAGTGATATTTTGGGGCATACTTGTGACAATTTTCTCAGTAGCTTAAAGGAACTCAGAATTCTAACTTTCAAGAATATAAGTACAGTGCATTTATTTTTCATTTCTGTCTCCAGAGTGTTTTCCATGATTTCTGACATACAGTGGTCCTCAATCAATTTATGATTGACAGAGTGACTGACTAGTGGGATGAATAGATGAATATCTAGAAAGGTTACATTTGATTAAATAAATGTCACCTCAGCATATCATGGGTTCATTTCTGCTTTAGGTTAGGTATAACCTAATTTATCCTTTATAAGCAAACATGTGACAATAAAATTAAACATATATAAGGTCCTTGGTTAGTTAGAGTCCTACCATAACAATCTTCTATAACAAATTACCATACATTTGGTGGCTTAAAAATAATACAGATTTATCGTTTTATGGTGCCATAGAACAGAAGTCTGACATGAGTGTCAGCTGTGTTAAAATCAATGTGTCAGCTGGACTGAGTTTCTTAGGACTCTTGAGAATGTGTTTCCTTGAACATTTCCAGATTTTAGAGGCTGCTTTGTCTCATGGCCTTCTTCCTTTATTTTCAAAGCTAGGAACAGCAAGTGGAATCCTTTTTATACCTTAATACTCTAACTTCCTCTTCTTCCTCTCTCTCTTCCAATTTTTAAGAATCCTCAGACTGTATTGGGCCTACCTACATAGTCTAGAATAACCTCCCTATTTCAAGGTCAGTTGCTTAGCAAATTTAATTTGGTCTGCAACCTTAATTCCCCTTTGCCACTTAAGATAATATATTCATAGGTTTTAGGGATTAGGATATGGACATCTTTAGGAGGCCATTATGCCTACTGTAGTTCTTTTATATAAAAGTAACAGTTTACTGTATTTAATGCAATTCTTAAAATTCCACAATCAAGAATCTGCATAGGAAACCACAGATTTTCACAGAACACATCAGTCTAATTTTGTTGATTTCCATTTTTGCATCAACCCTAAAAGGAAGGTACCAAAAAAGTTAAAGAGGAAAAAAACTGAAACTCTGCTTCATATTCATTTCAAGCATATTTGAAGTCACCCTGTATTATGCAGGATCAGCATAGTTAATGAACTTTCCATCTGTTCTTGTTTGTTATCTTACTAATTTACTATATATGCTTGCGTTTAAAACAGCTGAAATAGTAGTCTCTTGTTGGAGGCTGCAAAGTACCATTGTAGAGCAGGGGACGATTCTGAGATATTTTCAGTTTCTATTGTAATAGTCTAGAAGTGTCTGGAGTAGCATCAGATTTCACATTCATCCTTGCTCACTTAGAAGCACATTTAGCTTAGGGCAAGTGGGACATATTCTCTTTCACATTGCTGACACTACAGAAGAGCCAAATGATGAAGGATCCAAAGTTTTTGTTCAATTCCCCAAATCCCATGTTTACACCATGGCCTTCTTCACTGGAGGAAGGTTGGTCTCATACAATAAAACTACCTCAGATTTCATAGTCACTAGCAGTTTCTGATATAGGGCATTTGAGTTTGCACAATGGAATCTATCGCATTTTCAGTTTCTCTTTTTTGCTGTTGTTGTATAGTATTTTCCTCAATTCCTGTTGTAAACAAAACAAAACAAAAACAACTAATATTTGAATATATGCCCAATGGTAAAAGAAAACTTTCAAAGATGGGGAAAATGTTTGAGTATCCCTGGGAAATCTTGTTTCCTCTCCTTTGAGTACTGCTAATTTGTTTAAGTCCCAGCTACCTAACTTGTAATATTTGGAATTGTGTTTTTATTATGACCAAGGTTATCTGACCCTCAGTTTAAATGTTATTACTAGGACCACTGAATTTAAGACATGTCAGTAATTTCAACTGAAGAGTGAATTTTTATCTTATCCTCTTAGGGCATTCAGTTTTCTTGATTGGCAACCGGGATCTAAAGGGAGTAATAGGAGTAAGCCAATTGGAGATGGAATGAGAGTTGAATCTTAACTGGACACACAGTTTCCAGGGAGCTTTGGGACAGACATTCTTCAAAGGACAAACAACTTTCTAATGAGTAAACACCAAAATAATAGGAATGAGAAAATGCCATCTGACTTCTAACTGAAGTCTCCTACTTCAAATAAAGCAAATTCCAAGGTCAAGTTGAGAGCAAAACCACATTTGCGCTCACTTGCCAGATTACCCACTGGAAAAAAAAGGTCAAGCCTATCGCTTGCAGAAAAATGAGGGAGTGTAGAAGAATCATGCCAAAGGCCAAGTAAGCAAAGAACTAGAAAATGAGTATCTTACCCATAATCAGAAAATCAGGGATGAAGGAAATCCAATTTTGAATTCCTGAGAGAGACTGAGCTCTGGTGGCAAAATTTTGAACTTCACCATGTTTTTCAATACCAAGCTGGATTTCCTTTGTTTTCTTATTGACACATTTGTGTATCCATTTGGTTTCTCCCTTTAAACCTGTGCAGAGAACTAAATAGGATCTTAATTCCATAATTTGAAAGCAAATTTACCTCAGAATATAGCACTTAGGCTCACAAAGACTTAGTTGGTTAGTCATTTGAGGGCTATTTGCATTTCTTTGGCAATCTGACACTGTAATATTCAGACTTTTTTAGTCTAATTTTAGAAATATACTTATTAAAAGGGTTCCTTTGAGAGATAATGTCAGAAAAAAAAAACTTTTGTTTTTTTTTCCTCTCAAAATATTTTCTTGCATTATTATGTAGAGAAATGCTGAATTTGGCCATTACACACACAAAATTGAACTTCCTACTGACAAAGTGTTCATAATAGGCCAGAACCGCAGACGGGAAAAGATATAAACAGAAAATTTACTTTCAAATCTCTAAAATATAAGTAATCCTTACTATCTTTCACAGTGACCACTGGTCTCAAAAACATCTTACTTCAGAGTCCCTCTGAAAATTTATTTGAATCTATTCTCATATGATATGCTTCTAAACTGAGCGGGAAATATCAATCCTTATTTTTATTATTATTGTTTTTGTCACAGATTATGGAGAATGTAGATAACGATAACATTCTTTGAGGCTCTACAATGTAAGATACATACTAGTAGTTATAATTAATCCTCAAAGTAACTCTATAACATTGATTATCTATAACATTGATTGATTATTTATTTTATTTTATTTTAAATTCCATTATGTTTTATATACAGTGTTATATTAGTTTCAGGTACACGATATAGTGATTCAATGGTTCTGTACATCACCCAGTGTTCATCATGACAAGTGCTCTCCTATTTTAAGGATGAAGAAACATAGTTAGAAATTAAATGACTTGTTTAAGAGTATGAGTCAGGATGAAAATCCAGTTCTCCTTGATTTTAAATTTGTGCTCCTTCATATACACTGCACTATCTCTTCATAAAGAACAAGTCCTCCCTCACCCATATTTCACCTCCCTGTTCATTGTTCTGCCTTATAATGCTCCCTCAGAAATGGCAGGGGTGTCCAAGGAAGGTAGCATTTTGGCCAACCAATTGGCCTCAAATTCACATCTCAATGTTCCAGAATCTCTGTTACATTAATATTAGTCTTTTCTCAATCCTAAATTAAGTGTAGACACAAATTTTTTTTTGTTTTTCTTAGCTTAATATCCCTTTTAAATTTCTACAAGATGTATCATATCCATTGCACATGTGTATGCTTGAATATATGTGTATACTTACAAATGTACATATATTTGATATGATCTATAAATATGTGAATGCTGTATATAGATATAGAATGCTTAAATATATAAATGTATGTAATACATAAAGTTCAGAATAGCAATAAAAGTAAAATCTATGGTGGTGCCTGGGTGGTTCAGTTAGTTAAGTCTCCCACTCTTGATTTTGACTCAGGTCCATGATCTCAAAATTGTGAGATTAAGCCCTCTCATTGGGCTCTGCACTCAGCTGGGAGCCTGCTTGAGACTCTCTCTTTCCCTCCCCCTTATTCCTCCCCTATGGACTCTCTCTTTCTATATATAATATAAATAAATAAATATTTTTTAAAAATGTGTGCACCAATCTTCCCATACAACAAACAGAATATTATCATTAACTTTGAAGAAACTTCTGAAAGCATTCCAATGCATAACTCCACGCCAGGTAAACGCAATCCTAAAGTAAATGTTAATACTTGTTTTCTTTCCTTTACAATTTTATCATACACATAAGTTTACCCCAAGGCATAAGACAATTTAATTTTACAGAAATTGAGTCATATAGCATGAATTTCTCAGAACTCTTTTTTTCTCTCAGAAGCTTATTGGTGAGATTCATTATGTTTATGTATGTGTGTGATTGTGATTTATAAGAAATGTGCATTCAGTCTTTGTTCTGTTCCTGACACAGACCTCCTAAAATCATTAGCATTTCTCTAAGTGATGAGAATAAAGGTGTCTTTTGTTATGTTAATGAGGTGACTTTTGGAAATCCCTAAAGAATGAGGGGGCTGGTTGTCAAGTGAAATGACCTTGATTAAAATGTTGGAATTTTCAATCCTCAGTCTCTGGGCAGGGAAGAGGGCCTGGAGCTTGAATCAATCACCAAAAGCCAATTATTTAATTAATTATAAATATGTAATAGAGCTCCTATTAAAAACCTAAAAGGAGGAGGTTCAGAGGGCTTCCAGGTTGATGAACCAAAACATATCCACATGAGTGTCCCAAACCCCTCAAGGACAGAAGCTCTTGTATTTTTTCATCTATCTTTTCATCTGACCCTTTCATTTGTGTCCCTTAATATTTTTGTAATAAACTAGTTACCTAGCAAGTAAACTGATTTCCTGAGTTCTGTGAGCCACCCTAGCAAAATAAGTGAACCGTTGAAGTTGGAACATATCCAGTTGGTCAGAAGCACAAGTAACAACCTCAGTTTGCCATTAGCATCTGAACTGAGGCAAGTCTCACGGGACTAAGCACTTCCCGTGGGTTCTGCGGCTATCTCCAGGTAGATAGTGTCAGAATTCAGCTGAATGGTAGGATGCTTAGCTGATGTCTGAGAACTGCTTGGTGGTGTGGGGGAAAACACATGCTAGTTCCTATTTATTCAGTTTTACTGCTTTATCTCTTGTTCAAATTTAGATTACGTTATCCATTCTCCCGTCTGTGGTTTATTATAGACTTATTATTCAAACATTCTTAGTCATTCTCCTGGAGCATATATACAAGAGGTTCCCTACAGCATACATTCAAAAGTGAAATCACTACCTGTTAGATGATGCACACACTCAATTTTTCTAGATAGCACTGAGTTTGTTTGCCAAAATTGATATGCCAACTTGCCTTGCATCCAGCAGGGTATAGAAGTTTCACTACTTCATCTACTTGTCACAACTTGATACAGACATATTTTTCAACCTAGAAATTTGTAAAATGGCATTTCATTATATTTTAAATTTGAATTTCCATGATGACTAATGAGTTAATGATACTTAAATCTACTTGTTGACCAGCTCACTTCTATGAAATTCAGGCTTTGTCTTTTCCCCAATTTGATTTTGGGTTATTTGTATTTCTCAATGATTTCTATGGAGATCAGTATTCTTTTTATTATATGTTTTGCAAATATCTTTGAATATCTCTTGGTGAATGGAAGTTCTTAATTTTAGTGAACACTAATATATTAAATCTTTAGGTTGTTCATTATTATTTATTTATTTATTTATTTTTCAAAGATTTTATTTGTTTGAGAGAGAGGTTGAGAGGGCACAAGTGGTGGGGAGGGGCAGAAGGAGAGGGATACACAAACGTCCCCCTGAACAGGGAGTTTGATGTGGGCTTGATTCCAGGATCCTTGGATCATGAACTGAGCCCAAGGCAGATGCTTAAACAACTGAGCCTCCCAGGAGCCCCTGGTATTTTTTTTTTTAATTATCTATCCAAAGGCAACAAAAATATTAACTTATCACTTCTTAGAACACCATAATTTGCCTTCAAAATTAATTCATTTATTTACTGTAATTTATATTTTTGTTTACAGTGTGAAGTAGGGGGTCTAATTTAATTTTTGTTTGTATATAGATAATAAATTATCAGTAATTATTTGCACTCTCCCACATGTACACAATACGATCTGTAGCATAATGTTGGTTGCCATAAATGAAGTCTGTTCTGGATAATTTTAGGCAATGTTCAGAAACATTGACCACGCTGTGTTAGAAACTTTTGCCTTGATTATTAAAATACCTTTATGAATTTGGTGTTTTTATTTTTTATGGAAAGTCTTTTATTCCTCTCCTAATAGTGTCTTGGCTATTTTTGAATTTTCACTTTTTTAAGTACATTTTAGCATCAACTTATAAAGTTCCATTATTTTAAAAAGTTGAGATTTTTTTTTTTTAAGATTTTATTTATTTGACAGACGGAGATCACAAGTAGGCAGAGAGGCAGGGAGAGAAGGGGGGAGGAGTAGGCTCACTGCTAAGCAGAGAGCCCGATTCAGGGCTTGATCCCAGGACCCTGGGATCATGACCTGAGCCGAAGGCAGAGGCTTTAACCCACTGAGCCACCCAGGCGCCCCAAAAAGTTGAGATTTTTTAATTGAAATTTCATTCAAACTATTGTTAAATTTGCAGTAAATTAATGCATTTTATATTAAATATTTCTATCTTTGAACATTATATATCTTCACTTATACTTAAGACTTCTTAAAAGTCTTTCAAAATCTTATAATTTCTGTACAAGAATCTTAAAACATTTTATCAGATTCATTTTCAGGCACCATATATTTGTATTTGTAGTTGAATTTAGTCTTTATATTTAAATGATGCTATCTAACTTTGTTGCTAATATATTTTTTAAGATTTTATTTACTTATTTGACAGAGAGAGAGAGAGAGACAGTGAGAGAAGGAACCCAAGCAGAGGGAGTGGGAAAGCATGCCTCCTGCTGAATAGGGAGTCCAGTGCAGGGCTGGATCCCAGGACCCTGGGATCATGACCTAAGTTGAAGGCAGATGCTTAAAGACTGAGCCACCCAGACACCCCTGTTGCTAATATTTTCTACATAGTAACCATGCCATGAACAAATAATGAGAGCTTTGCTTCTTTCTAATCTACACAGTTTCTATTTATTTTTCTTGTTCTTGTATCTGGTTAGATCATCCAGAATATTAACAAAGTAGGAAACTGTGGTTTAAAGATAAAGCTGAGGGATGCGTGAGTGGTTCAGTCAGTTAAGCATCTGCCTTCAGTTCAGGTCATGATCTCAGGGTCCTGGGATCAAACCCAATGTTGGGTTCCCTGCACAGCAAGAAGTCGGCTTCCTCCTCTCCCTCTGCCCACCACTCGTGCTTTCTCTCTCTTGCTCTCTCTCTCTCTAATAAATGGATAAAATCTTAAAAAAAAAGACTGAACAGGAAAGGAAACAGTAAAATATATAGATGAATATAAATAATTTCAACACAATTTAAATCTTGAAATTAAAACGTTAAATGTTATAAAATTTAGAAATTATTTTCAAGAATGTTGAAAGTGTGGAAATGCATTCCTAGGCATTTTTAAAATTTCCATTTTTTATTTAAATTCTAATTAGTTAACATATATGGTAAAATTGGTTTCAGGTATACAATTTAGTGTTCATCAGTTATATATAAGTACTTATCTCAACAAGTGCCCTCCTTAATACCTATCACCCATTTAGCCCACCCCCCACCCACCTCCTCCAGGAAACCTAAGTTTGTTCTCTACAGTTAAGGGTCTCTTATGGTTTGTTTCCCTTTCTCTCTCTTTTTCCCCCTTCTCTTATATTTATCTATTTTGTTTCTTAAAGTCCACATAAGAGTGAAGTCATATGGTATTTGTCTTTCTCTAACTAAGTTATATCACTTAGCATAATACACTCTAGCTCTATTTCACATCATTGTATATGGCAAGATTTCATTCATTTTGATGGTTGAGTAATATTCCTATATAAACTATTCATATATACATGCCACCTCTTCTTCATCCATTCATCAGTCAATGGATATTTGGGCTCTTTCCATAATTTGGCTATTGATAATTTTACTATAAACATGAGGGTGCATGTGCCCCTTTGAATCAGTATTTTTTGTCTTTTGGGTAAATACATACTAGTGCAATTGCTGGGTCATAGGGCCGTTCTATTTTTAACTTTTTGAGGAGCCTCCATACTGTTCTCCAGAGTGGCTGCTCCAGTTTGCATTCTCACCAACAATGTAAGAAGGTTCCCCTTTCTTTGCATCCTTGCTAACATCTGTTTTTCCCTGTGTTGTTAATTTTAGTTGTTCTGACATTTATAGGGTGGTATCTCATCATGGTTTTGATTTATATTTCCCTGATGATGAGTGATATAGAGCATCTTTTCATGTATCTGTTAGTCATCTGTATGTCTTCTTTGGAAAAATGAATTTCATGTCTTCTGCCCATTTCTAATTGGATTGGTTTTGTTGTTGCTGTTGTTGTTTATTTGTTTGTTTTTTGTTTTTGCATGTTGACTTTGATAAGTTTTTTTTTATATATTGGATACTCTTTTTTTTTTAAGATTTTAATTACTCATTTGACAGAGAGCACAAGTAGGCAGGGCAGCAGTCAGCAGGGGAGGGAGAAGCAGGCTCTCCACCAAGCAGCGAGCCCGATGCAAGGCTTGATCCCAGGACCCTGGGATGATGACCTGAGCAAAAGGCAGGTGCTTAACTGACTGAGCCACCCAGGAGCCCCTGGATACTAACTCTTTATTAGTTATATCATTTACAAATATCTTCTCCCATTCCATAGGCTGCCTTTTAGTCTTGTTGATTATTTCCTTTGTTGTGTGAAAGCTTTATAGTTCATTTTTGCTTTTGTTTCCCCTTGCTTCTGGAGGCGTGTCTAGTAAGAAGCCTGGAAGAAATCAGGTTTTATTTATTTATTTGTTTTTTAGAAAAGAAGATTACAGAATATCTTTGCTATATGAAATAGACATCAGTGGTGAAATATGTGCAGGCAAAGCCTAATTGGCATGGATGCAACTGACAATGAGAGGAGAATACTTAGAGACAACTGCTTCAAAGAGTTTTGCCATAAAAAAGAGAAGATGGTAGCTCCTGGGGACTTGGTGTCAAGAGCAAAATTTTGCTTTGTGTTGTTGTGTTTAACAAGGGAGAAATCTTAACATATTTTCATGTTCATAAAACATAAGTAGAAGAGAAAAGAGAATTTCCAAAATCTAAATGAAATCGATAGAGGATGTATTTTATTATTATTGTTTGTTTGTTTCTTTGAGTACAGTTGACACACATTGTTACATTGGTTTCAGGTGTACAATATAGTGATTTGATAAGTTTACACATTGTGCTATGTTCACCATAATTGAAGCTACCACATATCCCGTTACTTCACAATTACAGTATCATTGACTATAATCCTTATGTTTAGCTTTTTTTCTTGTGACTTACTCATTCTAGAACAGAAGGCCTGTTTCTCCCTCTCTCTTTCACCCATTTTGTCTAACTCCTATTCCCCTCCTCTCTAACAACTATCAGTTTGTTCTCCGTACTTATACATCTGATTCTGCTTCTTGTTTATTTATTCTTTTTTTTTTTTAATTTTAGGTTCCATTTAAGAGTAGAATCATGTGGTATTTGTTTTTATCAGTCTTACTTCACTTACTATAATACTCTCTAGGTCCATCCATATTGTCTCAAATGGCACAATCTTATCTCTTTTTATGGCTGTGTAATATTACATGTTATATATCACATATAATTATGTCATATATTACATACATAGTTCACATATTCCTTATCATTTTCCCTAATGACACTTAGGTTCCTCCCATGTCCTAGCTATTGCAAATAATGCTGCAATAAACATAGGGGTGCATATATCTTTTCAAGTTAGTGTTTTTGTATTCTAGATGGTATACTTTAGTTAACTAATGATAGGGGTAACACTAGTTAAGAAAACAAATGTGTGTTACTTTAAAAAGGGCACAAATTTAAAAGAGTTGTTAAATATGTGATAGAAACTTCAGCAAGTTTTCTTCTGGGTGTTTCAGTGATTATGGGGCCAACTCATCCTATGTGAGTGAGGATGAGGGAGTATAGGAAATCTAAGTAGGGACAAAAAGGCATGAAACAGTCTACTGGAAAGTAGGAAGGGGAAAATCAGGGAACTCCAGTAGTATTGCTGGACATCCCATTGTTATTAGTGATTTAATATTTTGTGAGCCCAGTCAGCGTTTGCATGTTGTCTGTGTCTATGTGTGTGTGTTTCTTCCAAACAACTTCATCTACATGACTGAAAATGAAGAGTAGGAAAGAGTTTGATGGGACCAGAGTTAAGACTTTGCTAAGTGAAAATACCAAAATAAGATGGGAAAAAAGAATTGAGTATACACAGGAATAATTTAATATGAAGTCCATGAAAGGTAAAGAAGACATGACTTGGTAAAAAAGAGTTATATTAATTGAATTTTGAGCAGAGGATTGTGGAATGAGGTTTTCAGGGATTGAGACAAAATATAAGAGATGGTTCAGGAGTGTGAATGCCTGAAGCTAAGATATTGCCTTGATAAGTGAAAACCAGGTCTATGGTATGACCATCGAAATGAGTAATTAAAGTATTGCAGAGATAAATATGTTTGGAGAGGTGAATACAGAATTTTATTGGTGATGACTAATAAAAGCAATATCTAGACTAGGTCTATGGTATAACTATTGGAATGAGTGATTGACTTAGTGCAGAGATTAAAAAAATGTTCGGAGAGGTGGATCCAGATTCCATTCAATACCAGAAAGAGAATGTTCAGAGAAGAAATTGAAGCTCTAGCGGATTTTGGTGATGGCTGAGATCCAAATGGCACAGAGAGTTGTAAAAGAAATAATACTTGCACCAAAATACCCTGACTTTTACTCCCATGCTATAAGCATTTGGCTTATCCCTCTGTATTCACAGATTAATCTGAGTTACTTATTTATTTGTTTATTCTGTAAGTAATCCTTAAAATAAACAAAAACCCTCCAGTAGGAATTGATATATAATTGTGGTCATGTAATTGTAGGACTATAGTCTTGACTCAATCTGCACCCGTAGTCAAAAAATAAATAAAACAATGTAGGTCCAGCAAATCTGTTTGATGAATTAAAACTCTGGACTCATGAATGGCAAGGAAAGAAGGAAAATGAAATAAGAGATCTTCATGTCAAATGATGTGAAAGCTTGCTCTTCTATGCTTACCTCAAGCTCTCCCAATGTGACAAGACACTGCCTTCTGTAAGCAGAGACCTGGAAACTGATACTGTCGTTTTTACCGTAACTGACACATTCTGCCTCACTTACAGTAATTTAGACATCAGGATGAATTCTTCCTATAAGCCCAGTGTAACTGCTTGGGAACTTGCACATCATGGAAATCCTGAAGACAGCCAGTGTTTCTATCTCAGGAAGCATCAAGACTCCAGTTTCCCAAGATAGAAACTTCAGAGCTAACCTTGACTCCTGATGTTCCCACATATCACACCTCCAATCATTCACTTACTAATACTTCCTTATAAATATCTCTTGAATCTGGCTTTTCCTTTCCACTTTTTGCTGCCAGTGCCCTAGTTCAGGCCTTCATTATCACTTCCCGGGAACTCTCAACAGTCACCTTTATAGGTAGGTATCTCTTCTACTCATCTTTTCTTCACTGTAGTCCATACTTTGCACTCCAGTAGAGCTATTGTCTTGGAAGAAAACTATTTAGGTGCATGCTGACGCCTGTTTCCTTGGAACTCATGTTGAACTATTTAGGATCATAAAAGTGAGGTTAGTTATTAAATATGTACCTTGTTTCCTGAATTCAGTTTTAAGGATCTCAGTGGAATGCTTACTTCACTGGTTTTGTTTTGTTGTGTTTTGTTTTTCTTTTCAGATTTGCTCGTGCCCAGTGTAATGGTGAGTGTAATTAAATAGGTACTTAATGCAGAGTTGGATGATTAATTGGTTTATCATAGGCAAGATTTCAGCATTTTGAAGGAATGTCAGAGTTATCTTTTTGCTGGCAGCCTTCTCCTAAATCTTCTCTGGCACAAGTCTTGTGCTTCCACTATTATGGAAGATACTAAGGACATTCTCTACTTTTTGCCAACATTTTTAATCTATATAACTCATAAGATAGAAATGTGGTACAACACTGAAAATCCCTAAGGGGAAAACTAGGAATACAAACTATAAATAACTGTATAGTTCATCTCAGTGTTGTAATCAGTATTCAAACAGACTCATACTATTGGAGAAGAGGAGTTCCAATTGAACATTTTATTTTCTGAAATTTGGCTAAGTATTAGTAGCCTTCCCAGAAGTTAGTGCATAACCCAATGGTAAGCAATCATGAGTGTTTTAAATAGATATACTGATTCAGGATTCTAAATAAGAGGGGTCACAGTACAACATTTTTGCACCCATGTGAAATATCATATTTTTTGCTATTTTATGGAAAACAGTCATGATAGAATATATTTTGGCCAAATTTAATGGTGTTTGCATATCAGAAATTAATTGTTGACCTAGCCCTTTATGCTGATAGGAAATACAGACTGATGAATTAGAGTTGCATTATAAAAGCAAATATGCCTTTGGATACTTGGGTAAAGGAAAGAAACAAGTTCTTTTACAAACCACTTATTCTCCTCCTGAGCTATTTGACATTCATAGTGAGTCTGAGTAATAACTAGTGCACATAATATGAATTAAGATGATTGTAACAAGCTTCAGTTAAATGGATTAAGTGAAAATTTTAAACCAAGATTGAATCTTACATTTTACCCTGCCATCTTTCATGATATTAAACACTAAAAGGAACCTGTTTAATATCAACATCTGTCATGAACCCCATGGAACATAACCTTCACCATGACTGGGGAAAGACACTCTGGGATCTGTGACCAGGAGACCACATCCAACCTTGGACCCTCATGGGGACTCTGAACAAGGAAGAGTAAAGTGCATCACATTGATAAAGGGGATTAAAACACAGGTAAGGAATTGCACTCAGGATGGCAAGCATCCAGCTCAGATGTTTGCTCATGTGGCAACCATTGTTGGACAAAACAGGCTAGTAGCACAGTGAGGCCCATGAGGCTGGAGACTTCCAGCTTGGTGTAGATGTGGCAGAGGCTGAGGCAGCCTGGGAATGACTCTGAGCCAAGCTGCATGTGATTCTCCACCTTTGTAGTACTCATGAAGTACAGTAGCTACTCACAATGAGTGCTGGCTTCTGCTCTGAGAGGAAGGCATTGCATGGCAGTGGTCCAGCTTCAGCAGATCCTTAAGGAGTTGTAACCACTGTTTCTGCTCTAGGTGACTGGTCATCCATACCAACTGTTTCTGAACCTCATTGGCTAGAATCTGCTCTAGAAAGACCTGGTACATACATTCTAGGATGTCTCTTAGCAACATGGTTGGCAGTGATGGGTTAGACGCAGGGAACTCCAGAATGCTGAGTTCAGAGCTTCATCACTCAAGGCTGTTTCCATCCTGGGTAATATCAGTCTGAGGACACAGGGCAGCAGCAGCTAGGCAGTGATGAGAGTCTCTCTGGTGCATGGCTTCTGCAGCTCCACCTCTGTATGAACTATAGGTGCTAGTAAGTCTGCTAGTCATTGTGATGTTTCATGAGCCATCCACCAGATCTTGGTTGAAGCCATGAAGCTCTTGAAGGAGAGGCCAAGTCTTGAATTTGGATCACTCCTCCAACCTCCTGGTCCAGTAGCAGCTGGAGACAATCATTACTGTTAATCTAATCTCCTGATATTCCTGAACTTGGGGATTTTGTGCTTCTGGCAAGTCATTCTTACTGTATTCTATTACCTATCTATCATCTATCTATCACCTATCTATCATCTATCTGTCTAATAAAGCAAGGAAGACTTTCTTCAAGCCTATTGCAATAGGGGAAAGAGATCAAAATTTAGTCTGAGTTTAACACTGCTGAAACAATGGGCAAGAAACAATTGGCAAAAACATCCCAGTTTTTAAAAAACTGGGATGGGGTGTGGTGGGAAATCTTAGACTGTCTGTGTTTGCCAATGGACTTTATCCAAAGGAAAAGCAAACTTTCTCTTATCTTCATGACAGGAGGTAGTTTTGAGTATGGAGTAGAATGCCCACCAAGTTAGACTCCTACCCGCCCACAGAAACTTAGAAATAGGGGCTCTATCCTCCTGAATGATTACATTTCAAATGGTTGGCTCCCAAGGCCTTAACAAAGATATCCCTAGCCTGTAAAAGTGGAAGGAATCTTGTAAAAATATTTATATCTTAAGGGGGAAAAGAAATAATTTACAATTATAAATATTGTAAAGTAAATGCTCTAAGAAAAGGGAGGACAGGGCCAAGGGCCAAGAAGGTTAATCTAAAGTTTAGGAGAGCTGAAGAGAAACTTGGGTGGCTTAGTCGGTTAAGCATTTGTTCTCAGCTCAGATCATGATCCCAGGGACCTGGGATCCCAAGAAAACTGCTTCTCCCTCTGCCTGCCATACCCCCTGCTTGTGCACATGCTCTCTCCAACAAATTCATAAAATCTTTTTTTTTTTTTTTTAAGTAAAGTTTGGGAGAGCTGAAGAAAACTTTAAGGGTGAGGCTATTTTAATATATATATTCATAAAGTATGGCAGGATTAATTGTAAGATTCAATTTTATGCTATGTTCTATTTGTCTTGTGGATTTTCTTCCTTTCAGGATCTTTCTTAATTATTGTATATAGAACAAAAACAGTGTTTGATGGGAAAACCCAGAGAAACACTACTAGGATTTATTTTAGGAATCCTTGTTCAAAAAAATGACATGTTGAAATAACAGAAGGAAAACAAACAAAAAAAAATGAATTTGGATACAGATGAATTTGGATACCTGAATCCTCTCCACAAAATGTTCTATTTATGTAACATTAAGCGAGATGAGTTAATATTCCACTAAATCTGTTCTTTTTTATTTACCATAATATAAGGTTTTGTTTGTTTCTAGAATTTTGTTTAAAGGAAAGAAAATTAATGTTATAGATGAATTTATAGGAAATGTTAAGCATAGTCAAGCTTGTAGCTTATCATAAACCTAACCCATGTGTTAAAAAGTAAAGATAATAAATAATCAAGTAATTTCTGAGAAGTATAAATAATAAGTAAGTTAATAATTGGTAGGACATACTAAAGATAGAATAAAGTTCTGATGTAACACACAAATGCATAGCTTTTAGATAAAAAGTGATGGAATGAGTAAGATTCTATCATACCAGATTTGAGATGCTATCTTTGTTCTTAAATTGGTCACCTATAGATGACGCCCAGTATAGTTCCATTGGGCATCCATACGTATGCTGCTCAGAAAATGCAAGAATATCCCATAAACTCTTCAGCAGCTAAGTGATGATCTGCATTCGTGGTCATGTGTCTTTCCCACACGATACTATCTGTGAGCCCTTGGCTCAGACTTCAACTGTATTCCTATTAGCCACAACATCAACCAGTCAGGTTGCAATATGCAGAGAAAAAGACAGTACCAAAGATCTTTGCATAACCTTGTCTTCAATCTGCCCACTTGGTCCATAGGAAATCTGTTAGCATATCTCATTTATTTTACTATTTCTTCACCAACTGTTTTATCTTGAATTAATTAACCATATAACAAGCATTTTAATTTTGTCCATGAATCTCATCTGTCTCTGTGGTATATCTTATGTGGAAGCAAAAACATTGTGTGGAAGCAAAAAACATTGTGTTTTCCACATGGCAATTATTATACATAAAATGCCTAGCATAAGGGATAGTCTACAGTTGATTCTTAATAAGTGATTGTTATCCCTTAGGATAATTTTGAGATTTAGCATCTTATATTTATATTCTTATCTAGGTAAGTGATTATTTAAAATGGGGCAGTTTTGCCCTCTGAGGAATATTTGAGTATCTGGAGACACTAGATTGTCACTACAAAGGAAATCCTAGTAGTATTTGATGGGTAAAGATCAGGGATGTTATTAAACAGCCTACAATGCACAATATAGTATCCCAACATAAAGTATTACCAAACCTAAGTGCTAGTATTAGTATGGTTGATGAATCCCTATCTAGAGTTATCGTGCTCCCCCATCTGCCCTGGAAGTTTTGAGATCAGTCTAGACATAGAAATTTATGTTTTAGTTAATAGATCCTACTTCAAGAAATGTACTTATTTTAAAATGATTTTGAAGTGATCTTATGAAATTACCCCAGCCACTATCTAATATGCTAAGATACTAAATGATTACCACAGTGGAACTGCATCACAGAGATTTCAATTCAATACTAAATATTTATCATGAAAAACAAGAAAACTGTTTAGTATCTGTTCTCAACTTTTTCTCAAATACTGCTAGCTAAGGTTCAGGAAAATCTTTCTTATTAATCATACTTTGAAAATTTTAACACAAAGAAGTATTTTCCAAGAGTTAGAGGCATTAGGGACTCTGATGAAACCAGGGATCTTCACTGCTAAGAACATGAGAGTCAGCAGTTTAAATGTGTTATACTAATTGGCCAAAGGTAGTCTAAAAGGCAAGATTTAGTAGAAACTAAAAAATAATTGCCAACTTAATTCAGCCTCAGATAAGATTTTTTGTCTTCATAACCAAGTTTATCTTTCTAATGTTTAAAGATAAAGAGTAACAGGAGGAAGAAAGACTGATTATCCCCTTGATTTTATGTTAGTGTTAGGCAATTTTAAAGAGGCAATATGGGTTTCTCAGCATTTTCTCCATCTCACATTTTACACTTTATTGTCCAATTCCCATTATTAAGTTTATATTATGTATTGAGAAAAGCACAACATCTTTTGGAGGTAGTGTGATGTACATGAGGGGGAGGCAAACTAAAAAATAAATAATAATTATTTGGATTATCAGAAATTAATTTCTACTTTCTGGTTTCTCTTTTCTGGAAACCTGCCCATGGTCAACATGAAAATGGATTGATTCATCCATCTATTATCTGGACAGACAGAAGCTGCGTGTGAAGTGAGGGGAATCAAATAAGTTTGTGTGGGAGCGAGTGGGTAAAGTGATTTCCCAAGCTGTCTCCTTATGACAGATACTTTGCACAATGTGTGGAACAGTCTAGCTGGTCTCATTCTCATCGGACTATGTAGACCACAAAACACCCCCCCCAAATATTTAATAAAGACAATGCTTTCCAATACTCCAAAATTATTAGTAGAGCCTGTGATAATAAGGCTGTCCCAAAGGTGCTGAGAATCAATATTTATAAAACTATCTTTACTTGAGAGCTAAGATAAGGAAGGGTCAGATTGATAAATAAATTGTTGATGTCCTTTCTCTGATAACTACATAATCAACATTTAATCTCTCCTCTGTGTTTCATTAATGCTGAAGCTTATCCCCACTCCCTTACACTGCCCTTACTGTTTGTGGGGTTTTATTCCAAATCTAATTCATGACACATCTCACTTCATCTCAAAGCCCTCTTCTGTCACATCTTACTAATTCTTCAAGTTTGAGCTCAAGCTGTATTAATGGCTGCTGTACAATTCAGTCCAGACTGACTCCTCTTCATCTGCCCTATCAAAGTACATTGGTTTGAACCATGGATATCTTTACAATTTTAAATAAACTACATATTTTTCTTCCTTTTTGGATTCCACACTCCCTAGCTTGAATCAGACTCCATCCCATAAAATGTTTAAATGCTTTATTTCTTTTTTTTTAAGATTTTCTTTATTTTTTTTGACAAAGAGAGATCATAAGTAGACAGAGATGCAGACAGAAAGAGGGGGGGAGCAGGCTCCACACTGAGCAGAGAGCCCAATGAGGGACTCAATCCCAGGACCCTGAGACCATTACCTGAGCCAGAGGTAGAGGTTTAACCCACTGAGCCACCCAGGCACCCCCAAATGCTTTATTTCTAATATGAAAAATTCTCTGCAGTGCAGGCCGACTCCCATTCCACCAAATTTGCATAGATTAATTAAGACTTATATTTGAGAATGTACCTTGCTTGATGTTTACCACAAAGGAGTGTGAGAACACAATAAATTTTCACGTGTATAAAAATGAAAAACAGGGGGCACCTGGGTGGCTCAGTGGGTTAAAGCCTCTGCCTTCGGCTCAGGTCGTGATCCCAGGGTCCTGGGATCGAGCCCTGCATCGGGCTCTCTGCTCAGTGGGGAGCCTGCTTCCTCCTCTCTCTCTCTCTCTCTGCCTGCCTCTCCGCCTACTTGTGATCTCTCTCTCTGTGTCAAATTAAAAAAAAAAAAAATCTAAAAAAAAAAAAAAATGAAAAACAGATAGGGGAGACAGAGCCAGAGGAAAATGGAATGCACCAGGGTGGAGAAGTTCCTTGGTAGAGGTGGAGAGATACAGAGAGACAGAAATAGATAGATACAGAAATAAGAGACAGAGAGAGAAAAAGAGAGAAATGCTCTGGTTCCCAAAGGAAATACTTTTGTCCCTTTAAACTCGAAAGGAGAAAAGAAACAAGAAGTGACTATTTTTCCCCAGAAAAGAAGAGACTTTCTCAGTTATTTTCCACTCCACAAGGAAAGGAGAGAATTGGTGCACTCTTCTGCTCCTGGTGTGGGAAGCAGTGGAAGAAAAAGAGACTCTTCCCCAGCACAGGGCACAGAGAAACTGCATCCAGTAAATGCATACCAAGATGATGCACAGCAGTGCCCAAAAATTTCAGTGAAGACTCAAGAGAGAAAGTGTTGGCACAGGGAGCAGTGTTGTAGAATTAAGGTGACTCAGAGGATGATTTCAGTCATTCACTATGCCTATTGCTGCAGAAAAAACTGGGGAGTCAGCCAGGATTCTGGTGGGGGAAAAAAATGGAACTCAGAATAGTTTAGGTTTGGTAATTATTCTTCTACGTGTTTGGCCAAACAATACATCATTGTGGGATGACTCATATCACATTGACTGTCCATTCCCGGCTGATTGCCAAGAAAGCATCTGTGCTGTATGTGTAAGTTAGAGTTTTATAATAATAATTATATCTAATTTTTCATCTTCATGTTTGAATGGCTTTAAAGTTTCCAATGCGTTCATGCTGTCTACTCATATTTCTTACCTATCTTGTTTGGAACCTGCATATGAATATTTAAATAGGTTTTGTGTAAAAGAGAGGGAACCTTAGTAGTCTTTATCTATTCCCTCCACCTTTAGAATTAGTTAACATCACTAAGTGTGATTCTTTTGTATTTTGTGTTATGGTGGTACTTAGTAAAATTTAGCTTTATGTGTGAAAGTGATTATTAAGAGTTGTAAAAATATCATCAAGTATATTTTCCAACTCTCCCTCAAGGTTAGGACACTCTGCCCATTTGAAATTCTGAGGATCTATGAAAAAGTCACATGATTATGGCTCACAGGTTTAAGGACTTTTAGGTTATATTTTGAATTTTTTTGAAGGTATACATGGTGCCATATTCTCTTTGAACCTTATTTTGAATGTAGATCTTATACCAACATATATAAATTCTCAGTAAATATTTGCTAAATTGGATGGAATTTGAGCATCAGTACTTAGTGTGATTAGAAAATATTACCCCAGGAATTTTATTCCCAGTGGATGACTGTGCCCAAATCAGAATTGTTAAGTCTGGTTTCATCTGGCCTTATCTTGGGGCAAAAACCTAGCAGTGACTTTTGTCTGTATATAATTGTAGTGGGAGGAGAAGGAAGAGTAAAGATAGGCATATCAAAATCTTAAATATATGCCTTTTACTCTCCCTCTACCCTTCAATCCAGAAAGTGTCTGAATTACACATACTTGCTGTTTATATCAGAAACACTGTTACAATGAATACTGTTATAGAGAGAAGGAACCCAAACAGACAGTTAAGTGTTCGAATTATACATTGGCTAACGTAGCATTATTGCAATAATGCAGATACATTTATAATTTGTCTAATGAAATTCTGAAAACAATATTAAGTTTAAATGGTAAGGTTATATTTATTATGGAGTAGTTGGCAATCTATCAGGATGCTAAGAAGGCAATTATGATTTGTGGACTTATGTCAGTTACCTATTACTACATAACTAACTGCCTTAACATTTAGTGGTTGGCTGCACTCTGGAGGGCATTTCTTGAATCTCTCATTCAGATGGCAGTTGATGATGGAGTCTCCTAAATGCTCCATTGGGACACTTGGACATTGGGCAGCTGAGCTTCTCCTCCTTTCTATGTAGTATTTTGGCTTCTCCATGTCACTTCTCTATTATAGCTAAACTATTTACCTGCAAAGGAAGGAATTTCAATAGCCCAAAAATGGAAGTTGCCAAGTCTTCTTAAAGTTTAGAAATGAAATTGACAATGTCCATCACTATCTCCTATTGGTTAAAGCAAGTCACTGGGTCATCCAACAAATCAACTGCAGAAGGGACAAACAGTGGGGTAAATTCTAGTAATGACGGTTTACTGGGGGGCATGTTAGGAAAACAGAGACCATGTTGATCATTCAAGACTCTTTTTCCAAGTATCTTCCAGAATGGGCAACATGTTGAAAGGAGGAAAAGAAATAGCATATGGTTTAACCAGCAAGACAATTAACTACACATATGCCATTACTTTTCCTGCACAGGATCCATTCTCCTTGCAGGTCAATGTACAGGAATACCTCATTTTACTTCAATTTATTACATTTTTCAGATACCGTGTTTTTTACAAATTGAAGGCTTATAGCAATTGTGCATTACACAAGCCTATCAACACCATTTCCAAAAGCATTTGGTCACTTTGGTGTCACATTTTGGTAATTCTCACAAATTTCCAAACTTTTTCCTTATTACTAGATTTGTCACGGTGATCTATGACCATGACTCACTGGTAGCTCAGGGATGATCAGCACTTTTTATCAATAAAGTATATTTTTAATTAAGGTGTGTACACTTTTAAAAAAATATAGTGCTATTGTATACTTAGTAGACTACAGTCTAGTGTAAACACAACTTTCATATGCACTGGGATACCAAAAAGTTCATTTGACTCACTCAGTTGTAATATTTGCTTTATAGCAGTGGTCTGCAACTGAACTTGCAATACCTCCAAAGTATGACCATATTCTAATTTTCATGAAATACCATATGTTCCACACCAACGCATTTTTTTCCCCTCTACTTCTTGGTAATTGTTTTCATGGAAATAATGCTAACATATTTTTTTTTCTGAGTTCTGAAACAAACGTTAGAGGATAACACTGAAATCACCCACTCAATGTGGTGTAAGTTCTGACTCTACAACATATGGAAGTTATGTCGAGGACATGTACTCCCATGTGGAATCCACCAAAGGGACCTCACATGATTAGACTCAGTGCAAAATGTAGCACCTAGCTAGAAGTGATTTTCATAGATATGCAAAGAATAAGATGAGGTTATTCTCCCATGAAAGAGTAAACAGCATTTTCCAAAGGAAATTGAGGTATTGAGAAGCAGCATGAAGCCATGCGGGGTGCACACATGATAAATGTGGTTTAGAGCAGATGTGTGGGGTTGATACAAGTGAAGGGAAACCACCCAAGAATAGTGAAAATTGATACCCCACTTCCTCTCTGCCTGTCTGAAAAAATGATAGTAATAATAATATAATTATATATTATGTATTATATATTATTATTTTATATTAAAATTATATTATTACATATTATATTATATCAAATGCAATATATTATAATATATAATGTATAATATAATAAAATATAATATATAGTATAATAATAATAATAATTTTTATTATTATTTTGAGAACAATATTCCTACAGCTTGTGTTGTAATAGCAGAGCAATAGAAAGAGAGCAATAGAGTTGGCAATTAGGCAAATGCTGACAATGATGGAAGCTTTCAGTTTCTTCAGAGTTCCATCCCCTAATTTCAGTGTGTGTGTGTGACAGATATCCTCTCTGAATTCTTAATTTGCAGTCCCCTGCTTCTCCCTAACCTCTGCTGAAACAGGCATGCTGTGCCTTTCTGGTTTGCTTTTTCCAGAGAATTTGCCTCTGTTTTTTTAGGTGGGGAGTTAGTTGGAAGTGAGTTGCATGGGTGGAGAGAGGTGATGGTAGTTGTCTGGCTGCTTCTGGTATAAGAGCAACAGACCAGTATCCCACAGTCCACTTGACTTTCCCACTGCTCAGCCAGAAAAGCTTCAACTAGTCTTGTTATTTTCAAACCCCTGCCCTGTGTCTGCCCTCTGTGGGGCCAGTGTGTGTAAAAGCTGAGTTTCTAAAGATCCTAAAGAGGATTTTTGGAGCAAAGTGACTTAGTTCACACTGTTTTCTGCCTACATGGCCAATCAAATTGTACCTTTCTTCACATTCTAAAGTCAGTTATCACTCTTTTACCTGAATTACTTCAGGTATCCAAAAAAATAGAGAAATATTTTTGTCCAGTGTGGGTTTTGGGAAGGATAAATGATCAACACTTTTGTGTAAGTTAGAGTTTTTAGATGTTATTTATTTATTTATTTTCTATTATGCTCTTAAGATGGTTTCGGAAAATTGAAAAGTTAACTTTAAACTAAAAATAAAAATCATAGGCTCTTTTCTGGTTGAACATTCATTCAAACTCTTTTGGTGGCTTTCTTCTGAAAGTGATTCCAGTCATTTTTTTCTCCTTTACAAAATCTACAAAACCTACAAAATTATAAGAAACAAGTAGGTTATTAGAAGAAAATAATCCAATATTGACCACTACTCAGTATTTTTTATTTAATAGGAAACCCTACCTAGAAGAATGTAACATTTTCTTTAAAGTTTTTTTTGTTTTGTTTTTGTTTTTTGTTTGTTTGTTTTGTTTTGTTTTGAGAGAGTGAGAAAGAGAGAAAGAGAGGAGAGAAAGCATGAGCAGGGGAAAGGGGCAGAGGCAGATGGAGAAGCAGGCTTCCCACTAAGCAGGGAGCCTGACATAAGGCTCCATCCCAAGACCCTGAGATCATGACCTGAGCCAAGGCAGACTCTTAATGGACTGAGCCACCCAAATGCTCTAGAGTGTTACATTTTCTTATAATATTTTTATCACTCACTATCTTTTTTTTTTTTTTTAGATTTTATTTATTTATTTAACAGACAGAGAATCACAAGTAGTCAAAGAGGCAGGCGGGGGTGGGGGGTGGAGTAGGCTCCCTGCCAAGCAGAGAGCCCGATGCGGGGTCTCCATCCCAGGATCCTGGGATTATGACCTGAGCTGAAGGCAGATGCTTAACCCACTGAGCCACTCACTATCTTTTAATTAAATGAAAAGTAAGGGGCTGATCTAAAAACCACTTTATTAAGTGCTCTAAAAACCAATACTCTAAAAATACTACCAAATAATTGGCACTAGGAGATTATCTGGTAATTCCTAACCTCTTCTCTTATATTTACTTCAAGTCTTAGATTTAGACTGGTATTATTGTCCTATCATATGGTTTTAAATTATAGTATTTTGGCTGAAAATGGAAAATTTTATTACAGAAGTCATCATATGAACAGCTAAAATAATTGTTTCAGTACTATAAGAAAAAATAGCTTACTATAAGTGAACAAAAAATTGAAAATTATTTAGATGAAATACTTGCTTATATTAAAATAAATATTGCAAAGTATTTTTATATAATAGCCAAGTTCATTTATATACTCAATATGTAGTTCTACTAACAACAAAATAACAGCAACAACAAAAGTCTTGTAGTACCCATTTGGGGTTCTTTTATGGAAAAGGAAGGGAAAATACCGTGACTCCAGGTAACAGCTATTTCTAAACTTTCTCTCCATCCTAACAAATAATGAAATTGATTCACATGTACTCAGATTGTCCACACATAACTGAAAAAGTATCATTGCCTTTGTACTAGGTCAAAATTTCTTAATTTTTGTAATAACAAAATATAACTTCTGTTGCCTTTATGTGACTAAATGTTGAATATAGGCTGGGTTTTGACTAGAGTTAAGAAATTTGGATCAGGGGTCTAGAACATACTGGTGTCATTTTAGCAGTGATTTTCACCTTTGAGACCTCTTTTTTTAATAGTCCATTTCCCTAGTCAGGTAACAACAGATCGAACACTGTCATTAGTCAGTTGTTCTACAAGTTTTTTGTCATCCATTAACTGTGCAACCTTGTTCTGAGAGCAGGTTTGTTACTTTGCCCCCACAACCTTATTGTCTGAACAGAAATTAAAGTAACTTTTTCTTTGTTGTTCTTAAGTTTTTGTTTGTTTGTTTATTTTGAGACATGTGCTTCTCATTTATATTTGTCTTTGGTTATATTCTTATTTCTATCCTTTATAAATTTCTCTTAATTTTTCAAAAGTTGTACTTGTTGGAGAGCTCCCCAGCCTCCCATGTATTGCTTTAAGATAACTTCTCTTTTTCTATCATTAAAACAAAATATAATTGCTTAAACAGAAATGTGGTTTTGAGAGCTTCTCAACTCTCTTGCGGCCCATTACCTCTTCCAGTCTCAAACTATGAAATTGCCCAGTAGTCTTTCTGAGGCATATTTCTTTCACGTTTGTCTCTTCCTATAACTCTCTTTCCTAATGACCAAGATAAGTACGCACATTTTCCATAGATACTTCAAACACCAATTCAACTGACTTTAACATTTCTACCTGTTAGTTTGTTTTGTCTAATGTATTATATTTTCTACTTATGATCATCTTGAAACTCATTTTAATTTCATTTACATCTTCAGTATATTATAAAAACAGGTGTTCTTTTTGTATTGTCTCCTGTTTGTAACCAGGGACTCTTCATTTACTCTGATAAATTAGAGTGAAGAGAGGAAAACTAATGCTTTTTGCCTTTCCTATAAAGAATGCAGTTATTGATTACCTTAAATTTGAAGATACTATAGTAGCTTCACTGGAATTCTGATTTATTTATTTATTTGTTTGTTTATTGTTTATTTATTTATCCTCCCCCCACACCCCCCTTGAGGCAGTTTGGAGGATATCTAATGCTTGAAAATTTCTGGCCCTATTTCCTCTGGGCCAAAATGGTCAAGTGTTCTACCTGCATATCCCCATATCATCTGATATAACCCATTATGTAAGTATTCATATGCTGCAATTTAATTTTGTGGTTACTTAATTCCCTT
This sequence comes from Enhydra lutris kenyoni, assembly GCF_002288905.1. Classification (NCBI taxonomy): domain Eukaryota; kingdom Metazoa; phylum Chordata; class Mammalia; order Carnivora; family Mustelidae; genus Enhydra; species Enhydra lutris. The sequence goes on along the minus strand of NW_019154105.1, from coordinate 45,467,515 downwards.
CTTTATATTACCGTAATGTCCTTGGAGTCATGACTTTGATAAATTAGTTAATTTAGTATATAATTGAGAAGTATGTTGGAAGTAAACTTAGTTAAACTTGATAATTGATTGCATGTGATGGAGGAGTAAAGGGGACAGATCTAGAACTATCCATAGATGTCTGAAATCTGTGAATAGAAGGAAAATAAGGCCATGAACTAAAGTATGAGATACATGTGGAAGAAGTGTTTACAAATATTTTTATGTAGATAGTTGAATTGGGTCTTATGATAAGATCAGTTATGGGTACCTTATTGCTGTTTATGAAAAATAGCAATATTTTATAATGATAAAATTAAGGTTGAGAAAGTTTATTTTTATTTGGTTAATGTTATAATAGTGAGATCTTGAATCAAATGCCTTAAGAGACTCCCCACTCTTTAGACACTTAATAATATCTAAAATGTCCCAGAGGCTTTCAATGTTAGCTTGAGTGAAATTTTTATAATATATTAATTATTCAGCATAAAGTGAAGATATAACTGTGAAGCCTTTTCAGAATTATTTAATTCTCATTTGAATTCAAGAGGAAGTTAGGGGGGAAGTGTCTTATAAACACAAACTTCTCTCCCATGCCCAGAAACAGGTAGACTTTGTTTCATTGGGATGGTTCACATTTTTTTATCTCAAAGTTGCTAAGTAAGAAAATTAGTTAATTATCAGGAAAACTTGATCACTTCAAAACAGACTCTTCTAAATTCAACCTTAGGAAACTATTTAAAAAACATATGCTGATTTGCTAATCTAGAACATGGAATGGAGAACTTCTACCCATGATCCTGCCTCACTACATGTTTTTTTATCTCAAAAAATAACCTATTTCTACATTTTGAATTACTTGAAAAATCAAGAGTATAAGTTCATGCCAATTTTATGAAATTCAGATTTCAGTTTATAAATACAAAGGTATTGACACATAATCTTAGAACTTAATTAGCATATTATATATGACTACTTTCACATTCCCTGAGTGGAATTCAGTAATTGTGACAGAACCCTTATGACCCACAATTCCTAAAATATTTATTATCTGGCCTTTCACAGAAAGAGCTTGCCAACCCTTAGTCTAGAATAGTAACACACTTTTACATTTTAATCTATAGGATATCTACTTTTCTATATTAAACAAACAGAAAATAAATTAATACTTAGTTGCTCTTAGCAAGATGAACATTAGAGAGTTAGATGAATCTATATTATATATTTGGAAAAACTCAATGGTTTATTATTGTCCCAAAATAAGGTGGGATATAAATATGCATATAAGCTATTTCTACTCTTGTCCTCTAGCAGTGCTAGAAAATATTGACAAATCATGTTATTTAGGTCTCACATTGATATCTTTGTTAACATGTCCTCTTCATATTGTGTTAATTTAAAATTATTTTCTACATCACTAGTATTCATACTATAGTGTGATGTGAATCATGCAGCAAGGCTTTGAAGTAATAGACTACACACAACTAGTTGCTGATTTAGTAATTCTGAGGGAGTTCTCAGGAATCTTTCTCAGAAAGCATCTCAGACAATTATGATCAAGAAGACTTTTGAATGACAATGGGAAACTGTGCTATTTTTATTTTTATGTTTCTTTTTTGTGCTCTATATCTTTTTTTTTTAAGATTTTATTTATTTGTCAGAGAGAGAGAGAGAGAGCAGGCAGGCAGAGGGGTAGCAGAGGCAGAGGGAGAAGCAGGCTCCCTGCTGAGCAAGGAGCCCTATGCAGGACTCGATTCCCAGACGCAAGGATCATGACGTGAGCCGAAGGCAGCCGCTTAACCAACTGAGCTACCCAGGAGTCCCTTTTTTTTTTTTAAAGATTTTATTTATTTATTTTTTTGTCAGAGAGAGAGAGAGAGAGTGTGTGCTCTATATCTTTAAACAAAGTTATATTATAGATTTCTTACACTAAAACCATCTCACTTTTATTAGACTTTGAAAATGGTTTATTTTATGCTTTGTTGTTCTGTCTCTTATGAGAGTAATTTCTCTATGCTTGGAATTTTTTGGATGAAAAATTTTTTTCTAAAACATGGGATAAAACATGGTATTATAATGAGCAGGAATGTAAGCCAGCAAAAAACTGCCACCTAATATCCACATTTCAACACCAAATTAATAAGAAAGAAATAAAATCAAAACATAAGATATTCTTTTACTAAATATTCTGACTTTATAATCTTTTAAATTTATTTTTATTTTTTGTCTGGTATAAAACCAGTAAAATTTTATCATAATTAACCGGAGTCAATAACCAACATTGAAATAACTGTCCTTGAAATGATAAGTTCATCAGACATATTTTGATTTTAATCTCATAAGCAAATTTCATTTTTAATTTCCTGGAGATTTGGCTATTCCCCTGTTCTATTTACTGGTCTAATTTCTAATTTCAGTAATCTCTGCTTTTCCTAGTTCTTTATTGCTTTCTATTACATTTCTTTATAGGGAATACAGGAAAAGTTGTTAGAAAATGACCCCCAAACTGTAACAAACAAGATAACATGAGCACTTTTTCTTTTAAGCTACTAAAGTATATATTATGTATCTTACATAAGCCTAGGATTGCAGAATTGAAAAACTAAAAAACTGAATAAAACACAGCCTGAACCAAGAGATTCAGAAGAATTCTATCAGTATTAGCACAAGCTTAATTCATGTAATATTCATAAATGGTCATATGATACCCTGTTCCTACTAAAAGATATTCATGACCTCTTGGATAGTTTGGTTGTTCTTTCTTTTTATTCTTTGAGAGAAATATATAGGCACACAGAATAACAAAAATCTTTCCAAAAGATTTCTTTCCAAAAACATTTTGGAAAGATTCTGATTTGAGCTCAAATATGGTTGGATCATCATGGATATTTTTACTAATCATAAGTATTAAGTTTTAATTTATGTAAAATAAGTTTCAAATAATGAAGTCGTAGTTATAAATTTACCCAAAGAACATTGTTAAATTCCAAGGTTTCAATTCTGAAGAACTCATTTCTTAGTAAATTGTATTTCCCTATAGAAATGGGAACTTCAATAGATTACCTCTGCATTTATTATTAATATGCCTAATTTAAGAGTATTAAAGGACAAGGATTTTTTCTTAACTCATTTATGCATTTATTTATTTATTCATATATTTCCTACTCTTTCTTGCTCCTTTCCAACCCTTTCCACAGTCTGTATTGTTAAATATCTTCATCTTTCAAATCTCAATTTAAGCTCTTTCCCATGAGACATTTCTTCATCATTCCATACTTTACTGTATATTCTTAGTCTTCAATATATGTATCAAATTCAATGCAAAGTGCTACTGTGGAATTATCATATGGATTATAATTACTGCATTCTCTGTGCATGAACTTTATAACTTGGGGCTATGTCATTTCATCTTTACATTTCCAAAGACTGGCACAACAAGAACCACAAATATACCACTACAGAAATCAATAAATTAAACTTATCTTTGAATTAAGTAGCATGATGATACAATTCAATTTAGTGCAAAATAAACTAAGAACTCTTTATAGGAGCACATTAATTTACCCATTTATTTAGAAACTTGAATAAAATATATCATAGGAAAAGGCACACACACACACAAAAATTCCAAGGGGGAATACTTCTCTACTATATTCACAAACATCTTAAAAAACAAAGCCATCTGGTGAAAAGAAAAATTCAAGCCAAGAACTGGTGAAAGAAAAAAAAAAAAAAAGTGGTGTGACAACCTTGACATAAAAGCTACTCACTCCCAAAGTCAATTTCTTTATGTTTTGCCAGTTCAAAATCACATCTCTCTGAGAATGGTATTTAGTCTCATTGGAATCTGATATGCTCAATAGACTATTTTATCACATCAGGGATTAATGTGGATATATTTATTCAAGGTGCCAAACTGTAATGACAGACCAACCCATAGCACAACTTGCCAAATGGATATGAACTATACAAGCTAATAAATGTAGAAAAGAGTATCAACCCTTAGAATCTGTGACTCAGACACAGAGCAAATAGCACCAGCTGACACTAGGAATTAATCATCATCCATTATTAATGAAGGTTTTGCCATTCTTTCCTGTGAAAATTATTATTTTTTCTCTTGCCATGATGACTTAGGAGTGTCAGAAAAGGAGTTTTCCAGAAACAGGAAATCAGCATGTGTGGTCTACACTACTTAGCCTTTATTCTAACTAAGAATATCACCCCCATAGAGGAGGAAATTGAAAATGACTAAACCATTCTGTCTCACTTCACAGACATCATTTGATATCTTTTTAATAATAACACTGTGATATAAATCATTGATACTGATAGTTCCTCAATGCAAAAATCAGTGACCTTAATTTTTTGCCTTTTTCCTTTTTGTTCATGATTAATGAAAACTAAAATAGAACAGAAAGCAATGACTTCTTGTTTTAAAAGGAAAAGGCCTCCTTCTATGATTTCCAAATCATTGACACAGATAACAATAGCAATCTAGGAATAATAAGGAACACGTAGATGAGAAAGCTCAGGGTTATGAAGAGGTGGATTCCAAGAGAATGACAATATTAACCTTTCAGATATATAAATTGTCCTGCTCGTTTGCAAAAGGAGCCACTATTCTCTGTTCTGCATTAAGCAGCTAGGGATAATGATTTTTAAGACAGAAAAAAAAAAAAAAATCAAAGTATTTCTCTTGTTTAGGGCATCTGTTACTCATTGTCCTCTGGCCAAAGAGTTGTAGGTTCTGGTTCATATACACTTAATTGTTTATTCATAATTTTGAAAAGTTCTCACATTTTATAGTCATTTACAAGCCCTAGAATACTTTCATATAATTTATGTGAAGCTATCAATCTGGAAATCAATAAGAATTTCTTTTCCTATTGAATTAAGGTATAATTTATTTCACTGAATTAGAATACAGAATAATTCTGTTGCCTGAGTTAATTCAACATCAAATGTTTAAAGACACCATTTGTTATTTTTTTCTTTTTAGTTCAATAAAATTTCATCGTTTAAAATATAAATCTGTTCATCCAAATGCAAACATGAAAATATACTCATTGAGGGTTTCCTTGTCCCCAGGCACTGTGTCAACTATGTGCTTCCTTACTTAACCCTTCTCCCAACTCTTTAAGGTCAATGTCATTACCATATGAGAAGACTAAGGCTTGGAAAAGTTAAAGGCCTTGTCCAAAAATATGCAGCCACTTAGTGTGCAGCTTAGGATTTGCCCATTCATTTTTCTTCAGGGGCCACCTCAACACTTCATAAATATCCTGTATTCTAGTCCACATTAAATTGTCACCTCATGGAGAATTCTTGTTTCAAATTGATTTCCAGTGGCAAGAATATTTACGTCATCCAGATATTAAGCAATCATAAATATAACCCAATGAGGAGCTTTATACATATTGAAATCAATTTATATAATTATCAAATTTACTCACAATGTGTTATAAAATACCCATTACTTACATAAACTATAATACTGTAAATATAAAATATTGAGATTTTTTTGTTTTGATATTTATAAAAATGTTCAGTAAATACACTCTCTGAATTCTAAAATTCCATTTCCTTGGACTGATTCTCTTCTTTACTGGGGAATCTAGTAAATTCATAAAATTTAAGAAAATAAATCTTAAAAAAAAGTAAAATAAGTCCTTCAGATAAAAATACTGTGTTATTTCTGTGATACTTGAAAGATTATAGGACCACAACAAGTGATTTTTACTTGTTTTTGGTAAGGTTTTTTTAGAACAAATTCCTGAGGAACATCTAGGAGATGACAATTTTTAGCTTTTGCTCTAGATTGACAATGTAATTGAATTGCAAATACAAACATAAAAAGTTGTGTTCATTGTCTGGACATTGCTGAATCAGTGACATTCACATACACTATAATAATATTCCCCTCCTCATCAAATATCTAAAAACAAAAATAGAAGTTCCAAACATTTAAAAATTCATGAAATTTATATTTTTCCCTAACATTTCAACAGCTGTATGAGCTATTGGAATAATTTGCCTCTTATAAGATATTTATAGCAGCACACCTGCCATTGAGGGATATTAGTGAAATCATCATAAAACTGCTTATAAAGTTTAATTACAACTCTCAGTACTGGTGTTATCCTTAAGAAAGAATAGCTATAATTATCACAAATAAATATATATGCAACTACTTTGCAAAAGTGAAGCCATATAGTGAGTAAAAATGATAATATTTAGAATTCATTCCTGAACTCCTTTTCAATTATTAGGTTAAAAAGCCAAAATTGTAAGTCATTTCTGGATAGTGTGCATTCAATTCTCATAGTCACTCTCTGCCTTTGAAGTCTATACTGAAAACATATGCTTTAGTGTTTGTTGTTTTAAGGTTAGTCTTCTGGTGATCTGGGGTGGGAGAAATAGACACTGAAGGGACCCTCTCAATATTCTTCATAGCTTTCTTGGGGTATTCCAGATGGAGAAAGAGATGTTTAGCTTTGGAGTCATTCAGATCTAGCTTCAAATCTGAGCTTCTTTAATTATTAATGGTGCACCTCAGGGCAAGGTAACTAACCATCCAAAGTTTGACATAGTAAGCAAAGGGGGACAGACTGACACCTGTTGTGTACTCAGCTATATAGCCTCAAAAATTCTCTGACACAAACAGGGTTCAGGTATTCGTTGAATCCAACTGCAAAGAAAATTCTCAGCTTCCCTGAAGATTAATGAGAATTATCAGAAATCAAGTGTGAGAAATAACGTTAACACAATGCATGGCAATTGAAAGCAGTCACTAGATCTGTTTTTCTTCTGTATTTTCTGTCATGAATACTCTTAAGATCCTGGATTTTTTGTTTTTATTCATAGATCTGAGGTTAACGCATCCATATGCATTAGCTATACTTGTGGCTCTGTATTTCTCTCTTTTTTAAATTGAAACACAGTTGACATTCAATGTTGCATTAGGTTCAGGTATATAAACCAGTGAGTCAACAATTGTATACTTTATGCCCACCACAAGTACAGCTACCGTCTGTCACCATACAAAGCTATTATAACATTATTGACTATATTCTCTGTACCATACTTTTCATCCCAGTGACTTCATTCCATAACTGGAAGCCTGTTCCCTCCACTCCCCCTCACCCATTTTGCCCATCCTCCTTTCACCTCTTCCTGGCCATTTCTTTTGATTCAGATTCTCGTATTTCTACAGAATTGGTTCATAAGGTTGACTAAAATTGTGTTGTCTGGAATGAGGAGGAGAAACCTTAATTATGTGCATGGCATTTAGATTTGGATGCTTTTCTCTTGGCCAATTTTGACATGCTCAATGATATTAATTAAAATTCTAAGTATTTTTCATTATGTAAAATTTTAGCAATATGTATTTTCCATGTCTAAACTGCAATCATTTTCTTTTTCTCATTAGTTGTTCCATTTACAATACTTCTGGCTTCAAATCACCTTTAAAAATAATGGGAACTTGGAATTAAAATTAAAAAAAATTAGAAATAATGGGAACTTAAAATATAAAACAAATGAAAACTCAATTATAACTTGGTTATGTCAAATAATATAATCAAGACTCAGTTTTATCTACATTTCTTAGCTCAGTAGCTTTGTTTTAGGTCCTTCCTTGGAAAACATCCACCTTTCTGAGAAATATCTTTAAAAGATACTTAAAGTACTTCCCAAATGACATGTTCCTATATTCAAATCCAGGACACAAGCAAAACTAAAATTCCATAGATCTAAGTTTGAAACCATGAGATGGGGCATTTTAATTGTACTATGACAACAATCATAATTCTGAGTATGGAGGGGAGAATTAATCTCAACAAAGCTACATGGCTGGAAAATATGAACTGTTACCAAGATTTGATTATCAATAAATATCAATCTCAGTCCAATTCTTTAACCACCCAATTAAAAAAAAGATCACTTCTTGTCAGTAATGACTGACTCCTAAAAGCTATGTCAAAAGATATAAATATGTATACCAAACTCCTCCTAAAAGGAAGACAAAATTTGATGTTATTACATTCGATTTTATACTGGGGATCTCTGGATGATATGTAGGACTCTGTGAAATCTGACTGTAATTTCCCAATGGTTGACAACTTAACATGAGATGATAAATGTAACAAAGCCTAAGATGTCCAATATATTCATATAACAACATATATAATGCAAGAATAATAAAAATTCCCATTTGGAAACACAGAATAACTACTAGTTCATAACACACATCATGTCAGAATGGAATAACAAGCAGCGGCTCCTGGATAGTTCAGATGGTTAAGTGGCTAGCTCTTGGTTTTGGCTCAGGTCATGATCTCAAGTCATGATCTCAGGGTTGTGAGATAGAGCCCTGCACAGGGCTCAGCACTCAGCAGGAAGCCTGCTTGAGGATTCTCTCCTGCAGCTCCTCTCCTTGCTGGTGCACACACTCTCTCTCTCAAATAAATAAATAAATCTTAAAAAAAAAAAAATAGAATGGACTAATAGCTATTTCTATGCTATCATTAGGTATATTTTATTGGTTTTAAAATAGGGGGCTTTTCACTGTGTTTTGCTGTTTGTTTTTTGGTTTAAAAAAAAAATCTGCATTGACCACTGCATTTCATTCTTACTGATTGTCCTTTCCTGGGGAAATGTTTTTAAATAACTACCTCCATCTCCATGCCATTGTTCTTACTATTCCATAGACCACTACTTGTTTGTCTGAATTTTATGTTTAGAAATTGTTTTAGGAGTTAAGCAATCATATACTTTAACAGCCTGAATTGAGCTGCCCCTGCCTATAAGATATACAGAAAAATTAAATATGTTTCTGTTCTATTCATTTCTGAGGTATTCAGTTGTAACTTTTGGTCTAGATCAAGGCATGCTGAATTTTTTTCTTTTCTTTTTTAAGGATTAATTTCTTTTTCTTTTTCTTTTCTTTTTCTTTTTTTTTTTCTTTTTGTCTTTTGTCTATTTCTTCAGACTTAATTTCCCTGGAATTTGCCATTTTAATCTCCTCCTGCCTAGAGGAAATTTAAAATAAGTGTAATAATTTGTACCCATCCCTATGTGGCATTCAGGTTGCCTTTTGAAAATTACCCTATTTATCATAAATAATGGTATTTGTCCATTAAATTATTAGAGTTATTAAGTGTGAGAGACCCATAGCTGTAGGCTTTTCTTTGAATCTCAAGTTATCCCTTTCTGAAGTCTCATATTCTAGAGTTTTCCAGCTATTTAACATTCCACATTATTTCACCCAGTTGCTTTGGTTTATAGTCTCAGGTAGAAACATTTTCATTGGCAAAACCATATTTTTTTCACTGCATGACCCTGGTGGTTAGTTCTCTAGTGTGGATTTTTTTTTTTTTTAATTCCTAAGAAGTTCAAAGATTCAATAAGTAACCAGTAAACTCAAATACTATTAAATTATCCTGCTATGAGTCCTAATTTTATAGTCCAGGGAGGCGCATGGTCTGTGTTACAAGGTACATTAATCCATAGTGTATAAGGGTAGAAAAATATTTGCTGATTCCTCTGCTCAAGAGGATCACCATTGCTTTTACCAAGGACAACAGAAACAGTGTGGCAGATTATCACTTCAACTGCAGCAAATTCAGTTCAAACACTCCCTCAGTACAAGCAGATAGATATATTAATTATTGTTAGCCCATAGACAAACTCATATGATAGATTCTATTAACAAAATCCCCTGAGCTAAGCCAAGATAAACAAATCAGAAGTTTATAAGTATTTGTTGATAAGTACCCCAAGTAAAAGATTAAAATTAATATTGGAAGACAAGAAGAAAGAGAAGGAATACATAGCCAAAGGAGTAACAGTCTAGGAAACCATGACCTTACGCCACAGCAAGAATAAGCTGGAAAGCAACATTTGGTAGATGTTGTAGAATCCCAGTAAGTGTTGAGTTGATATGTTACTATGTCACCTACTTGTTACTTAGTAACCTAGTAGTTTCTTGTTACCTACTTGTGAGGATTTCTGTAACTGAGGTTGCTAATAATAATCAAATATGAGTTTTCTTAGACACACACTTGACTACATTTTTCAGGTCCCTGAAGTTAAGTGTGATCATGTCCCTCTGATCTAGCTGGTGAAATATAAAAGGAAGTTACGGGACTCCTGCTACCATCTCCACAAGTAAATAACCTCTCATAAAAAGTTTTCCACGTTCCTCCCCCTTACTGAATGAAACAAGCAAACAAATATGTTAATAAATATATTAACACATAAATAAGTTAATCTAGAAAGTCACATATTGTAGATGAGATGAGATGAGAAAACAGGGTTCATTCTGGGTCTCTGAATATGTGAAGCAAACCACTTCATTCACCCGCATACTATCCAAGAAAAGCAAGAAACAAATTTCTATTGCATAGATCCATATTGAGTTTGAATATAATTGGTATTGTTGTCTAACCTATACTAATTAATATAGAAATAAGTATTAGTATTTGGCTACTATATAGTAAGCTATTATAAAACTGTTATTAGATACTGGAAAAGTATCACAGGACTGATTAAAAACACTTTGCAATACTGTGGATTTCAATAACTCAGAAGGCAAGTAGTCTACTATTACTGTAGTTGTAGGGGAAAGAGATCAAATAGAGATCTAGATAGAATTTTAGTATGTGTTGACTTCATTGCTACACTTAGTAAGATTTTAATAAAAACAAATTAGCTTAGGCAAGAACTGGCTATTTAAGAGCAGAGCTAAAAGGAAGTAAGAGTCAAGAAATTTAGTTTTATAAAAGTGGAACGTCAGCTGCTCCTGGAACCCCATACATAGAATATAAGGTTTTTTAACCCAATCATATTGCTTTATACGGTCTCAAAGTTGAATGACTTCTATGAAAATAATGCAGACATGAGGACAAAGATACAAAGATTAAAAACAGTCCAAAGAACTCTTTCCTGGAAATAAACTAAGTGGAAGTTACTGGCATGCATAACTGAATGGAAGCAAAAAGGATCAGAGGACTATTGAGTTGATTTTGAGGAGAACCATAAGCCTGATCTTAAAAGACTTGTGATTATAAAAACCTGGGCTGTAAACAGAGTGTAACCTATTGTGCATTATATTATCTAAAGACCACTTCAAATGTAACCACACAATGGCAAAATAGAACTGCCCAGAGGATGGAGCCAGTTGTCACAGAGAACATGGGCAAGCAGATTCCACACAGAAGATCCAGGCTATAATAAAAGAACGCACTGCGTTTCTGGGGCCCACAGTATTTTCACAACAGAAATACATCATATCTCCAGATAAATGACTGCTATGTGTTTACCTTGACTTCTTCAATTAATGGAAAATTGTATCATGCATCATCTTTCCTTGTTCCCCCTTTCTATATTAGAAGTGGGAAAGTTTCAGGGAGATACTTTGCATTCTCATTTTATAAATTGACTTACTTAAAAGAAAAAACATTTGGGCAATATGGGGAGATCATTTTAATAGCAGGAAACTCAGGACTTTTGAAATGCAGTAACTGGGTAGACTGGTAGAGTAGGATGGGTATGTTTTATTTGAGTGCATGGAAAATAGGGTACAAATGGATATTTGGTGAACAGAAGTTCACCAAAGTTTGGTGAACAGAAGTTTTTCTTGCACTGCTAAGCTCATCAAAATCTAACTCCTCTTTTTCCTTGACACACAGCTAAAACACATATTTCAGTTTCACTTGAAGTTAGGTAGGACTGGGTTCTAAATAATAGAATATATACATTTAGCTTTTCCTATATAACAAAACACTCGGAGACTTATTGGTTTAAAATAACAAGCATTTATTTAGCTAATGGTTTTATAAGTAAGCAATTTGGACATGGCTTATCTGGAAGTTTTTTTGTTTTTTTGTTTTTTGTTTTCTGCTTGACCCACTCATTCATCATTGGATCTACTTCCACGGGTGGTTTAGCTTTGGCTAAGACAATGGGGAATTCTGAGCCATCTGTCTCATCATCCAACAGATTATCTGGGACGTCACATAACAAAAGTTTCCAAGAACAACAAAAGAAAGTAAAGGTCCAAATTTAAGATTCATGAAAATATATCCAACCTCATAATGGAAGGAACTGATAAATCCAATTACAAAAAGATATGCAGACAACAATGGGAATAATCAGTGACCAGTTTTGTAATATGCTACAGGAAAATGAATTTAACCAATGTGTGCCACTTCCAGACCTACTCATTAAAATATCCCATGCTTTTTTCATGGTCTTTCACCCTTAAATTAACTGGATAGGAACAATTGTTTTGGGGTGTTATATGTGGTCACAAGTTCCTTGTTACTTTTTTCATCAGGGTAAGAATCTCTACTGGCCATGTAAGCTGTTTGGGTAAATAAAATGCAGTTGCAGTGGTGTGTTTCATTTCCAGGCCTAGACTTTAAGTCCTGAAAAATTCAATGTTTACCCTCTTGGAACCCTGAACCATCATGTAAAGTTGCATCCAACTTGTTAGACCACGTGGAGAGAGAGAAATTTCTTATCAACCTTCAACTTCAGCAATTCTGAGCTGTCAAACATATGAACGTAGCCATCATGAATTTCTGGCAAGCCTATAATTATTCTATTTCATCTCAACTTTTGGACATGAGAAGGGAAACCAAGTTGAGGCTCCAGAAGTTGCTAATCACATGAGTGAACTCAGATGGGACCATGTAAAGCATCTTCCAGGTAAATCCAGAGATTTTTGGTAAATTATGAACATGGTTTTCATTCCTTTCTTCTTTTTTGGCCATTAAATGGCAGGGGGCAGTTTATATAGCAGTAGGTAACCAAAGCAACCTTGGTGACCTTGGAAGATACTTGAAGATGGTGGAGCCTCTATCTACTTGTATGTCCTGAATGAGTCAGATGATAAACTGCAGCCCTAGATATCCCCAAGATAGTAAGTAACAACAATAAGAAATAAGATGTTATCCTACTGAGCAATTTCACATATAGTTGTATATGATTTTCCTGCAATCCAATCTACTTAAAAATAAAACCTCCTATTTTCAGTGGTCAGACTTTGTTTCTAGAGTCTGCTCAGGCATTGTCCATCCCATTCCATTAGGCTGCTCACTTTCTGGTGATTTAAGACATCTCAAAATCTTCTTCTCCCAGAATATAGGGTATGAGGGTTTAAACACCTTATATATGTTTTTGGAATTATAAAATAGTATTGCCTGTGACCAAAATGGAACAAGTAGAATCACAAGTGAAATTGCCCACTTAACTAGTACAGTGATAGAACACTTTGTCCCTGTCACATCAGAATGAAACAGTGAAAAACTCATTTTGAGTTGACACAAGAAAGATTGAAAAAAAAAAAAAAAAAAGTTCTGCAGTGGTAATGCCAAATGGAAGTCCCAAGGTCTTAATTTCCATGGGAATAAAGCACTTTGGAATCACAAGGCAATCTTCTCTCCAATAGTGGTCATTCAAGCTACCCATGATCATGAAATATTTCAAATAAACATGAGGAAATGATCAAATCTACAGAGATGAATTTGTTCATGAAAAAACTAATATATCATTGTATGGAATGAATACAGAAAATATTAAAAGCCCCATGAGAAAGAGGATGGATTTGATGTTACATCCCATGCACAATCTTATCTTTGGAGAAAAGCTCTATTTCTTATAGAGTGGTAGAGAAATGAAGTAGTATCATGCAAGATAAAAGACCAAGATGAAAGGTAGGAAATCAATGTAAAGTCTTAATTCTATGTAAACCAGCATAAAAGTATACAGAACATACTCAAGAATTAATTACTGTCAAATCCCCAGTGCAAAATATTCATGGAAACCAGGATAATACATGTCACTCCCCTGCTAAAACAGGGAAAGTCCAAGGAAACCTGGGCTAAGTTGGCCACGTATAGATGAATGAGTAAGTGAGTAAAGAAGCATACAGAGGCATTATGGAATGCATCTACATCCATGAGATTATCTGGATTAGATCCAATCTTATCCAATAGAAGTTCCTTTGAGAAAGGAAATGTTATATAATCTGAGCTGTCCAATACAGTAGACATGAAACACATGTAGTTACTGAACACTTGAAATGTGAGCAATGCAAGTGAGGAATAGATATTTACATTAAATTATTTACATTTAAATTAAGTAACATGCCATTAGTTAATTTAAACATAAATATAAATAGCCATGTATGGATATTTGCGTTGGGATACCAATACTTCTGGGACGGATGGTGATTACAGAGCTATTTAAATGAAATATCATATTACCAAGATCCAAAAAACTTTCCTTTGAAGGAAAATCTTCTCGTCTAATTAGTACCTGTTTATTCATTTACCAGGACTACATTGAGCCTATCCTTTCTTGCCCGACGGTGCTAGTTAGTGGGATGGAACAAAGCATACTCTGAAGCCTAATGGAAAAAGAAATAACTGGATTTTATTTTGCTTCATGTTCGCAGAATGTAGTCAGCTTTTAGGACATACTTTTGGCCTATGTATTCGCCATCGAGATGTTTTGCAATTTGGCCCCAACCTGGTTTCTAATTATTTTGCCAAATACTCTTTCTATTGTAGGTAAATATCACTATTCTACTTGGAAGTCATTCCCTCAGTGGTATCTAATCCATCACATCTTTTCTTCTCTTCCTCTCCTTCTTCTCTTCCCTGTTCTTTTCTTCTTCTTCTTCTTCTTCTTTTTTTATCATCTTCTTTTCAACTTTTATCACCCTCAAAATGCAGGAAGAATTCATAAAAATAAATTACTTTCCCTACTTTCTAATTTTCATGACTTTTACCCGTAACTGTGTATAATTTATCCTGAATTCCTCCTACTTATTCTTGAATGATTTTCCTCTGCCCTGTGAGATCCTGTGAGAGCCTTAACTCAGTGTATTTTTCTAATTATTTTCTCTAACAATGAGGAAAGAATAGAGAACAAATATTTATAGGTAAGTATTCAGAACCAGTTTTATGTAGCTATCAACTCTAAATCTCAAAAAAATTTGTAAGATATATAATGAGGGAATGGAGGCCTAAAGAAGAACAGTAAATTGAGTAAGGATGCATAACTATTAAGTATTTGAATGTTCATTTAAGTACATTTTTCTCAATAACATCTTCATTTTGCTTCCTTATTATCAACACCAGAACTCACTCTTACAGCCACTGCCCTTTGGGACTTTGAGGTAAAATGGAGAAGAATATTCTGTTTAAGGAATGCTTGGCATAGGTAATTGACCACATAAGTCTACCAGCCTACTCATAGGCAAGATTCTGCTCTGTGTCGAATCTGACTCAGGCTAGGAAATATAATTTATGAAGCTTTTATAAATAATTCTTTTCCTATATTAAATTATTTTCTCAATTCCTTCTCATGCTACAAGTCCCATCTAGCTACTATATCTTTGTACAGCCCATAATGAGCAACAGGAGTTGCACACAAGAAAGTTTGCCTTTTCTGGAATCCCTGGAGTCATATTGCCATTCTATTATCTACCAAAATCACAGGCTTATGCTATAAAATTCAGGAGGCCTATGGGACTTGTTCCTTCCTGGAAGCAGATATGAAATGTGATTCGTTCTAAATCTTCCTGTCTGGCATCCTTTCATTAGAAACCATAAATTATCAAGATCTTCTAGGGAAGGGAAAACATGAATGTTTTCACCTTTTTATTACCTATAACCTAATTCTAGGAGATTTAACCAAACCCAAGAAAATTTTAAAATGCCTTCAGATCCCCACTCTCTAATGTCAGATACCTCTACTAGGAAACACAAGAATATACTGGATTTATTGGTCTTGGGATAAGTGTAACACTTGGGTAAAGAAGAAAAGAGCATTTGAGTCAATTTTGTACTACCTTCAGTTCAGTTCTCTCCAAATACATTTGATTGGAAAATCTCTCTGTAACCTTGAACTCAACACAATATCTGAGTAAGGGGTGATGGGAGGGATTCACAAAGTGTTCACTCTTCCCTAACTCTTCTCTGATCAGTGAGAACACTAAATACAGCCCTGTAAGTTTTCATTAAGCTCATGAAATCTGTGGACAACTCATTAATTCACTAAACTTTTTGTTGTTGTTGTTGCACAGATTTTACAATGGCAAACAGTTTTAGGTCAGGCAGTAGTATAAGTCCTGTTTACCTCTATTATTTTGAATAAGTTCTCACCAAGTTGTTCAGCCTGTCAGTTCTGTGACAATAAATTTGCTAATTTCCAGTGTGTTCTGTAACCATCAAGCCCAAGTTGCACTGAATCCTTAGAGAAATCAGCCCCAGGGAAAGTCCTAAGTGATGTTGATCCAGTCACGAGAGTACAGCCCCTCACACTTGCCATTCACTTGTATCCAGGAGATAGCATTTCTTTACATCCTGGTCCTTGTCTAAGGAATTGAGTTGTTCTGCAGAAAGAAATCGATTTCTCTGTGCATCATCTTTGCAATTGGGTAATTCTTAGCCACAAACAAAATGGTGAATTCATAAATCTGATAGAGAATGATATCAACTTAGGATGGTTTTAAGATATTTTCTCAATCACCTTTTAAATCCACAGGTCCCATCTAGCCACTGTATGTTTCTACCACTCATAATGAGCAATCGGAATCACAGATAAGAAAGTTGGCCTTTTCCATTGTGACACTGACATTCAATTGTCTACCAAGTCACTGGCTTCGCTAATCATCATTATATAGTCCCACACTGGGTACTAGTTAATTTCTCTGAATCTCTTCTGTCCCCTACGTTTCTTCTTCTTTATCTATTATAAGCCCAGACTTACATGGGGGAATTTAGTAGAAAATGTTAAAATTTATGCCAAGAATTTGTAAGGAAGTAGTATCTATTAACCCTCTCATGAACCATAGTAGACTACTAGAGGACAAACATAACCAAATCTGTGTGAAAATTTTTTTAATTAACATACAATGTATTATTTGCCCCAGGGGTATAGGTCTGTGAATCTTCAGGCTTACACACTTGTATGAAATGATTTTAGTTTAATTTTCCATGTTCTATAGCAGACATAAGAACATAATGTTTATTGTAACACAGAAACCAATGTGAAAGACTCTGTTTAGGAATTATCTTTGTATTCATGTCGCTTATAAATGCTTGCTCTCTGTGAATATCTTTCTTAGAGATGTCAACAGAAAAGTTATTTTGGGTGTGTTTTGTTGTTGTTGTTGTTATTGTTATTTGTAAGCTTTACATTCCTAGAGGATGAATTTAACCATGTGAAAGTTGGCAGGATGGTACAAAATGAAGAATAGAGACTTTGAATTTTGACACCTGTATAAAACTTCCTATGTAGTTTTTGAATTAATTGTGTCATTATGAGAAAGTATATTACTTCACATTAGTCTTCAATTCATTATTACACATATGAGGATAACAACACATATTCCATCTTTGCTGTGAGGATTAAATAAGATAATATGTATAAAGGACCTTAATATATGTACTTGTTCAATACTTGTTCCCCTCTCTCATGAAAGCACAAGAAGTGTGTCAAGTTAATCCTAAAATATTTTGTTGTTTTTTTTATAAGCTCAGAGCTGATCTCAAAAACCAACTAGTTAAAGAAGAATATTCTGTTTAAAATGTCTTGATGGGGGCGCCTGGGTGGCTCAGTGGGTTAAAGCCTCTGCCTTCGGCTCAGGTCATGATCCCAGGGTCCTGGGATTGAGCCCCACATCGGGCTCTCTGCTCAGCAGGGAGCCTGCTTCCTCCTTTCTCTCTCTTTGCCTGCCTCTCTGCCTACTTGTGATCTCTGTCTGTCAAATAAATAAATAAAATCTTAAAAAAAAAATAAATAAAATGTCTTGATGTTCTGGGCTGGCTGCACTTGTTATCAAGGCAACATAGTTTGACAATGACTTGGGATTGACAGTATTCAAATGGAATGAATTCTTTGATTATGGAAGACAATAGTGTCATTCATTTGGAAAGGAAATAAAAACATTGTAATGACTAAATTGTGCATTCTGCATTTCTGAAAATATTCATTTGAACAACAAAAAACTTGTATTTCAGCTATGCTTATTTTTGACAGATGAGAGGCAATGATAAAGCTCTGTGACTCATCATTGCTACTTGTTTATCTCTAAAGCACAGTAAAATGAGAAAGAAATGAATACCATAATATTACTTTTTAAGTGGAACTGAAAATAAGGTGCAATATAGGTTTAAAAATGAGGCATAGCTTTTTAAATTTAGCTTACAGTCAACTTTAGTTCTCTAAATTAAAGTTTACTTAAATACGCCATTATTTCTTTTTACTACCTAAATTTTCTCATTCTCTGATTATAGTACCCAGTATATTTAATATAGAGTTGATGGTTTGTACTTAAGTGTGGAAACACACACAAAGACTACACATGTTTTACAGATATCAGACAGAATAAATGATGAGACCTTTAAGAAAGATATTAATGTAACCCAACAGAAGACACAGAGCTTGAGTTATCATTATCCCCTTTAATTAATTCTATAAAAATCATTAAGTAAAATATATGTTATTTACACTGAATATCAGGTTTCAACTATATACAAATAAAGTATGCTTAAATAAACTGGAGATAATTTAATAATGCCATTATCAAGATGTGGCTGTGGTTTCATCATGGTTGGGGTCTGTAAAAGCAGTCAACTAATAAGGTCAAATTGTTATCAAAGAGGTTGACTCATGAATAATCCAAACCATTCTATACACGAAAGTGGTCACATATGATACTTTTATTTATTTATTTTTTTTTTCATTGGCTGTTTCAACTGTTAATAATCTTGGCCAACAAAATAGGATGATGGAAAACAAAGAGTACCACCCATCAATAATGATAGGATTTTAAATTTCAGACATTAAGCCATATAAATGGTAACTGAACTTAGTGAAGGCAAATAAAAACCCAAGGAAAATCAGAAGAAAAAGTCATTATAAAATCAGGACTTCCATACTTTCTCATCTCAAGATATTTGAGGCACTTATACTCTCAGTTTTTCAGCTCTTTATGATGCTTTTACTGCACCTAACAATGTTAGTTTTGTAATTAAGCATGTGTTGTAGGCAGAATAATGTTTCCTCCTAAAATGTACACATTCTAAACCCAGAATTTGGGACGCCTGGGTGGCTCAGTTGGTTGGGCAGCTGCCTTCGGCTCAGGTCATGATCCCAGCGTGCTGGGATCGAGTCCCACATCGGGCTCCTTGCTTTGCAGGGAGCCTGCTTCTTCCTCTGCCTCTGCCTGCCATTCTGTCTGCCTGTGCTCGCTCTCCCTCTCTCTCTCTGATAAATAAATAAAATCTTAAAAAAAAAAAAATTAAAAAAAAAATAAATAAATAAACCCAGAATTTATGAACACACTAGGCTACATGGCAAGAGGGAATTGAGATTTCAAATCAAATTAAACTTGCTCAATCTGATAACTTTGAGATGGGGATACTATCCTGGACTATCCAAGTGGGTCCAGTGTAATCAGAAGTCCAATGTAATCCATGAATGTGGAAGGGGAATGCAGAAGAAAAGTCAGCGTCGAATGATGTGATGTGAGAAAAATACTCAAGCAACCTTTGGTGGCTTTGAAGATGGAAGGTGTCCAGAAGTCAAGGAATGCATACAGCTTCTAGAAGCTAGAAAAGACAAAATAGATTCTCCCCTAGAATTTTGATTTTAACCTAGAAGAATCTATTTTGTATTTTTGACTTCCAGAACCTTAAGAATATATTTGTGTTGTTTTAAGCCACAGAATTTGTAGTAATTTGTTACAGTAGCAAAAGGAAATTTATATATCACACTGATCTTACCAGTATCTTTGATGACTTGCCCCTTGTTTTCCTACAACCACTTATCAATCTTGAATGATCCATTTTTGACTAGTACCCTGGAGTTGACACAATCTATTTTTGACAATAACTGTGCTTTTTTTGACAGTAACTGTGCCAGCTAGAAGAGTAAGAACAGTATTATAGCAGCAGAGAAGGGACTGGCTGTTTACTTCACTATTGATTTCCAGTCTCATTGAATAACAATTGGTTTTCCTCTTCTATGGATTATGGATATGAATTTAAAGTTTTGAAAATATTTCACTTTTTGTTTTTGTGGTTGGGAAGAGTGGGATAGTTTGGATATGTGCACATGCTCACATCTTGACCTAAATGTCATTACATTGTAAATTGTGAATTTTCACTCTGAAATGACATTACAATGTTTCTTAAAGTCTGTTCTACTTATGCCTGCACTGGCTTCATTTTATATGGTATGAGATATTTGGACCAATCTGTTCTATTCAACTGGCATAACACCATGAAGTTAAAAGTATGTAATTTGAAGTAAAACTGCTTGGATTTAAATCTGATATTGTCACTTGCAAATTGAGTGACCTTGGATTGATTACTTCATGTATTTGTGACTCAGCTTTCTCATCTGTAAATCGAGTATAACTATCTTTACTATCTTTCACTATCTTGTGGAAATGTTATTGAAAAGTAAGTGTAATAATTAGTGTGAAAAAATTTTAAAAAGTACTGTGAACATGGCATATAGTAAGAACTCAGTAAAAAAAAAAAGATGAACTCCTTTACAATTATTTACTTGACATAATATGTTAATTCACAGAGAAAACAGATACTTTTAGTCACAGACATCTCCACTGTCTTTCTGTAGTCCAGGTTATTAATGTACCTAATCCTTCCCTCCTATGTCAAGAGGAAGGGTGTCCCTATTCATAACAAAAGCTAAACCATATCCACTTACACTCTCTACTCTAAGCTGTCTTGACTTGTCTGGGGTAAGGATCCATCCATCATTATCTCTCAAACTTAAGTCTCGAATTCAGCCTCTGAAATGGCTTATATCTTTCATTTTTAAACACATTAATTATGTTCTCTTAAAAGTAAACAATCTCTGTATTATTCATAAACATTTCATCACTCATTTCCTCTTCAACATCAAACTTCCTGCAAACATGGTCTGTCATTGCTGCTCATACTTCTTACTCACTAAAACTTAAAATATTCTCAATACCTTTATTGATGGCTTCAAAAATACAAAGTAAGTTACCTTTTTCCTTCTTTATCTTTCTGTTCCCGTAGTCACTCTTGAATAAAGATTTTCTGAATGTTTTTAATTTTCCTTTCTTCATTCACTCATTAGTACTTATGTAAAAGTTTCACATACTCCTTCTGAGATTATTTTCTGTTTTTGTTTGTTTTTTTGCTTTTTTTCCCCAAGAGGTTTTGCTCTTTGGTTGACATCCTACATGCTAATGTGTTGCATTTTAATCTCTTTTCAGATACCTTAGGAAAAATCATTCATTTTCACAAATAAATGGTATTATTCATCAATGATTATCAGATCTTAACTGAAACATAGCCTCTTTCCTACATTGAAGAGGTTGTTTTTATCATACTTCTGGTCAAATGCATGCAGATATCTTGCAGCACCTCAAAATTAGAAAGCAAAAAGTGACACACTGGCTCCCAATCCCTCAGGAAATATGGCCTATTTCTTCTCCTCTCTATCTCAACTAACATATCAGCCAACCTCTCTAGCAGCTTCAAATATACTCCTTGCTTCATCTTTCTTCATTTGACTCTATTATTTAATTATTAATTCAGTATTTAAGATTCACTATGCTATGAAAAAATAAACAGGGAATTTCAAAATGAATGAGACAAAATCTCTCATATAGAGGTCAAATATGGTCAAATAAAGACAGACTAGGAGTTGTACCTGAATTGTGTGTGTGTGTGTACATGTATATTTTTTGAAATGGCCATTTTAGTAGAAATTATGTTTTACTCCATGAGAGCTTATCTAAAATGATTAATCAAAACTAATACTGTTAATTACAGCCCTACTGATGTTGAATGTTTAATGAATATGCATTCGATCCTATTCTCACAAATGAGATATGAGGATCCAGCTTTTGAGTTGCTCTACAGAAGTCCTAAGTGAGAATCATGGGAAGGGATATTTTCTTTCTCTAGTTATCATTATAACTCTCTTCTAGAGTCTCCTATCATCCAAGTATAGAATTATTTTCTCCAAATATATCCATATATATAGACATATTTATCTCCATGTTTATCTGCCTTAGGACATTCTTATACATCATTTGCTTATATTAATATTATGGAATTGATAGAACATAATGATTTTTATTTAACATTTATTCAACATTTTCATTGTAAATCAATGTATAATAACACATTGATACTGATATTCCATTGACAGAGAAAAGTTAGAACTTTACCATTATTAACCCTTGTTAATTTTTATTAACATGTAAAATGTCAAATGTAAAAGTGGTAAAGCATCTCTTTCATCACTAATTTTAAAATATCCAAGAGGAAGGTACTTATAAACTAATTGAAGAGTAGAAATAGGAAACCACATGTTTTAATGGTAGTTTTTAAAATGCTGAATATTTGAAACTGAATATCACAAGATATAATTACAAAAAATTTCCAAAATCACAAGAACTCAATTGCCTACATAAATTCAAGTCTACATATGAACAGTTTAAAGACAAATACAATATATTCTTGATCCTTGATCAATATAATGGCAACACAATATTGGGAGCTTACAATAAAAATATTTTTTGATTTAAGCATTCTGTGTAATGTTAAAAATAATAAACAGAACCTTTATAGCATGGCAACTGAGCTATTCATTTTAGGTGATAAATTCATATTTAATACTTTATCACAAAAATTAAAAATAATGAAGTGATATGGTCAAAAGGTAAGGCCAAAAATTCACAAAACAACGATTCACAGGTAGCTAGTTTAAAATCCTTCTTTTGATCAGTTGAGTATCACCTTTGAAGATAATTTTCTTCTATGGCAGTGTAAGAACTTTCTAAGTGAAGTAAGGTTAATGAAATTCATAATGCACTAAGGTGTCTTTTTGCTTTTATGTGAATTATTGATAATTTACAAATTCATATACTAAAAGATGTATTTTTACCTTTTTCTTTTTTTGAATATAGTGAAAGACCAAATTTAACATTTGACATTTCTAAAATTCTGGACATTGAAAAGAACACACACATACTTACATTTTTCTTTTAAATTTTCTGAAAATCAGACACAACTATGTTGTCTGAAGTCTAGAAAGTGGATAATAGATTTCCATTAGTTGCTTGGCAACATTGTCTTATGTTCTGCAGCTGAATTTCATATTGATGATTTATTTTTAAAGCTACCTCCATCAAGTTGTTGGAAACTTGAGCAGGTATAGTTAAATTCACTGAAGTCTCTATGCAGCTGGAATTTATTGTTTTCAAGAAAATGATTAATATAATTAGCATATAGTAGATACACAATACATTGTTGTCAATTTGCCAATTTGCTTCTTACAATTATATTCTATATGCTCAAAAATTTAAATTATATTAGCTTATTACTTATCGTTTTGATTTTATCTTTCAGTCTATAACTTAATTACTTAATTTTATATTTAAAAATATGGCTTTCTCAGTTTACTTTTAAACACACACACAACACATGCATACACACACACTCATGCATACATATGCACACATAAAAATTAATATATGTAAATATGCATATACACACATATTATATATATCTATATATATGTATGTGTATGTATGTATGTGTGTGTATATATATATGTATGTGTGTGTGTGTGTGTGTATATATATATATATCACATTTACGTACACACATATGTATATTTTCTCTTAGTAGTATGATTTCAGGAATTCTACAAATTCTCTTTCCCTGAAAAATTTCTTGTCAAAATGCCTGGATTTCAGATTCAAAATTTTGGCTGTAGTTTGATATCAACTAAGCCTCTTAGTAAGTAAATCCAAAAGCTGGAAAAAAGGAACTGATAAGTGATAAAGAAAAAAAGGAACTGCCAAGGAACTGGTAAGAGATAAGAAAAAGCACAATGTTCCTTGAGTTGTAATTTCGCTTTTCTGTGTATTGGCATTGATATTCACCATTTCTTGGAATTTCAAAATTTAGAGCTATTCTTTTATTCAATGTTTTGCAGTTGAGAATAATTTGGGGCAAATTTTTGGCCCTTAAAATCTCTAAAGTTCCATCTTTTTTCGGAGCAATCAATCCTATCCTTCATTTGGTCCTCAATTAACATTCCAGCCTTGCTGCTGTTTAGACATGTTAAACCAGAATTCCTGTGATGTATATGTCCCAGGTACTTTCACAATGACATTTGCCTATGATGTTGTCCAGCACCAACCTCCTTTTTTATCTTTTTTTTTTTTTTTTTGCAAAAAGAGGAAAATTTTCTGCTCTTTTTTCATCCTGAAGTATCACTGACTTTATTTTTTCCTTCTATGCGAATATTTAGAATATTTTCAGTCCTAGATCAAATTTATCTTTCCAAAGCATTAGTGTTTCCTTCTTTTTTTGTTTGTTTGTTTTGAGAGAGAGAGAGAGAGAGAGAGAGAAAGAGAGTATACAAGCAGGTGTGGGGAGTGGGGAAAGGCAGAGGTAGAGAATCTTAAGCAGGCTCCATGCTCAGCACAGAGCCCAAGGTGGGGCTTGATCTGAGGTCCCTGAGATCATAACCTGAGCAAAAATCAAGAGTCAGATGCTTAACTGACTGAGCCACTCAGGTGCCCCAGTGCTTCCTTTTTCTTACTATGTAATCTTTTACAATCATGTCATTCTTCATTGTATGGCAGTAAAATGTTTATATATCTATTTCTGTCACTCCCATTGTACACTCCACTGTGGCAGGGATGTTGTCTTAGTGTCCTTAATAAAAAAACAGAAAATGAATGCATACTGCTTTTAAATTTAAGAATAATCCTCAGGCCACCATAGATTTCTTAAAATGTTCTTTCTTTATAAGACACATTTACTCTTTTTACCTGTGTAAATTGTTCTTCCTTGCAAAAAAATATGCCATTTATCTGCATTAATAAAATTGGATCTTTGAAAACTTTATTCTGAATCTCATTTTTCCTATATGCAGAGTCCACCACATAAACCTCTTGATCAAGTAATAATTATTATTGTACAATAAGAATGTTCTAAATTTACATTAAAAATTTAAAGCATGTAATCAGTAAGGCTTCATGCTATATTTTATAGAAATTAAAATAAATTACAACACACAATTGTTCTTGAAAATATTGTAATCCAGATTAGACACAGTTTAAGGACAGGATACATACAAAACACTCATTCCCTTAAGTCTTATAGTAGCTCAAAGAGTACTCACAAAAGTTGGTAAAGTTCTTTTAACTGCAATTACAGAGATTACATTTGGTCTCAGAAGTCCGTGTTTGTCATTGTTTTGGTGACTAATCTATATTTCCAAAACATTGCCCTCCCCCCCATTTAGAAAGAAATTGGAGAGAATGAAAACCATTGCTTTCTTTTCTAGTTTTCATGTATATGTGTGAGCTTAAAAAAAAAATGAAATTTACCATCTGAACCATGTTTAAGTGTGCAGTAAAATAGTATCTTCCATCTATACATTGCTGTATAAAAGATCTCTAGAAATTTTTTCATCCTGCAAACCTGGAATTTTATACGTGTTGAACAAAAACTTCCTTTTCCCTTTCCACACTGACCCTGGCAACCACCATTCTATTTTTTATTTCTACAACTTTGAATATTTTAGACTTCATATATCTGGAATCATGCAGTATTTACATTTTTGTGATTATCTGTTTTAACTAGAAATAATGTATTCAAGTTTCATCCATGTTTTAGCAGATGACAGGATTTCCTTTTTTTTAAATATTCCATTGTATGTATATCCACATTTTCTTTATTCATTCATCATTCAATGGATATTTATGTTTCTTCTACTTCTTGACTGTTGTTAATACTGCTGCAATGATATATGAACATCAGCATGTAAATATTTTTTTTGAGATTCTGTTTTCAATTATTTTGGATATATACCCCAAAGTAGGATCGCTAGATCATTTAAACTCTATTTTTCAATTATTTGAGAACTTCCATATTGTTTTTCATAGTCATTGAACCTCTACCTTCCCCCCCACCACTGTGCAGGGGTTCCAATTTCTCTACATCCTTGCCAATACTTGATATTTTGTTTTTTTTTTTTTTTAATAGTGACCATTCTAGTGGGTGTAGGTGACATATATTTGTAGTTTTAATTTGTATTTCCTTGAAAATTATTGATCTTGACAACTTTTCATTTTCTGATTGATCAATGTTTCTTATTTTCTTATTGATCTTATTGATCTTTGGACAATTGTCCATTGAAATATTTTCCCACTCTTTAGAATAGGATTTTTGTGGTTTGTTATTGTTACATCATTTTTGTTATAGTTGTTGTGTTGAGTTGTATGACATCTTTCGATATCCTGAATAGTGACCCTTAACCAGATACAAGACTTGCAAATACTTTCTCCCATTCCATCAGTTGCCTTTTCATTCCATTGTCTCCTTTGCTGCAGAATGTTTGCTGTAGTTGGCTATTTGTTAGTTCAATGTAGTCTCATTTGCCTAATTTTGCCTGTACATGTGGTGTCTATTCAAGAAATTATTGCCAAGTCCAATGTCATGAAGATTCTTTCCTATGTATTTTTTTTTTTTTTCCTGAGAGTTTTAGAGTTTCAGGTCTTATATTTAGGTCTTTAATTTATTTTGAGTTAATTTTTGTATACAGTGTAAGGTTGGGGTTCAATTTTTTTTTTTTAAATTTTGCGTGTCAATGTCCAGTTTTCCCAATACCATTGGTTGAGAAAACTATCCTTATCCCATTGTGTATCCTTGACATCTTTGCCAAAGGTCATTTGATTAGATGTACAAATGTTTTATTTCTGGATTCTCTTCTCTTCTATTGATCTACCTGTCTGTCTCTACACTAGTACCGTCCAGTTTTAATTACTGTAGCTTTGCAATATATTTTGAAATCAGAAGGTGTGAGACCTTCAGTGTGGTTTTTCTTTCTTTAGATTACTTTGGTTACTTGGGGTTCTTTGAGTTTCATGTGAATTTTAGTTTTTTTTTCTTTTCTTTGAAAAAAAAGTCATATATATTTTGATAGAGACTGCATTGAATCTGTTGGTCACTTTGGTCAGTAGGGATATTTTAACAATATTAAGTCTTCTATTCCATGAACATGTGATGTATTTCCATTTCTTTGTGTCTTTAAATTGTTTCAGCAATGTTTTCTACTGTTAATTCACAAGTTTTTTAATGCCTTAGTAATTCCTAAGGATTTTATCTTTTTGATATTATTATAAAAAATTGTTTACTTAATTTCCAACTGTTCATTGTTAGTATATAGAAATGCAACTTATATTTGTCTGTTGATTTTCTACCCTACAATTTTGCTGCATTTGTTTTAGTTTTAGTAATTGTGTGTGGGGTGTGTGTGTGTGTGATTATAGTTTTCTATATAGAAGATCATATGATCTGTGAAGAGACAGCTTCCTACATCTTCATTTCAAATTTGGATATTTCTTATTTCTTTCTCTTGATAGTTTTCATTTTGCTCTTCATTTCTAGTTTTATTCCATCCTGGTCAGAAAAGATATTTGATATAATTTTAATCTTCTTAAATTTGGTTAAAATTTGTTTTGTACCCTAATATGATCTGTTCTGGATAATTCTCATGTGAGACAGTTTTTTTGCCTTAAAGTCCATTGTCTGTTTTAAGGATGGCCATCCCTGATGTAAAGTTAATCTCTTATAGACAGTAAATAAGCAGATCCTCTTTTTTTTAATCTATTCAGCCACCCCATGCCTTTTGATTGGGAGCTTAATCCATTTGCATTTAAAGTACTTACTGATAGAAAAAATTTACTACACCATTTTGTTAACTTTGTTTCTGTATGCCTTTTTGTTTTTATTCTTTTTCTTTCTTATTATTTTCCTTTGTGTTTCATTAATTGTTCTCTGGGGTTTTTTTTTTGTTTGTTTTTTGTTTTTTGGTTTGTTTGTTTGTTTTTTTTGTAGCAATGTGTTTTGGTTCCTTTTTCATTATTTTCTAAGTATCATCTATAGATATTTTCTGTATGATTAACATGGAACTACCATGAGTATACATTTAGATTGCATAAAACATCTTATAATTATAACAATCTATTTAAACTGATAACAATGTAACTACAGTTGCATATAAGAAAATGTACTCTTTTATCTCCCCCACTTTGTCATTTATGTTATAAATTATACCTTTTTGTATTTTGTATTCATTAACATAGTACTATAGTTATGACTATTGTTATACTTTTATCTTTTAATTTCTATAGCTGAATTAAAAGTGATTTACATATCACTTTTTACAGTATTATAGAATTCTGTACTTTTCCATATATTTACCTTTACCAGAGAGCTCTATATTTTCTATGTGTTCATGTTGCTGCTTGGTATCATTTGTTTCGACTTGAAAGACTCCCTTCGGTATTTCTTGAAAGTCAAGGCTGGTGATGAGAAACTTCCACAGCTTTTATCTGAGAAAATCATTATTTTTTCTTCAATTTTGAAGGACAAGATATAGTATTCTTGGTTAATGCTTTGTTGTTGTTTTTTTTCCTTTTAGCACTTGGAATATTTTATCCCACTTCTTTATGGCTTCTAATGTTTCTACTGAGAGAACACTGATAACCAATGAGAGCAGCCTTATGTATGATGAGTCACTTTTCACTTCTGCTTTCAAGACCTCTTTGTTTTTTAATTTGGTAAGTTTGGTGATAATGTGTCTCAATGTGGTCCTCTTTGAATGCATCCTATTTGGAATCCTTTGAGCTTCTAGAAATGTCCATCTCCTTTCTCAAATTTGGGAAATTTTCAGCCCTTTTTCCCCTTCAAATAAGACATCTGTTTATCTCTTCCTTCTCTTCTTTTTGTTTTTATTCTCTTCTCAGGACTCCCACAATACAGAGATTAAGGTTCCT
The DNA here is from genome assembly GCF_002288905.1 of Enhydra lutris kenyoni. Lineage (NCBI taxonomy): Eukaryota > Metazoa > Chordata > Mammalia > Carnivora > Mustelidae > Enhydra > Enhydra lutris. The sequence goes on along the minus strand of NW_019154105.1, from coordinate 45,438,609 downwards.
TGATGGAGTCTTATAATTCCTTTAGGGTATCTTCACTTTCCTTTACTCTTTTTTTTTTCCTAACTCAATAATTTCAAATGACTTGTGTTCTATTCACTGACTCTTCTGCTTAATTAAATCTATAGTGAATTTTTCAAGTCAATTATTGGATTTTTTAGCTCAAGAATCTTGATGTGGTTCTTTGTTACAGTTTCTTCCTTTTTTGTTTCATTTTGTGCATGCATTGTTTTTCTGATTTCACTTAATTGTCTCTGTGTTCTTGTAGTACATTGTGCTATTTTAAAACAAATATTTTAAATTCTTTGTCAGGTAATTTGTAGATCTCTATTTCCTTAAGGTCAGTTTCTAGAGTTTTTTTTTTTTTCTTTCTTTCTTTGGGCCACATTTTCCTTTCTTATGTCTTATAATTTTTAAAATTTAATTTATTTTATTTTATTAATTATTTTTATTAACATATAATGTATTATTTGCCCCAGGAGTACAGGTATGTGAATCATCAGGCTTACACATTACAGCACTCACCATATCACATACCCTCCCCAATGTCCATAACCCAAACACCCTCTCCACATGCCCTCTCCCCTCAACAACCCTCAGTTTGTTTTGTAAGATTAAAAGTGCCTTGTAATGTTTTGTTGTGATCTTTACATTTGAGCAAAACAGCCACTCTCCAAGTCTTTTCTGAAAGGCTTCATGCAAGGAAAGACCTTTACCAATCAGCCTGGCTATAGGTGTTGGGGAAGAAACTTTTAAACTTTTGGGGAGATTACATCTTCTTTAGGCATATGTATGTAATTTCCCATTGAGAGAGGTTTGCCTGTTGCTTTATCAGAAGCTTGTAGTCTTCTGCTCTCTCTGATGTCTGTCTGCAGTACTGCAAGTCTTCCAGTGCCGCTACAAACTACTGAGCTCTCTTTTTTTGACCACTCCACGGCATCCAAAGTCTGTGATTCTCCATTACCATTCAGAGTCACATGAGATAGAAACCAATTTCTCAAGGAGGTCTGTGAAAAGTCAAAATATTAGGTGAACGTTGCATTCTTCTCTTTTCCTTCCATGTGAAAAGTTACAAATTAGGCTTCTCCTCTTGATTGTGGATCTTGGTGAGAAACTGAGATGGTTGAAATAAAACAGATTTTCTTACTCATTATCATGTCAATGTTTTTATTTGAAGCACTGCGACTTTCTAACTGGTTTCTAGAGTTCTCATACAGGCTTTGTGGATCATATATTGGTGTTAAGTTTTTATCTATGTGGAAAAGAAAAGTCTGGGGCTTCCTATTCTACTCTCTTGCTGATGTCACTCCAAGCATTTGGGTTTTTATTCTAAGTGAACAAGTTTAGGATACAGAGACAAAAAGATCCTTTCTACTATTAGCTAATCGTTCTGAAAGAATAGTGGTAACCTCTGTGGAAGAAATAATGTGATGGTAGTGAACCACTTTTAAACAGGAAGTAATTCCAGTGAGAGTAAGACACTAAAATAATAAATGCTGCATTTATGGTTTCTTTATATTTTGATATGAATACCCATTTAACTAAATATAACTACTAACATATTAAAATAAACAGGCAAGCACAAGGCCCTTTCAACAATCTCAATAGAGCACCTCTGATCTCTTACAACTCTTTGTAGAAGAACTCACTCAGTTACTATTGGCAAAAAAATAAATAAATAAATAAAAAATAAAAATAAATAAAAATAAAGTTTGTAGATGTAATTAAGGTCAGTTATTTTTTTAGAGGTAATTACGGTCCTTCATCAATTGACATTGAGTTAAGAAGGTTATCTGTCCTGGACTTAATTAAGTAGAAGCTCTTTTAAAAGAGAGAGATTCAGAGTCAGAGATGCTCTTCTGCTGGGTTGGAACACACGAGCAATGTTGTGAGAGCAGGGAGTCTTGAGGTAAAAACCAGAGAGCAATCTCTAAAAGCTGAGAAGGGCCCCCAGTGGACAACCAGTAAGAAAGCAGGGACTTCCCTTCAAGGAACAGAATTCTTCTAAACAGAATGAAGAAAGGAAGAGGACCCTGAGCTCCAGATCAGAACTGTAGCTCAGCTGGCATTTTGATTTTAGTCTATGAGAGTCTGAGCAGAGGACTCAGCTAACTAGTACCTAGACTCCTGACCCATGGGATCTATAAGATAATAAAGGTTGTTCTTTGTTGCTAAATTTATGAAAATTAGTTATACAACAAAGGAAAACTATTACAATTTTTTTTTTAGGTAAATAGATTTAATCTTCCATGTATTACCAGCTAAAATCCTTTGCTTATATGTTGATCAAGTATTTATCTTTTACAGGAGTTCTTTATAGATTTACAATATCTTTTGCCTGTTTTATATGATGCAAATTATTTCTCTACTTGTTTTATTTTAATAATGGTAACTTTATACAAATTTTAATCTTGTTGATATAATTAAGCAATTGATTTTTATATGATTTCTATTCCTTGACTTGGCTTGAGAAACTACCGCCTACAACCCCCAAGCAAAAACATCATCTCTGTGAAAGAATTTCCCAAGTATAATGTTTATCCATGAAACAAAATACAAAACAGTATTTGCTTATTGATTCAGTATCCATAAAGTTCACAAAAGGAGGTACTACGGTGTTAAAAATCAAAATAATCATGGCCTTCAAAAGGATAAGGACTGGGGTGGGTTCTCATTAGGCCAATATACCTTAAGGTTTGATCCAGTGCTGGTTTCACAGATGTGTTCACATTGCAAAAAATTCAGTATGCTGTACTCTGACAATCTGTGCACTTTTCTGCATGTTTGTTTTTAATAACAATAGTTTGTGCCTTCCGACTGCCAGGCAGTGTACATGGTATTAAATCACAAAATATTCATTTAGTTTACTGTTCATGGGTAGATAAGTATTTAGGTTTTGTTGATTATTAAAAATAGTGATGTTATAAATCACTATGTTTTATGTTTTTGGTCAATCTGTGAAATCATTTCTTCCTTTTGTATATCTAGCAGTTTAATTACTGTGTCATAGGGTTTGCATTTGTTTATCTTTCTTTTTTTTAAGTTTTTGTTTTGTTTTGTTTTTGTTTTTTGACAGAGATCACAAGTAGGCAGAGAGGCAGGCAGAGTGAGAGGGGGAAGCAGGCTCCCCGCTGAGCAGAAATCCCGATGCAGGGCTCGATCCAGTAGCTTTTACCCACTGAGCCACCCAGGCACCCCACTTTTGTTTATCTTTGAGTCATAGTCACAAAGACTTTTTTTTTTTTTTTATTTAAGTTTTATTTTTTTAAAACATATAATATCTTTTTATCCCCAGGGGTACAGGTCTGTGAATCGCCAGGTTTACACACTTCACAGCACTCACCATAGCACATACCCTCCCCAATGTCCATAATCCCACCCCCCCAACCCCGTCCCCCCATTAACCGTCAGTTTGTTTTGTGAGATTAAGAGTCACTTATGGTTTGTCTCCCTCCCAATCCCATCTTGTTTCATTTATTCTTCTCCTACACCCTTAACCCCCCATGTTGCATCTCCTCTCCCTCATATCAGGGAGATCATATGATAGTTGTCTTTCTCCGATTGACTTATTTCGCTAAGCATGATACCCTCTAGTTCCATCCACGTCGTCGCAAATGGCAAGATTTCATTTCTTTTGATGGCTGCATAGTATTCCATTGTGTATATATACCACATCTTCTTTATCCATTCGTCTGTTGATGGACATCTAGGTTCTTTCCATAGTTTGGCTATTGTAGACATTGCTGCTATAAACATTCGGGTGCACGTGCCCCTTCGGATCACTACGTTTGTATCTTTAGGGAAAATACCCAGCAGTGCGATTGCTGGGTCATAGGGGAGCTCTATTTTCAACATTTTGAGGAACCTCCATGCTGTTTTCCAGAGTGGTTGCACCAGCTTGCATTCCCACCAACAGTGTAGGAGGGTTCCCCTTTCTCCGCATCCTCGCCAGCATCTGTCATTTCCTGACCTGTTAATTTTAGCCATTCTGACTGGTGTGAGGTGGTATCTCATTGTGGTTTTGATTTGTATTTCCCTGATGCCGAGTGATGTGGAGCACCTTTTCATGTGTCTGTTGGCCATCTGGATGTCTTCTTTGCAGAAATGTCTGTTCATGTCCTCTGCCCATTTCTTGATTGGATTATTTGTTCTTTGGGTGTTGAGTTTGCTAAGTTCTTTATAAATTTTGGACACTAGCCCTTTATCCGATATGTCATTTGCAAATATCTTCTCCCATTCTGTCAGTTGTCTTTTGGTTTTGTTAACTGTTTCCTTTGCTGTGCAAAAGCTTTTGATCTTGATAAAATCCCAATAGTTCATTTTTGCCCTTGCTTCCCTTGCCTTTGGCGATGTTCCTAGGAAGATGTTGTTGCGGCTGAGGTCGAAGAGGTTGCTGCCTGTGTTCTCCTCAAGGATTTTGATGGATTCCTTTCTCACATTGAGATCCTTCATCCATTTTGAGTCTATTTTCATGTGTGGTGTAAGGAAATGATCCAATTTCATTCTTCTGCATGTGGCTGTCCAATTTTCCCAACACCATTTGTTGAAGAGGCTGTCTTTTTTCCATTGGATATTCTTTCCTGCTTTGTCGAAGATTCGTTGACCATAGAGTTGAGGGTCTATTTCTGGGCTCTCTATTCTGTTCCATTGATCTATGTGTCTGTTTTTGTGCCAGTACCATGCTGTCTTGATGATGACAGCTTTGTAATAGAGCTTGAAGTCCGGAATTGTGATGCCACCAACTTTGGCTTTCTTTTTCAATATTGCTTTGGCTATTCGAGGTCTTTTCTGGTTCCATATAAACTTTAGGATTATTTGTTCCATTTCTTTGAAAAAAATGGATGGTACTTTGATAGGAATTGCATTAAATGTGTAGATTGCTTTAGGTAGCATAGACATTTTCACAATATTTATTCTTCCAATCCAGGAGCATGGAACATTTTTCCATTTCTTTGTGTCTTCCTCAATTTCTTTCATGAGTACTTTATAGTTTTCTGTGTATAGATTCTTAGTCTCTTTGGTTAGATTTATTCCTAGGTATCTTATAGTTTTGGGTGCAATTGTAAATGGGATTGACTCCTTAATTTCTCTTTCTTCTGTCTTGTTGTTGGTGTAGAGAAATGCAACTGATTTCTGGGCATTGATTTTATATCCTGACACTTTACTGAATTCCTGTACAAGTTCTAGCAGTTTTGGAGTGGAGTCTTTTGGGTTTTCCATATATAGTATCATATCATCTGCGAAAAGTGATAGTTTGACTTCTTCTTTGCCGATTTGGATGCCTTTAATTTCCTTTTGTTGTCTGATTGCTGAGGCTAGGACTTCTAGTACTATGTTGAATAGCAGTGGTGATAACGGACATCCCTGCCGTGTTCCTGACCTGAGCGGAAAAGCTCTCAGTTTTTCTCCATTGAGAATGATATTTGCGGTGGGTTTTTCATAGATGGCTTTGATAATATTGAGGTATGTGCCCTCTATCCCTACACTTTGAAGAGTTTTGATCAGGAAGGGATGCTGTACTTTGTCAAATGCTTTTTCAGCATCTATGGAGAGTATCATATGGTTCTTGTTCTTTCTTTTATTAATGTGTTGTATCACATTGATTGATTTGCGGATGTTGAACCAACCTTGCAGCCCTGGAATAAATCCCACTTGGTCGTGGTGAATAATCCTTTTAATGTACTGTTGAATCCTATTGCCTAGTATTTTGGCGAGAATTTTTGCATCTGTGTTCATCAAGGATATTGGTCTGTAGTTCTCTTTTTTGATGGGATCCTTGTCTGGTTTTGGGATCAAGGTGATGCTGACCTCATAAAATGAGTTTGGAAGTTTTCCTTCCATTTCTATTTTTTGGAACAGTTTCAGAAGAATAGGAATTAGTTCTTCTTTAAATGTTTGGTAGAATTCCCCTGGGAAGCCGTCTGGCCCTGGGCTTTTGTTTGTTTGGAGATTTTTGATGACTGTTTCAATCTCCTTACTGGTTATGGGTCTGTTCAGGCTTTCTATTTCTTCCTGGTTCAGTTGTGGTAGTTTATATGTCTCTAGGAATGCATCCATTTCTTCCAGATTGTCAAATTTGTTGGCGTAGAGTTGCTCATAGTATGTTCTTATAATTGTCTGTATTTCTTTGGTGTTAGTTGTGATCACTCCTCTTTCATTCATGATTTTATTTATTTGGGTCCTTTCTCTTTTCTTTTTGATAAGTCTGGCCAGGGGTTTATCGATCTTATTCTTTCAAAGAACCAGCTCCTAGTTTCATTGATTTGTTCTATTGTTTTTTTGGTTTCTATTTCATTGATTTCTGCTCTGATCTTTATGATTTCTCTTCTCCTGCTGGGTTTAGGCTTTCTTTCTTGTTCTTTCTCCAGCTCCTTTAGGTGTAGGGTTAGGTTGTGTACCTGAGACCTTTCTTGTTTCTTGAGAAAGGCTTGTACCGCTATATATTTTCCTCTCAGGACTGCCTTTGTTGTGTCCCACAGATTTTGAACCGTTGTGTTTTCATTATCATTTGTTTCCATGAATTTTTTCAACTCTTCTTTAATTTCCTGGTTGACCCATTCATTCTTTAGAAGGATGCTGTTTAGTCTCCATGTATTTGGGTTCTTTCCAAATTTCCTCTTGTGATTGAGTTCTAGCTTCAGAGCATTGTGGTCTGAAAATATGCAGGGAATGATCCCAATCTTTTGATAACGGTTGAGACCTGATTTAGGACCGAGAATGTGATCTATTCTGGAGAATGTTCCATGTGCACTAGAGAAGAATGTGTATTCTGTTGCTTTGGGATGAAATGTTCTGAATATATCTGTGATGTCCATCTGGTCCAGTGTGTCATTTAAGGCCTTGATTTCCTTGTTGATCTTTTCCTTGGATGATCTGTCCATTTCAGTGAGGGGAGTGTTAAAGTCCCCTACGATTATTGTATTATTGTCGATGTGTTTCTTTGATTTTGTTATTAATTGGTTTATATAGTTGGCTGCTCCCATGTTAGGGGCATAGATATTTAAAATTGTTAGATCTTCTTGTTGGACAGTTCCTTTGAGTATGATATAGTGTCCTTCCTCATCTCTTATTATAGTCTTTGGCTTAAAATCTAATTGATCTGATATAAGGATTGCCACTCCTGCTTTCTTCTGATGTCCATTAGCATGGTAAATTCTTTTCCACCCCCTCACTTTAAATCTGGAGGTGTCTTCGGGTTTAAGATGAGTTTCTTGTAGGCAACATATAGATGGGTTTTGTTTTTTTATCCATTCTGATACCCTGTGTCTTTTGATTTGGGCATTTAGCCCATTCACATTCAGGGTAAGTATTGAGAGATATGAATTTAGTGCCATTGTATTGCCCGTAAGGTGACTGTTATTGTATATTGTCTCTGTTCCTTTCTGATCTACTACTTTTAGGGTCTCTCTTTGCTTAGAGGACCCCTTTCAATATTTCCTGTAGAGCTGGTTTGGTATTTGCAAATTCTTTCAGTTTTTGTTTGTCCTGGAAGCTTTTAATCTCTCCTTCTATTTTCAATGATAGCCTAGCTGGATATAGTATTCTTGGCTGCATGTTTTTCTCGTTTAGTACTCTGAATATATCATGCCAGCTCTTTCTGGCCTGCCAGGTCTCTGTGGATAAGTCTGCTGCCAATCTAATATTTTTACCATTGTACATTACAGACTTCTTTTCCCGGGCTGCTTTCAGGATCTTCTCTTTGTCACTAAGACTTGTAAATTTTACTATTAGGTGACGGGGTGTGGACCTATTCTTATTGATTTTGAGGGGGGTTCTCTGAATCTCCTGGATTTTGATGCTTGTTCCCTTTGCCATATTGGGGAAATTCTCTCCAATAATTCTCTCCAATATACCTTCTGCTCCCCTCTCTGTTTCCTCTTCTTCTGGAATCCCAATTATTCTAATGTTGTTTTGTCTTATGGTGTCATTTATCTCTCGAATTCTCCCCTCATGGTCCAGTAGCTGTTTGTCCCTCTTTTGCTCAGCTTCTTTATTCTCTGTCATTTGGTCTTCTATATCGCTAATTCTTTCTTCTGCCTCATTTATCCTAGCCGTGAGAGCCTCCATTTTTGATTGCACCTCATTAATAGCTTTTTTGATTTCAACTTGGTTAGATTTTAGTTCTTTTATTTCTCCAGAGAGGGCTTTTATATCTCCCGAGAGGGTTTCTCTAATATCTTCCATGCCTTTTTCAAGCCCGGCTAGAACCTTGAGAATCGTCATTCTGAACTCTAGATCTGACATATTACCAATGTCTGTATTGATTAGGTCCCTAGCCTTTGGTACTGCCTCTTGTTCTTTTTTTTGTGGTGAATTTTTCCGCCTTGTCATTTTGTCCAGATAAGAGTAGATGAAGGAGCAATAAAATACTAAAAGGGTTGCAACAACCCCAGGAAAATATGCTTTAGCCAAATCAGAAGAGATCCCAAATCATGAGGGGGAGAAAGGGGATAAAAAGAGGTTCAGAAAGAAGAAAAAGAAAAAAAAAAAAGAAGAAGAAAAAAAAAAAGGAAGAAACAATTAAAAAAAGAAAACCAATAAAGAAAAATATATAAAAAGGAAAAAAATATATATATATTAGATAAACTAGTTAAAAAACGTTAAAAAAGAAAAGGGTAAAAGTTAAAAAAATTTAGCAGAAGAAGAAAAATAAATTGAAAAAGAAAAAAAATTAAATTAACTGCAAGGCTAAAGAATCATGGGGAGAAAGCCATGAGTTCCGTGCTTTGCTTTCTCCTCCTTTGGAATTACGCTGCTCTCCTTGGTATTGAAACTGTCCTCCTTGGTAGGTGAACTTGATCCTGGCTGGGCTTCTTGTTGATCTTCTCGGGGAGGGGCCTGTTGTAGTGATTCTCAAGTGTCTTTGCCCTGGGCGGAGTTGCACCGCCCTTACCAGGGGCCAGGCTGAGTAATCCGCTCGGGTTTGCTTTCGGGAGCTTTTGTTCCCTGAGCGCTTTCCGTAGAGTTCGGAGGGCGGGATTGAAGATGGCGGCCTCCCAGTCTCCGGCCCGGAGGAGCCGAGAGCCCGGGGCCCCACTCCTCAGTGCGCCCTCAGAGAACAGCGCCGATTTACTCCCGTCACCCTGCCTCCGGCCGCGCTCCGAGCTGACCGAACCTGCAACCGGTTCAAGGTAACCCCGAGCTGAGAGTCACTCCTCGGCTCTGTCTCTGTAGCCGGCTTCCCTGTTCTAATACCTGTAAGCTCTGTGACACTCAGACGCCCCCGATCCTTCTGTGACCCTGCGGGACCTGAGGCCACGCTGACCCTGCGTGGGCTTCACCCCGTTAAGCCTCTGGAGCGATGTCCCTCAGCGGAACAGACTTTTAAAAGTCCCGATTTTGTGCTCCGTTGCTCCGTTGCTCCGCCGCTTGCCGGGAGCCGGCCCCTCCCCCCGCGGTCTATCTTCCCGTCGCTTTGGATTCACTTCTCCGCCCGTCCTACCTTTCAGAAAGTGGTTGATTTTCTGTTTCTAGAGTTGCTGTTCTTCTTCTCTTCGATCTCCCGTTGGATTTGTAGGTGTTTGCAATCTTTAGATAAGCTATCTAGCTGATCTCCCGCTACCTGAAGTAGTCTCAGCCTGCTACTTCTCCGCCATCTTGACTCCTCCCCCCACAAAGACTTTTCCAAAGTAGAAATATATACCCCAAGCAGCAATACATAAACACTTTAGCAAGACCACATTTTACAAATAGTGTCATTTATATTTATTTTAGCTGTTGGGAGATGGGGTATATAGTAGCATCCCATTGTGGTCTTAGTTATATTTCCCTAATGAAATATTAAGTTGAGTACTTTTATTCTGATATTCATGCAACATAGTTTGTGAAATATCTGTTCATATCCATTGCTCTATTCTATTATATACCATTACCATTGTCATTGTTGTTGATTTATAGAAGGTCTTTATTATGAATATGAGACTTTGTCAGATATATGCATTTTAAGTAGCTTCTGTCACCCTGAAATGTGCATTTGTCACTCTCTTCGTGGTGATTTTTGATGAGTAGTGGTTCTTACTGTATTCCAATGAATAATTATTTTTTATTTGTTTTTCCTTTTGTGCCTTATTTCGTATATTCATCTCACTTTGAATAGCATTCATATGTTACTGTTACTGTTTCATGGGGACTTTGGGAAAAAAAACACAATAGTCTTATGTCTAAGAGGAAGCCTCAGGCATTTTGACCATCTGGATTTGAATCCTACTTTTTGCTTATCAACTTTATAACTTTGGGGAAGTTATTTAAGCTATCAACTTTTGAGGGTTTTTTTTTTTTAATCTTAAAAAATAATCCAACATATCTCAGAGAGTTATAGAAAGTTAAATTAAATAATCTACCTGAAATCCATAAGACATTGTTTGGCATATAGAAAAACTGCATAATAAATGTAAACTTACATATAATTTAAATTAATTTTGTATCTACAGAATCATACATAAAAATCTTATGAAAATTGCTTTTAGTTGTGAAGAAAAAGTAAATCTGAGTTTCTGACTTAATTTTTAACAGTCATATTATGTTAAAACTCTTGTTTCTTGGAGAAAGTGCAGAAGATGAGTAAGAAAAATAACTATATTCATCAGGGCACTTAGCTGCAAGCCACACAGCCTGACTTTGGATAATTTAAATGGACATGATAGGATTTTGGTAAGTTAATGTCATTGTTGGTATAGCTGAAAAATCTGGTAAAGAACAACATGGTCAAAAACGACAGCCAACATTATCCTAAAGAATGTTCTGAATATGGTTCCACAGCTATCAGCCCTACCTCCGGCAAAAGATGTGCATTTCGTACACTGTCAGGGCATTGGAGAACTGAGTCTTACTTAACCTGCTACTATTTCAGGTGAGGAAGTATTCTTCCACAGGACCTATTTCTTCAGATTAGTTACTTCCAATATCTGTCATCATCCTTCTCTGTTTCTTCTCATTTCTTCAGTGTAATAAAGCCAGTTGGCATATAGTGAGCTATTCTATAGAGGATCCCACATGACAAGGAACTAAGGATATCTTCTGCACAACAACTAGTGAGGATTTAGGGTTCTCAGTCTAAATAACCCATGAGGAACTGAATCCTGAGTGATCTTAGAAATGAATCTTTTCCCAGTTGAGACTTGAGAGTAGTGAAGCCCCACCTGGCAATTTGATTGCAATTTCATGAGAGATATTGAGCCAGAAGAATGAGGTCTTCAGAAACCAGATTCCTGACCCACAGAAACTTTGAGATAATACATTTTTTTAAGCCTCTAAATTTTGTGTTAAACTTTTATGCCACAACAGATTACTAATACAATGTCTGTCAATATTTTGAATGTTTTCTTTTTTGTTTTAAATATTTAATTTATTTATTTGAGAGAGAGAGAGAAAACACAAGCAGGCAGAGCAGTAGGAAGAGGGGAAGGGCGAAGTAGACTCCCTGCTGAGCAGAGAGACCAATATGGGGTTCAATCCCAGAATCCTGGGATCACAACCTGAGATGAAGGCAGATGCTTAACAAACTGAGCCACCCAGGCGCTCCTGAATATTACTTTCTGACCATGAGTATTAAACTTATTAGAAAATAATAAAACCCAGAATTTAAACCAAAATAAAATTAACCAGGATACTAGAATAAGTGGATTAATTTTTTTTCAGGACTTCATAATGTTTTATAATGAAACTATATTGAGAAAATTAAGCAACATGGGGGTATCCATTCTTGTATAGTGTTAAAGTTTCTGTATTCATATACATAAACACGAAAATTTGGCATAACAAAGATAAACCATGGATTTTGAGAGTCCCTTATACCAACTAAAGAGTAAGTTTATGGTAAAGGAATCACCTACTTCTTGAGTGATAAATGTTAACAAATATGTGAATGAAAGAAATGAATGAATGAGTAAAAGACTCATTTCTTCCAGAATAATTTTTTTAAAGATTTTTTTTTTTTTTTATTTGAGAGAGAGACAGTGAGAGAGAGCATGAGCAAGGAGAAGGTCAGAGGGAGAAGCAGACTCCCCATGGAGCTGGGAGCCCCATGCGGGACTGGATCCTGGAACTCCAGGATCATGACCTGAGCCGAAGGCAGTCGTCCAACCAACTGAGCCACCCAGGCGTCCCCAGAATAATTTTTTTAAATGCAGAAAAGAGATAAATACATTACAAAATGACGGTTGAGTCTATAAATCAAATAGCTTTTATTTTATTTTCAGTTTAATGAAATTTCATCTTTCTTAGCTATTCTAATTAGTGCCATTAAAATCCACCTAGTTAATCCAGACAAAATAATTTGGTTCTGCAATTGATCCATAAAATATTCTGTTATATAACTCTAAGTTTTGTTGTTATTTTAATTAGTTAATTATTTTCATATCAGCATTTGAAGGAAGTAAGCCTAACCAAAGGAGATTAAAAAGATTACCAAAATGTGTACTACCTTTGGTGCTTTAAAGGGCTTCAACACTCATTGAATTATATCATTCTTAAATTACTTTCTTTTAATATAAAAGCATTACTTTAGATGAGAGAGAGAGAAAGTAAAGGCAATGACTGTTCAGAGTAACACTTTCTACAACTAATACCAAAAAATGTCATTTATGAAATTTTTGAGTTGATTTTTTAACTTCCAGAAATAGAAAATTCATTTGGGCCCCTGGGTAGCACAGTTAGTTAAGTATCTGACTCTTGGTTTTGGCTGAGGTCATAATCTCAGAATCATGAGATCAAGCCCTGCATTCAGTTCATCATAGAGTCTGCTAAAGTTTCTCTCTCCTTCCACCACTGCACCTCCTGGTGCTCATGCTCTGCTCTCTCTCACTCTCTAAAATATATAAATGAGCAAATCTTAAAAAAAAAAAATAGAAGAGTCAAAGTAATATCATTGAAAGCAATTCTAACAGTACTTACTGATATGCAAGATAAGCTGACATCAGGTCTATTAAGACATGGCTTATTAAGAAGAAAAGACTATTGATTAATATTAAAGTGTTTTTAACCTTGCCTTCACAAATCAGAAAATATTTTTCCAGTGCACTGATTCTGTAGAAGAGTTTAGCTATTTTAAGACCTCAAAAAACTAACAAAAGTCTTAATAAAACAATGCATTTTAGGCTGGTAGAGCCAAAATCTAGTACCTTTTACACAATAACCACTTAAAATGTGTCTTATTCAATGTGATTCTTAGGTTTCATATTGAGATAATAAAATTAGTTATTAACATAAATGCAGAAGTTTAGAAGCATATACACTGGTGTAATAACTGTGAGTGATTTATTTGCTATTAAAAATTTCCTCATTTATTGGCCGTTGTTTAACAGAAGCTGAGGTAAGAAAGAGGAATAGGGCACTTGGGTGGCTGAGTGGGTTAAGCCTCTGACTTCAGCTCAGGTCATGATCTCAGGGTCCTGGGATCAAGCCCTGCATTGGGCTCTCTGCTCAGCGGAGAGCCTGCTTCCCCCTCTCTCTCTGCCTGCCTCTCTGCCTACTCATGATCTCTCTTTGTCAAATAAATAAATAAAATCTTAAAAAAAAAAAAAAAAGGAGGAATAAAGCATGGCCCCTGAGCTTAAAAATCTCATTATAGCTCCATACAGTTCAGCATGGTAACCAGCCTCCAAGATGGCCTCTAGTAAATCTCAACTGCTAGAATTCACAGCTTTGTGTAATTCCTTCCTACACTCTTTGTCTGTTGATAGGCTACTGTGACATATGACAAAGCTAGGTCATAAAAGATATTATAGCTTTCACCTTGCTCTTTGGAACCACTTGCTCTAGGAGAAACCAGCTATCATATGTGAGTCCACAAAAGCAACCCTAAAAAGAAACCTACATTGTGAATGACAGAAGTCTCTTGGCAATGTCCATTAAGAAACCAAGGCCTCTACTAACAACCATCACGAACGTTAGATAAGAGTCCTCCAGCCAAAATTAATCCTTCAGATGTTTGTAGTCCCAGCTGCCATCTTAACGTGAGAGACCAACTTTTTTTTTTTTTTTTTTTTTTTGGTCTCTCTTTTTGAGACTAATTCTTTTTGGTCTTTTGAGAGACCCCTCAGCCTAAACTAACCAGTTAGGCTGCTCCTAATTCCTGGCATACAGAAATTAAGAGACATAATGCATAGTATAGTTGGATTAAACCTCCAAAATACTAATGTACACAGGATGGCATATATTTAAAAAGGTGCACTAGTATTCAGGTACTAACACAAATGTGTTTGTGTGTATGTATACACCTGTGGATACATGGAGAGGAGAAATCTATGCATATTCAAAATAACACCAAGAGAGTCATTTCAGGACAATGTGTGATGTGAGCACATACTGCTTCCCATGGAGAAAGCACATTGTGTAATACAGATTTTTAAAGAAATAATGGACAAGATAAATTCCTCTCACATACTCCATCATGCCAAAGACTGTTAAACATGGATTCTTGCCCACTGATGCACAGCAGGATAAAAATTAGAGGATGTTTAACCAGGTGTCTCCAGGGCTGTCCACCATCGCTGTCAACCAAAATGTTCCAAACTGCTCCTCTCAGACTGTTTGCATTAATGAATAGATGATGTCTAAAACCATATGGGATTCTGTACTTGCCTTAATTAAAATTAATTGCCCCATGAATGATTAATGCTTAGTCTGAATTTTTTATAGTTCCTATATTACTGAGATACCAAACAATGGAACTCATCTACAATTTTACATTACTCTTTCAATCCCCATTTAAAAAGTAATTAATTATTGCATCTGTTTTCTTTTACTAAATATGACTAATTGCTCATTTTTAGGCATTATATATTTATGGCAGAAATTTACCTGAAGAAATTTCTACCACTTCCAGTAATATAAATTTTATTTGAAACCGTGAATAATAACTCTCTGATAGTACAGATAATGGACTAGAATGGAATGGCTTGCTTTACCTGTCAATAAGAAGGCAGCTGTATATGTTCCAATCAATTTTTGATAAAAGAAAAGTTAAAAAAGTAAAATACATGTCTGGGCAAAAACATCCTTTGCAAAAATATTTAATGTATCTTCTGCTATATAACCTTGGAAAATTATCATTTCTCTCTTCCTTGTAAAATAGTGATTTCCTAAAATTATTTACTATTCATACTCAAAAGATTATGCCTTCCAAATTGATAAATTAATCAAGGAGTTCCCACTCTAGGAAAGGTACCATAGCAATCATCTTTTCTTACAAAGGAGTTTCATGATAGAGCCTGGACTGGGTTTTATTTCCCTTGAGAGACATGGCCTCCTTATCGTGGAACTATAGTGGCCATTAGCACTTACAAAACACTAATTAGTTTTAGGAGTTAAATTTTTGGCCAATTAGTGGTAAATGTCTTCAAATATATTTTAAGCAAACTGTATTATTTAAGTAAACTAGCCAAATATACCACTTTGGTTCATTAGTTCAATGCTCTCAAACTCAGTCAACCAATTTAGATTATAGCTCATTTATAAGAAAGCTAATGAGAGCAAGATTTGAGTCTTTATTTGAATGTGTTAATTTTGTACTCAGACAAACTCAGCCCCCTCACCCATTTTTACTAATGTGTACTGATACTCATGAGCAAAAGGGACATCAGAGAAAAGACAAAATATAATCCACAGCTTTTCAAAAGAAACCCACATATTACGCTTAAAAAGATGAGTCAGTAACTTAAGATAGAATTCACACAATATCTTCTGCTTATTTTAATTTTTATTAAAGTAATAGTGTAATTTAGAAAATTAAGTACTTAATTTACTAAAATGAAATAGTATTACATGGTTTATAATTATAAAACTAATGTTCTATCCCCATCATTACTGTCCCACTCTTGAAAGCACGCACTTTTTAAATCATTAGCCAATTTGTCTTAGTATTTACCTCCATGTTTCTGAATGATTTACGCACTCAAATTAAGGTATTTCTATACAAGAAAATACTGCAGGTCTCCTACAGTTCCCCCACAAAAGCATTAAAAATTTATGCAAAAATAACCCTCCCTTAATCCTCTCAAGAATTTTACATGTAAAACTACAGTCAAATCAATAATCAGTGTTTACATTATTATGATGATTTAGCTACTATCACTGTGGAAGGCAGAATGGATTATAAAGTTGCTCCCCCAAGATTCCTGTCCTTTGGTTATTCAATCAAACACTAATCTAGCTCCCGCTGTGAAATGATTTTGCAGACAAAATTAAGGTTGCTAATCAGCTGACCTTAAAATAGGAAGAATTTGCTGGATTATCTGGACAACTACATGTAATTGCATGAGCCCTTAAAACTAGAAGAGGAAGGCAGAAGCCTCAGTCAAAAGGATGTGGCAGAAAGGAAGGGAGGAGAAGTGAAGAAAAAGTAAAGGACAGAGAAATTTGAAGTGTAAGAAGGACTTAACCCACCAAGGCTAACTTTGAGCAAAGAGGATTAAGAACTAAAGGATGTGGATGTGCTCTAGAAACTGAGAATGAACATTGCCAAAAGCCACTAAGGAAACATGACCTTAGCCTTACAAGCAAAAAAAGAACTGAATTCTACCAACAAACTGAGTGAACCAGGAAACAAGATTCTCCCCCACAACCTCCAGGTTGAGTTCAGACAAGCCAACACCTTGACTTTAGCCCAGAGATATTCTAAACAGATTCTTTGGGCCCTATCTGAGATGGTACAGTTCTATCTACAGAACTGTGAGATAATGAATGGGTGGCATTTTGAGCTGGTAAGTTTGTGGTGATTTGTTAGAAAAGCAATAGACACCTGGTGCATTCATGATTGAGGCACATAATTCAATATGGTCACTTTTCATTTACTAAACCATCTGAACTCCTTTTCACCCTTTCATTTTTGTAGAGAGCATCTTTCATTAGCTTCCTGAGAGTGAGAGTAACCTTGAAAGAATCTTATTTTTGAAACTTTGCTTATCTGAAAATAGTCTTGATCAACATTTCAAAATAAGTTGATTGAGGAGTTGTCTGATTATAAAACTCTGGCTTGAAAATAATTTTTCTTAAGGATAGTGAAAGGCAGAGTCTAGCCTTATTGAAAAGTTCAATGCCATTTCCATGCTGGTTCCTTTGTATGAAATCTTTTCGTCTCTATCCCTCTTCCCAAGTTTTTTTTTTGTGCTGCAGGAGGCCATTCTTTTCATTCCTTATGTTTGAATTTTTCTAAACTGTACCTTATCGAAATTACTTTTTCTGTTTAGTATGATTACTGTTTGACTAGCCTTTTCCTTATGAAAATTTGTGTTTATCCATTCTAGAAAAAATTGAATTATTTCTTTTCTTTTTTTTTTTTAAGATTTTATTTATTTATTTATTTTTTTGAGAGAGAGAGAATGAGAAAGAAAGGGAGAGCATGAAAAGGGGGAGGGTCGGGGGGTAAGCAGACTTCCTGCTGAGCAGGGAGCCCTGTGCAGGACTCCATCCTGGGACTTCAGGATCATGACCTGAGCAAAGGCAGTTGCTTAACCAACTGAGCCACCCAGGTGCCCCGAATTATTTCATTTATACTTTTCTTTCCTCATTTCTACGTTCTCTTTTTCAGTTAATGAGGAATTGGATAGTCTCATTTAATACACTAAAATATTTTAAATATTTTCCCTCCTATTGTGTATATTTATCCTTTATTGTGTTTTCTTGGAGGTTTTTCTTAGACTTATCTTAAAAATACTCCTTTGCCATTTATATTTCTGCTATCATGTTTTTAATCCCAAGAAGTTTCTATTGTATGGATAGATCTTAAATATTTCCTTGATAGAAAACTTGGTTCTTGTTTCATGTTGGAAATATATTCTCCCATATTTCGAAAAGGATGCTATGATTAATGGTACTGATTTTTTTCTTTAGTTCTCTTTGAGTTTTCCTTCTTACATCTATAATTGTAGTATAATTTTCTACAGAAATAATGGAAAAGGAGCACCTGGATGGTTCAGTTCGTTAATCATCTGCCTCTGGTTCAGGTCAGGATCTTGGCGTCCTGGGATCAAAACCCACATCAGGATATCTGCCTAGTAAGAAGTCAGCTTCTCCCTGTCCCCCTTTCCCTACTCATCCCTCTATCTCTCTCTCCCTCTCAAATAAATAAATAAAATCTTTTTTTTAAAGAAATAATGGGAAGTATTTTTAGTCTTTTTTTGTTTGTTTGTTTCATAGTTGATAGAATTTTTTTGAATATTCTTAGTTGGAATATATTCCTTAGGCAGTCATTTTTTATATTTATGGAACAAACAGAAATTTTGATAAATTCTCTTTATGTAATTTATATTTTTAAATGGAAAATGTGTGATGTTATTATAATTGAGTACATTTCATCATTAAATATTTTACTGACATAAGAAAACTTCAATTTTGAATAGATAACTGTACGAAGAAAACCTCCCCTATATGTAATAATTGAATTGTCTACACTGGTCATCAATTCAATACATTTGAATATATCTCCCCTCCATTGTCCACCTGTTCTGATTTTGACAGCATTGGAAATATCTTAATTATATTACCTCTGCTTCTGTAGTTGTTGCCATGCCTAGTGAGTCAGCTCAGCAGGCAATATCAGTATTCCTGGAAGTCACTTGTATACGAGGGCAGCTAGTAGCAATTTAACACAAATATTACCATGTACCACATACCTGCAATCTCTCTAAACTTACACTAAATGTATTCCCAAATCATTTTCTCTATATTTAGATACAAGAAATAACCTGCAGGTCCTTAAGTACCATCTAACAGGAGGGAAACTGGAATGGAAATGAAGCCAGAGTGAAAAGGAACTATAGTCATACCTGATTGTAGACAATATATTTAATATTGGAAATCTTGTCAAAATATATGTCCATGTGAACACATTATGGGGTCCCTCCCAAGGTCTTGGAAGGAGGCCATGCAAGTGAGGAGCCATTAAGATTATGCTTTATATGCTTCATGACAAATTTACTTCAGCAACAAATTCGCTTTGGGTACCCATCCAGGAAAGTGATTGGAAGTATAGATTTTGCCCTCAAAAGCCTATGAAATAGATCAGGATTGTACATAAAATATATTATCTTCAAGCTAACCCTCTACCTAAATCTGAAAATTCACTCTGCTATGCAGCCCAGATTAGATCCAGCTGAAGTTTCCAACATAGCCTATCAGGAGTTAAGCAGTGAGATAAAACTTTAGCATTATAGAGGTGTTTTAAACTTGAAAATTAACCTACTCTCATTGTGGAATATACAGAAAAAAAATCGAAACTCTAAAATTAGAGCCTCTTGCAAATTAAAGTCCAAATAAATAAATCCCTCTGAAATTAAAGCCTAAATCATATCACTTCATTCTTAAGAATTGAATGTCAATAAATTAAAGGCAAAGAGCTATGTGTCCCAACTTCTCTTTCTACTAAATCTCATTTAGTAGGGTTTTAAACCCTTAGGTAGAAATGGGCTTCCTCTGGGATGTGCAACTTGAACTCTTTCACTGAAAAGGGCACAGTTAATTCAAGGAAGTCAGTGTCCTGTTTTTTTGTTTTGTTTTGTTTTTAATATTTTATTTATTTATTTGAGAGAGAAAGAGAGCATGAGAGAGAGTACAAGTGCTAGGGAAAGGCAGAGGGAGAAGGAAAAGCAAGCTCCCTGCTGAGCAGGGAGCACAACATGGGGCTCGATTCCAGGACCCCAACATCATGACCCAAGCCAAAGGCAGATGCCTAACTAACTGAGTCACCCAAGCACCCCAGCCAGTGTCTTGTTAAATCAAGACATGGTCTCTCACAGACTTTACTTTTAAATAGTAAAAACAGTTAATAATTTCCATGCTGTTATAAGCAATGGCCTTAGTACAACCCATTTAGAAAACAAATAATTTCCCTGTTTGTGGGGTATGTATTGAAAGTAAAAATATATTCTCAGAACTCACTAATTACAGTTGGCAAAATATGAAGAAATGATTCCATCATATCTGAGTGTAGGAAGGCGAATTAAAAAAAATGTAGGTTTCAGCTTCAACAGATATCAATAAATGTATGCAGATTGCTTATGACCCATGACCCTAAACTAACCTAATTGTGGAATTTTCTCATTAAGGGCATTTTGTATTTACTATGTCATTCTGAGAAAGTGTGGAATGGAATAGGGTAACTACCTAAAATTAAAAAAAAAAACAGCTTCAATGTCAGAAGGGGGTATTTGAGTTGTTGGTACATTGTTGCAAAATTTAGAACATGTTATTGATTGCCATTCTGGGCCCTAGGTGTTCCTACAGAGCCAACCTTTCCTGTATAGCCTATTCAAAACTCACTGTCTGTCTGTCCTATGAGATCCATATTATTGGCACAGTAGTGCTGTTTTGGTTTTGGTTTTGGTTTTGTTCTTAGAATGGACTAATAACATAGCATCCACACTGTAGTATAAGAAAACTTTTCACCAGTATGCCACAGTGGCTAGTTCTACTATCTCTTCCCATAGGATGGCTTTGGCTGATGAAAACTGCCTATTGGGAAATGTAATTAATTTTCAGAAGCTACTGTAGGGCTGATTACCTGGCTTAAATCTAATAACCTATACTGCTTTGTAACACACATGAAAATCAGCAACTTTCTAACTAAATAATATATTATATATTATTGTTTTATATATATATATATAAAATATATATATAACAAATACAGTTCTGTACTTCCATACTTAAAAGTCCCTAGTCTTGCTTCAGCCTAAGCTGAAATACTAGAGAAGAAAGCAATTTCACTTTCTCAAGAAACAGGGGAGAGAAGTGTTTTCATTGGCATTACTTTTCCCAACTTATCACTTATAAAAGCCATCTCCCCTGGTATGGGGAAAAGTGAGAAAAAAGGAACAGAAAAGTAAAGTGTTATTTCAGTGAAACTCTCCAGTGGGAAGGAAGTGTACGGAATCGTGAAGAAACAACAGTTCTCCTGGAAATTGTCCTCTAATGCCTAGTAGTTTATTCCTGTTTCATAAGTTATCTAAAAGTTGAATGGATGATCTTTAACAATGTTTCTCTTGTATAGTGTCTCAGTCCTTTCATGGTAGGATGCACAGATCACCTGATCTTTTTAGCCATTTTTGTAAGTCAATTCATTGCTCCAGAATGTATTCTTTAGTTTCTTATTGTAGATACAATCTTGTAAGTCACTGTTCTGAAATATGAGAAGGAGAAAAAGAAAGGGGCTTCCCATTATTTAGAAGACAATTCCATGCTTCAGTTTCATGCATTAATGTCATCTTTGGTGAAGTCAGCTATCCCCATGTCTGAAATATCTCTAGCTTAAATTAACCAAAAAGCAGAAGAAAGGTAGGGATGGAGAGAAGGAAAATATTGTGAAGTTTTAATTAAATTGCACACTTGCAGTCAATCTTACTCTTTTCAGCCCTCCTGCATCCAGATTTTCCACCTTCAGAGGTACTGGTGTCTCCAAATCTGGAGGCTTTTGAGACTTCTTATTGCCTCCTGCCTTGTAAACGGTTGAACATGATCATCTTATGCTCTATTAGTGTATTACCACACATCTGTCTACTTTCCAATTTTTAGTTTTGTTGACATTGCTCATCTAGTACAACTCCATAACATTTTCTTGTTCTTTTTGGACTTATAGCTTTATTTTTACTATAAAAGTGGATTTTGTGTGTGTGTGTGTGTGTGTGTGTGTTGTTGTTGTTGTTGCTTTTCCTTTGGATGGAAACAAGTTAAACACTTTCATTTAAGCTATTCTGGGTATTATGCACTGAATTATGTCCTCTCCAAATCCACAGTTCAAAGCCCAAATCCCGAATTGACTGTATTCAGAGATAGGACCTTTAAATGGAAATTAAGATTAAATGAGTTCAAAGAGAGGAAGAGACACAGGGAGAAGGTGGCGGTCGGCAAGCAAAGGAGAGGGATCTTACTAGAAACCGGCCCTGCTGGAACTTTGATCTTGTATTTGCAGCCTATATACCTGACTGAAAGTAAATTACTGTTGTGCAAGCTGCCCTGTTGTTATGGCAATCTTATCAGTCTAATAAATACAATTAGTCATTAGACATCACTTTATCATTCTTAACAAATTGAATATCTCATAATTGTGCAAATAGATCCTTCTTAGTCATAATTGGGAACTTCTTCTGTTCCATTTGGGATACCATAACTGATTTGACACTAAAAAATTATTAATGGGGGGCGCCTGGGTGGCTCAGTGGGTTAAAGCCTCTGCCTTCGGCTCAGGTCATGATCCCAGGGTCCTGGGATCGAGCCCCACATCAGGCTCTCTGCTCCGCAGGGAGCCTGCTTCCTCCTCTCTCGCTCTCTGCCTGCCTCTCTGCCTGCTTGTGATCTCTGTCTGTCAAATAAATAAATAAAATCTTTAAAAAAAATTATTAATGGACTTTCTGGATTTTTGTAAACATTTACCATTTCTTTACATGTCTTTGTCAAATCTGCATCCTTCCTTGAAAGCATGATGTTCTGTGGCTTTAGCATTTACTTGTGGATCTTTGTCAAAGCAAACTTATGCAAAATAATGTATTATCCAAGAGAGTAAAATATTTAAGCATTGCAAAAGACAAAAACTATCTGGAAAATTGCATGAGGCAGTTATGGAACTTCTCTAGACAGAGAAGTAGTCTAAGCAAAACATCAAAAAAATTATGATAGCCAATGCAGGAAAGAGTACAGGATTGAGAACTGGCAGGTCAGGGTTCTTATTCTTCATCTTTCTAGGATGCAGTACCCTTATCTGTTAAAGGAGGAATTAAACTAAGTGATTATTAAGAACTCATTTTATGTTTAGGTTCTTTGATTATAATAAGTAGTACCAACCCTTTCGATTCTTAACTCCTGAAGAATGCAGTATTGACTAACGAATGCTCTTTTATGGTTGCTTTTAAAAGAAGCTTTCAGCAAAATGATGTTTGTGCTCAGAGCAATCTTATACTGACTTATTTTCCTTGTGTTGTTCTCATTTGTGATGGAAGAGTCTTTGGTTTCAATTTTTTTTTTTTTTTCCTTTTCTGTAAGCTACTGCAGATTTCATTTCCCTTTAAGCAGTAGAGTAATAATAACACAGTCTCCTTCACCCCACAGCTTGAACATATTGAGCGTTTTAATGGGGAAAACATTTAGTGCAGGTAGGGAAAGCACAGGAGGCTCCAGGAAGGGAGCCCTAAATTTAGTAAGTAAGAGAGATATAACAGCAGTATGAGTTCTACTGTTTAATTTCAAGGGAAAATCCGTTCTTTCTACATTCTCAGTTCTCTATCTCATGTTTTATTTTCAGTTGTATTTCCATTTCCCTGAACATTTATCCATTCGGTACTCAGGGGGCTAGGAACAGACAATCACTTTTGCTGCCCTCCCTCCATCTAAACCTGTCTTCTTCAGATTACTTCTTTATTTTTTTTTCAGATTCTAAATACATTTTTATAGACTTTTACATTTCTAAGACTTCACAAGTAAACTAAAATCATAATCGTCCAGCCTGTAAAGGTGGCAATTAAAAGACATTTGATGTATTGCGTAGGACAATCACCATTAAGTCCTTCAGTGTTTTGAACACCATTGCAAAATTTAGAGCAACAGACAAAAAAGGAAAAAACAAACAAACAAACAAAACAAAACAAAACAAACAAAAAACCCAGCACGTCATAACCTAAGGTCAACCAAGATAAAATGTTGGCAGGAAAAGACATATTATTTTGATTAGATGCCAATAATGTCTCTGGACTGTATGTTCTAGTAGAACTAAGAAAAGATAAAACAAGCTCTGGCAGAGATTCTAGTCAGGAACCATGAGTTCAGAGGAGCACTGAACTGCTGTGGGACAGAATATACCACCCCAAAACATGTCTATTTAGCATAGGATTATTTTAGAGAAATGTCAAACACAGGAATATCTCTGAAAATCCACTGGAAGTTACCCTTTTGTAAGAGACATTTACATTTATAAAGAAAATCTCAATGAATAAGGGGGGGGGTGTCTCTGTGTATCAGAGAGAGGAAGTTGTTTAAATCTCTAGAAACTCTTTTAACAGTGTAGAAGGATCTGCCTAACAGCCGTACCCTTGCTTACTGTGCTTTGCTTAGTAACCTTCCATAACTGGCCTCTCCCTTCCCTGACATATATTGTGAAAATGTCTATGCTATCTAAAGCAATCTACACATTTAATGCAATTCCTATCAAAGTACCATCAATTTTTTTCAAAGAAGTGGAACAAATAATCCTAAAGTTTATATGGAACCAGAAAAGACCTCGAATAGCCAAAGCAATATTGAAAAAGAAAGCCAAAGTTGGTGGCATCACAATTCCGGACTTCAAGCTCTATTACAAAGCTGTCATCATCAAGACAGCATGGTACTGGCACAAAAACAGACACATAGATCAATGGAACAGAATAGAGAGCCCAGAAATAGACCCTCAACTCTATGGTCAACGAATCTTCGACAAAGCAGGAAAGAATATCCAATGGAAAAAAGACAGCCTCTTCAACAAATGGTGTTGGGAAAATTGGACAGCCACATGCAGAAGAATGAAATTGGATCATTTCCTTACACCACACACGAAAATAGACTCAAAATGGATGAAGGACCTCAATGTGAGAAAGGAATCCATCAAAATCCTTGAGGAGAACACAGGCAGCAACCTCTTCGACCTCAGCCGCAGCAACATCTTCCTAGGAACATCGCCAAAGGCAAGGGAAGCAAGGGCAAAAATGAACTATTGGGATTTTATCAAGATCAAAAGCTTTTGCACAGCAAAGGAAACAGTTAACAAAACCAAAAGACAACTGACAGAATGGGAGAAGATATTTGCAAATGACATATCGGATAAAGGGCTAGTGTCCAAAATCTATAAAGAACTTAGCAAACTCAACACCCAAAGAACAAATAATCCAATCAAGAAATGGGCAGAGGACATGAACAGACATTTCTGCAAAGAAGACATCCAGATGGCCAACAGACACATGAAAAGGTGCTCCACATCACTCGGCATCAGGGAAATACAAATCAAAACCACAATGAGATACCACCTCACACCAGTCAGAATGGCTAAAATTAACAGGTCAGGAAATGACAGATGCTGGCGAGGATGCGGAGAAAGGGGAACCCTCCTACACTGTTGGTGGGAATGCAAGCTGGTGCAACCACTCTGGAAAACAGCATGGAGGTTCCTCAAAATGTTGAAAATAGAACTCCCCTATGACCCAGCAATCGCACTGCTGGGTATTTACCCTAAAGATACAAACGTAGTGATCCGAAGGGGCACGTGCACCCGAATGTTTATAGCAGCAATGTCTACAATAGCCAAACTATGGAAAGAACCTAGATGTCCATCAACAGACGAATGGATAAAGAAGATGTGGTATATATACCCAATGGAATACTATGCAGCCATCAAAAGAAATGAAATCTTGCCATTTGCGACGACGTGGATGGAACTAGAGGGTATCATGCTTAGCGAAATAAGTCAATCGGAGAAAGACAACTATCATATGATCTCCCTGATATGAGGGAGAGGAGATGCAACATGGTGGGTTAAGGGGGTAGGAGAAGAGTAAATGAAACAAGATGGGATTGGGAGGGAGACAAACCATAAGTGACTCTTAATCTCACAAAACAAACGGAGGGTTAATGGGGGGAGGGGGGTTGGGGGGGTGGGATTATGGACATTGGGGTGGGTATGTGCTATGGTGAGTGCTGTGAAGTGTGTAAACCTGGCGATTCACAGACCTGTACCCCTGGGGATAAAAATATATTATATGTTTATAAAAAATAAAATTAAAAAAAAAAGATAAAAAAAAAAGAAAAGAATTATATACCACAGCCAAGTGGGATTTATTCCAGGTATGTAAATCCAGTTCAACATGCAAAAATCAATTAAGGTAATCCATCCCATCAACATACAATCATACGGTCATATTGTTCAATGCATAAAAAACATTTGACAAAAACGCAAAAGCCATTCATGAGAAAAGCTGTCAGCAAAGTAGGAATACTGGGGAAATTCCTCAGCTTAATAAAGAACATCTACTAAAAACGTACATATAACATCACACTTCTAAAAAAAAAAAAAAAAAAAAAAGAAAAAAAAAAAAACTCTAGAAACTCTTTTAACAGTGTAGAAGGATCTGCCTAACAGCCGTACCCTTGCTTACTGTGCTTTGCTTAGTAACCTTCCATAACTGGCCTCTCCCTTCCCTGACATTTTCTTTTAGTTACAGATAGTATTTAAGATGGTGGTTTAGGCCACTTCCAGAAGTTGCTTTGTTTTCCTGGGTTCTTCCATGTATACAGGAGGTATACATGTTATTAAACTTCTGTTTGTTTTTCTTCTGTTAATCTGTCTTTTATTACAGAACGATCTCAGCCAAGAACTTAGAAGGGTAGAGGGAACGTTATTTTTTTTCTCTCCCGTAGAACTCACAGCTCATCCTCCTAGAATCCAAATCAAAGTCCAGTCAGCAATATGTTTTCTGCTACTAACACTAGATTTCTTATGAATAAAGTGAACATTTTATTTTAAAGATTAATGAAATGACTCTTGAGTTGATAGCTTAGTATTTTTTCTCTAACTTTAATCTTTAAGTTCAATACAGTGTTATAGAGCATTCTTTAGGAAAGCTCACTAGTTATCAGTATAATAAAATAGCATAAATTAGAAAAAGAATATCTGGTTTATTTTAGTAACCACATTAAGAACTTATTTTCCATGGGAAATTTAATAAGATGCTGTGCACTCTGTACTTAGGGTGATTAATCAATTTTGTTTTGTTTTATTCCTTTTCTGTGGCATAAATGCTACTGCTTTTAATTAAGTCCTTTTACTTTATTTCTCCAGTCTAAAATCATTCTTTCTCCCCCCTCCCATTCTTTTTTTTTTTTTTTTTTTTTTTCCCCTTGTCCTATGTAATTGTTATTTTTCTGATGCTGGTTTATGATGCCCACTTGTTCCAGAAAGTGGTCCAGGAACACCAGTGCCCAATGTAATAAGTACATTTTTCTCATTATCATACTATTTATGTCTTGTAGTTCTTGGCAAAGACACACTATTGTATAAAGTCTCAGAAGAGAAGTCTTGTTACATAGTTTAAAATTTCAGTCCTAGGTTATACCTGGGTGGCTCAGTGGGTTAAAGCCTCTGCTTTCAGCTCAGGTCATGATCCCAGGGTCCTGGGCCCATATTGGGCTCTCTGCTTGGCAGGGAGCCTGCTTCCCTTCCTCTCTCTCTGCCTGCCTCTCTGCCTACGTGTGATCTCTGTCTGTCAAATAAATGAATAAAATCTTAAAAAAAAAAATTCAGTCCTATCATTTAAAATTTTTGAAGCTATGGTTTTCAATCTCTAAAAATTAATTGAAAAAAATCCTGAAATTTTATGTATATTGATAGATGTATGAGGAAAAATAATATATTAATGTGCAAAATGTTAGCTGTGTATTACTTGTCTTAAAAAATACTGTAAAATCTGCATACTAAATTCCCTGAAATCCTTTCTAGCACTGGGTCTAAATTTTTGAACAATATATATGCTCAATAGATATATATTATTTGGCTGAGTCCTATATGAAATTGTTCAAAAAAAATTCTCAATCTCTGTTGATATTCAATACGTTTTTTCTTTTTAATACATGTAATAAATAGTAGATTTTCATAGCCATCAGATAAAGTCATATAACATGCTATTATTTGACCTTCTAGACTTCCTTTAGGAAGAAGTCCCTCCATAAAAATAGGGAGAGACACTTAGGAAAGTTTTGTGTGTGTGTGTTTGTGTATGAGTGTGCGCTCTATAAACCAACGATTTTCTGTTTCCTCTTTAACTTAGAAATATAGATAAACATAATTAAGGGGGGAAAATCTGTTTTAAGACCACAGGAAATATGTAGTTGAAATACTTTTTCATACTTTTAGGTGAAATTCATATATGGTGCTGCAAATATCACCTCTGAAAATATTAACCCCATTATATATAATGTAGTGTTTTTTTATTTTTCAAAATATTTTATTTGGTAAAATGTACATAACAAAATTTGTCATTGTATTCACTTTTAAGTGTATAATTCAATGTTATTAAATATGCTATAATGCTGTGCAATCATCACCACCATCCATCTTCATAACTCTTTTCATCTTGTAAAACTGAAACTATACCTATTAAACTATATCTTTCTATATCTTTCTCCCCCACCCCTAGCAATCACTATTCTACCTTCTGTCTCTAAGATTTTGACTACTTTAAGTCTCTCCTATAAGTGAAATTATACAACATGTATCTTTTTATGAATGAACTATTTCACTTAGGATAATATTTTCAAAGTTTATCCATGTATCTATATCTATGTTGTAGCACTTTGCAGAATATCCTCCTTTTTAAGGCTAATTGCTATTCCATTGTATGTATTACTGAATTTGGCTTATCTGTTCATCCATTGATGGAAACTTGGGTTACTGGTATGTTTTAGTTGTTGTGAATAATATTGCTGTGAATGTGGGCATACAAATATCTTTTCAAGCCTTGCTTTCAAATATTTTGGGTATATACCCAGAATAAGGATTGCTAGATCATATGCTAAACCTATCTTTAATTTTTTAAGGTATCTTTGTACTGTTTTCTGTCACCTTTGCGAGGTGGGGATCCTGGTGATGGGAGCCGAAATGGTAGGGGGACTACCGACTGATGATCAGTAGATGTCTCTATTTATTAATCACTTCTTTTATACCTTCCACAAGATCCGATTACAAACAGGATATAGATTTATGTGCAGGGTGAGGGCAACGTGTGAGATGTGATTTAAGTGCAGGCAATCAAGTGAGACAAATGAACAACAATGATTACCTTTTAGCTTTAAATGACAAGATCAAGATAAGGATTCTCCACACTAATCAGATCTATCTAAAGCAGACAGGAAAACACTCCAGGGATCCTCCCATGTTTAATACTCTTAGAATACTCTTGCCCTCCATCTCCCGGAGTTTTCTCACAGGATTCCACATGACCCCAGTCACATTGGCAAGGATCCCAGTTGTGTTCCAACAGTTTTCCGCAGTGGCTCTATATTTTACATTTCCACTAATAGTGTATATGAGTTCCAATTTCTCCACATACTGACCAGTATTTGTTTTGTTTTTTTTTTTAAATGACTACCCTAATAGTGGTGAGATGATACCTCATTGTAGTCTTAATTTACATTTTCCTAATGATTAAGGATGTTGAGCACTGTTTAATGTACTTATTGGCCATTTATAGATCTTCTCTAAAGAAATGTCTATACAAATATTTTAACCATTTTGAATGTGGTTGTTTGTTTTTGTTGTTGTTGCACACCTTTGTCTTCACCTCTGTTAACAGAAGGAGTAATCAGGAAGTAGAGCACAGATTTCTGTTATTTGGAAAACAGAGTCCTTTTGCCCACCCTAGCTTCCACAGTCTGAAAGAAAGCTGCTTTGGAAATACATATGCAACTGTCTTCCATGTGACTAGAGGTGGAGAATGGTTGCTGCTATTCTGCTAGAGCTGAAATTGATGGAAGTTAGTCATAATTTATGGTTCAAGTTTTCCCCTGGAAATTACAAATCTTCAATAGACTCCGGAGTTCTGAAATGGTTACATCAGACTGACCTGTCAGTATAATGGCTGTCTAAGTAGGGAGACAGATTCCTGGTGCTGCCTATTTTGCTATCTTCCCAGAGTCCTCTAATATAATTTCTTAAAAGAACATATTCTCCTCTTGCATCGTTTTGATAGTGTAAATTCTCAAATCAGATAGGGTCCTTCCATCTTTAAATTCCTATATCACTAAATTATTTTTACATAACTTAAATGTCATTTGACACTATCTGCCATAAATTAATTTTATTCTTTTTTTTTTAAGATTGTATTTATTTATTTGACAGAGATCACAAGTAGGCAGAGGCAGGCAGAGAGAGAGGGGAAGGGAAGCAGGCTCCCTGTCGAGCAGAAAGACTTGATGCGGGGCTCAATCCCAGGACCCTGGGATCATGACCTAGCTGAAGGCAGAGGCTTTAACCCACTGAGCCACCCAGGCGCCCCTAAGTGTTTATCTTTAACTCAGGTTATGATACTGGGGTCCTGGGATGGAGTCCCCCATCGGATGGGCTCCCTGCTCAGTGGGGAGTCTGCTTCTTCCTCTACCCCTCCCCCTGCTTGTACGTTCTCTCTCTATCAAATAAATAAATTAAATCTTAATTAAAAAAAAAAAGAAATAAAGAAAGCAAGTAAGCAAGGAAGCAAGCAAGCAGAGGGATATTTGACCACAGAGAAGAGAAAGGCAATTTGACCAGGGAGATTGGAGTCATGCAGCCTTAAAAGAAGAAATGCTGGAAGCATTAAGAATCTGGAAGAGGTAAGGAATGGATTTTGCCACCAAGCCTCTGAAGGGTATATAACCCTGCCAAAACATGTAGCCCAGTGATACTGATTTTAGACTTTAGCCTTCAGAACTATAAAAGAATAATTTTTGTTGTTTTATGTCACCAACTTTGTGGGGTTTTTTGTTTGTTTGTTTGGTTGGGTTTTTTTTTTGGCCTTTTTATTTTTTCGGTAGCAGCAGTAGAAAGCTAATGCAGTAGGCAAAGATCTTTTTATGTTGTTTTGTTTTAGTATGGGAACACTTGGTGCTCTTTATAATTCTATCTTACAGTTATTTGTCTTTTGCATTACACCTGCATGTAACTCTGGACAATATAATCTAATTCTTTAGTTTCAAAATATATCCATACTGTATGGCAAACAAATGAGTCATTAGTTCTGACTTCTCTCCTGGGCTCTGAAGACTTACAATCAATAAGTTAAGGGAAACTACATTTTGAAATCATCTAAGTACCATAAACTTAACATAATAAAAAAAGAGAATGGGTTATACTCAATGAAGTTCTCTTGAGTCCTGTATATTACTGATTAACACCAAAATCCAACCAGTAACCCAAACCATGTAATTCATGTAACCTTAATTCTCCACCCTGTAGGTCTCTTTAAACTCTGAAGTCTTTGGATGCTTTCACATAACATTTTTCCAATTCACTTCCATAATCCCCTGCCTCTAGCCTTGTTTAGAAAACTATTTTGTCTGTCTTGATGGGTTATTAAAACAACCTTCCAACTTTACCTGCAGCATTGTATGTCCTAACTCTGCCCTCACACAAACAGAGAGATATTTCTATATACAAATTTATTTATGTTATTCCCTTAATTAAAACCAACAGATAATGTCCCACACTCTTTAGAATAAAGTCCAAATTCTTTTAGGAGGTCTAAAAGGCACTTGGGTATCTAAATTCAGATTGTATCCCTGTGCATATTTCCACATCTTCTTCTAAAAACCCTCCAACCATATTGAATTTCCATTAAAAACAACAATGTTCTGGGCATCTGGGTAGCTCAGTTAGTTAAACATCCAACTCCTGATTTCAGCTCAGGTCATGATCTCAGGATTATGAGATCAAGCCCTGGGCCAGGCTATGCTCTGGATGCGGAGCCTGCTTAAGAGTCTCTTTCTCTGCCTCTTCCTCTGGCAGAAACAAAACAAAACAAAACAAAACAACAGTGTTCTTTTCTGCTTCCAGAATATTGCTTGTGTTACTCTGTCTGTTGGGAATGCTCTTTATCTTCTCCATTCACCTGGCAACTCATTCTGAAGTATGTTTCTGGGTGCCTTGGTGGCTCAGTGGGTTAAGCCTCTGCCTTCGGCTCAGGTCATGATCTCAGGGTCCTGGGATCAAGTCCTGCATGGAACTCACTGCTCAGCAGGGAGCCTGCTTCCCTTCCTCTCTCTCTGCCTGCCTCTCTGCCTACTTGTGATCTCTCTCTGTCAAATAAATAAATAAAAATCTTAAAAAAAAAAATATGATTCCTCTAATACCCTGTAGACCAGATGAGTGGCTTCCACCATGTGTTTCCACAGCACACTCCATATTTCCCATGGTAACACTTATCATAATTTATTCTATTCAGATTGTGTACTAATCTGTCTCTCCTAATAGACTATAAGGACCATAAGAGCAGAGGCCACATCTGTGATCCTATCTTACACCTCACCCATACTGATCAGTTTGTTTGGTGAATAAATAGCTATGTGTAAAAAAACACAGAAAGTCTCCAGCATTTGTCTACTCCTAACTTCTATATTATATTTATTCTGAGAAATATGCTTACGATAATAAAAACAGCTTCAGTTGACATTTCACCTATTTTTTTTAATTTCGAAAATATATTTTAATAATATAACAAAAATTTTTAAGATATAATTACTGGTATGATAGTTTCTTTTATTATTGTATTTTATGTAATACACATTATTTATTTATTTATTTGTTTATTTATTTATTAAGATTTTATTTATTTATTTGACAGAGAGTGAGACAGAGTTTGCATGGGCAGGGGGAGGGATGGAAGAAGTGGGAAAAGACTCCCTGCTGAGAAAGGAGCCTGATGTGGGACTCTACCCCAGGACCCTGGAATCATGACCTGAACTAAAGGCAGATCCTTAATGACTGAGCCACCCAGGTGGCCCTAAGACACACTTTTTTTTTTTTTTTAAAGATTTTATTTATTTATTTGACAGACAGAGATCACAGGTAGACAGAGAGGCAGGCAGAGAGAGGAAGGGAAGCAGGCTCCATGCTGAGCAGCGAGCCCGATGCGGAGCTCGATCCCAGGACCCTGGGATCATGACCCGAGCTGAAGGCAGAGGCCTTAACCCACTGAGCCACCCAGGCGCCCCTAAGACACACTTTTTAACTCACCGGGATAAATGCAATTTAAACTTCCATGCATCAGGTGTACAAATTTTCAAGCTAACATAAGATGAGATATCTGTCATCTTCTGTCACCCAAAGTTTTTAATTTCACAGGGTGACTTCTTGGTCTGGGTTTATTTATGCGATTACTTGAATGCTTAGTATATTTTGCTTTTATTATCTCATAAAGATTCTGTTGAAAAATGAACTTGATAATGCCAACATCCTAGATCTAAATATTCTTTCTATAATAGTTTAGCTCACTCATTTTATCAGAGCCAAAGTTATGTCTTTCAGGAGAACTGGGGCACCCAGTCAAATGTGAGTCTTGTTTGATAGAAGTCTGCAGTGGTGTTCTCATTATAAACTAAATAGTAGTTTATACATGGTCATGTGGTCCAGGTATATGCAGGACATGTGATGAAAAATCTGAAGGACTTATGGGAAAATGGACAGGTACGAGCATTCCTTTTTTTCTGTCTTGAGGCTTTTTAGTTTTTCCTAAATAAGCATATTGGTTGGAATGTGCTGTAGTCATCTTGTGTTTCTGAGGAAGGTGTAAAGAAAACCATACATGGCCCATTGGGAGACATGACTTTGCTGAGTTGCTAATAAAAACGGCTTAGATGTATCCTATTTCTAGTTATGTTTTTTTTTTTAAATGTAAACAGTTACATTTTTCCTGTTCTTTAGACTTTTTAAATCAAATTTTCTCTTCTTTTTGGTGTTCATAAATGCATCACATTTTAGACAAAAATAGAAATAACTAGGCATGGTAAAACTTGTGAAAATGTAAACCCTAAAATCAATACCCTGACTGAGCTTATTAGCTTATCAACTCTGTGTTCAAATATAAAGAAAAAGAATCAGACTCAAGATCATACGTAAAATGCTAAAGTAATATTAGTGTTTGCATTTAAAATCCAAGATATAATTATAATTTTTGTACTCTTACTTCATTGTGAATAGAAACTATTTTCTAATGAATAAACATGTTTTTTGACTGGTACACCTTCTACTTTCACATATATATAGAAATGCATAATTATGTGAAAGTAGGAGCCCATAATAAATTCTTTTGAAATATGTAAATAGTTTTTATTTTGTATAGCTAATTATGTAAATATGCACTGCTTAAGTGAGGATGAATACAATTGGTATCTTATCATTTCTCCAATGTTTATAAAATTCTCTAAGTAGTAAATGTGTTCTTCAGATAATCTGACATTATTAAACAGAATAAAACTGTATTCTGCAGCTATCATAGGGTTTATATTCATTCTAGATAGATTTGATATATCTGAGAAAAACAAAGTGATGCATTTTGTTCTATGTGTTCAAGATGTGTAGGTTCCTAAGATCAAAGGAAAAGGTAAAAAGAAACATTACTTTTTCCACAAAGTCTATATATTCAGAACATAAAAAATACAATCAGCACAAAAGTTGCTTAAGCCATTTATTAGTTCTGTGACTTTCAAATTCCTATCTATTTTTTTAAGTACTTCTACTTCTAAGTCATTCTAATGAACTTTATTACTGGTTTTTGGTTTTGCTTTCTTTTTTCTTCTCAATGTTATAATCATTATTCTTATTTCTTAAACTGTGGGAAGAAAATTTGTTGTGTTCCTCTGTCTAACTGGGTTCTATGTCTATTGTTTAATAAGACCAAAAGTGAGGAGACCTCATTCATCTTACTACCCTCAGGTGCTCCAATTCACAGCGTTGAAAGTCAGCTTGTCTGACTTTTCTCTGGGGATGTTGCTGCACTAATGAGCACTCAGGTGTAGTTCATTGGAAGAAGTTTTGCTGGTAGAAATTGTTTATTTCTTATGGTGAGAATGAGCATTCTATGCCAGTGCAAAATGATTTATTACAACTTTTTGCAATACCAGCAAAATGGTTTATACTTGCCAATTTTTGCTTTAAGTGCAAAATTTATATTTTAAAAGAAGTCACTATATTCTTGATATTAATTATGGTAGTATTTCCAAACAAGATAAGTTGTGAAAAAAGTTTGGGTGCTCCTTAGGACAGCGGTTTTTGAAGCAACATGATGGTGGTATGAATCTTCTGGTAGAAGATCTTTTTTACTTACCTATAATCATATTTTAACATATCCTAGAATGCCACACAACCCTATTTACTAGAGAAGATAGATCTACTTCAGCATATATATGTATGTGTGTGTACACACACACACACACACGCATACATACAGACTTTCTTCATAGATTTAATTACACTCTCTTAGATTTTGGATTGGTCTTTTTACATTTTTTGTTAAAATTATTTTTTTTTTAAGATTTTATTTATTTGACAGAGAGAGATCACAAGTGGGCAGAGAGGCAGGCAGAGAGAGAGAGAGGAGGAAGCAGGCTCCCCGCAGAGCAGAGAGCCCGATGTGGGACTCGATCCCAGGACCCTGAGATCATGACCTGAGCCGAAGGCAGAGGCTTAACCACTGAGCCACCCAGGTGCCCCTTGTTAAAATTATTTATTTTATTTGACAGTTGTGGTGACTGCATACATATATATTCATATGTATATATATGTACATGTATATATATAAATATATTTTATATATCTATATCTATAAATAGATATATAGATATATCTATATGTATATATCATACCACATTTCATTGTTTTTGTATTACACATAATGAACATATTGGTGGGTACAAAAACCCAGTATGCCATTTTAAAGAAAGCTGTACATCAGTATATCCTGGACCCTTTAGCTGAACAATATTATAAACTTTATACTTTCATCAGAAGGAAGCTCCTAAAGAAGTATTACTAACATTTTCTTTTCTGCATTACACAAAATTCTGTCAACTGAATGATGAACAGTGGCTACTATTTTTCAGTGCCCAAAACACATGAAACTTGTAGTTCAGCCAAACAAACAAACTTCTTCAAAATAAGATCCTTTGCTGGCATAAGCTTTTCAATGTTTTGTATTTTACTCATAAAAACTCAAGTTTCCCATGGAAAAGGTGACAAACATGAGTCTACAGACGTATTGAATTAGAATCATGGTTGTAAAATCACCCTTTCTAAGGTGATGACCGTGCAGCCTGCCTAGCATCAACCCAGGGACCTATACTTGGCATCTCTAGTCTATCAGGACACTAGTCATTGCGGTGGCTGGCTCACTACCATCAGTGAGTAATGACGTGGTTGCCCATCTAGGAGACTAGGATTTATTGAGCATCAGTAAAGCCTGATGCTAGTTCCACTTTGGACATCAACTAGCTTTGGAACCAAAGCTCTTTGTCCCATTTGCTGGGCTTCCACTTCTGGCCTATGTAATTAGGAAACTGAGTGAGATGATTTTCAATTCCTTTACAGGAAATCTGATGTGCTTTACTCTATAAGAAGATAACTATGTTATTAAAGTTATTGCATCTATTTACAGATTGTGAGGAACCATGTAGTTCTTTTGTCTTTTTGTCCCCACTAGGTTTTAAACCATAGGAAAACCAACATAATTGACATGATACTTAGAGTAGGTGACTAATCCTTATGAAAGCTGGTATATTTATCTGTTTCATTCACATATTTTCAGGCTAGAAAATGTATAACATGTAGCTAGATGCTCAGTATTTTTTTTTAATAAATGAATTAATGAATGAGCACCATATAGAGCTTCTTGCTCATTAATGATAAAACCAATCTTCTTTTATCCCAGCCTTTTATTTTTTTAAAAACTTGTCCATGGATTAGGAAAAACAAAACAAAACAAAGCAAAACAAAACAAAAAGAACTAATTTCCTTTCAATCCACCTGTCAGGAAGAAGCA
The DNA here is from genome assembly GCF_002288905.1 of Enhydra lutris kenyoni. Classification (NCBI taxonomy): domain Eukaryota; kingdom Metazoa; phylum Chordata; class Mammalia; order Carnivora; family Mustelidae; genus Enhydra; species Enhydra lutris. Next base: position 45,402,103 of record NW_019154105.1, on the reverse strand, counting down.
CATCACCGGTGTGATCTCAGCAAATTTGGGTGTCAGGGTAAGAAAATCTTTGCACTGCACAATCCATAAGATGGTGTGATGATTGTAATGTTGGTGGTGAAGACAGCTAATACATAAAGTGTATTCAAAGCACTTTATAGCCTTGCAACAATCCTATGAAACCAGTCCTCATCTTAGCACCATTTTTAACACAGACGAAACTGAATCACATACAGTTAACTTGCTCAAGGTCATAAACTCTCCAATGTCAAATACCTGCCAGTCTTCTTATAAGAATCTTTCCATCACACACACACACACACACACACACACACACACACACACACACTTTCCAATAACATCCCCGGTGACTCTGTTTCATGAAACATTACCATATACCCATATGCACTACCCATAGCACTACCTTAAATTCCCAATCTGGGAAAGTGAGTCAGAACTCAGAATTTTTGCTCTAATTCAAAGAAGGAATACATTCATTTTGGAGCAATCTATGTACAGTAACCAAATACAGGCAATCAACATGTTGACAACAAAAGCAAAATATTACAACTTAGTTCTCATCTGCATTTGCAATTAAGTCATTATTATCCAGAACTTGCCTTTTTTTGCAATATATAAAATGCATTAATCATATAAAATCATGTCTTGGAATAAAAAGAATTTGTCCTATCAGAACTCAGTGATTAACATCGGTTTCTTGTATATTAGTTTTCTAGGGCTTCTTAACAAAGTATCTAAAATTGAGGGGCTTAAAACAATGAAAGTCATTCTTTCACAGTTCTGAAAGCTATTACTTGTTGAAAATTAACATTTTGGCAGTGTTGGTTCCTTCTGAGATTTCCAAAAGAGGATGTATCTCAAGCCTTTCCTCTACCTTCTGATGATGACCACCAACGATCTTTGGCATTCCTTTGTTTGTAAATGAATTACTCCAATCTCTACCCCTATTTTCACATGCTATTTTCCCTGCATGTTCCTGTGTCCAAATTTCCCACTTTGTATAGGATAAGATACCTGTCATATTAAATAAAAAGCCCCCCTAATGACATTGTTTTATCCTAATTAAATCTTCAAAGACCCTATTTCTAAATCTTTAGGTCACATTCATAGGTACAGGGGTTTAGGAATTTAATATATCTTTTGGGGAGACACAGTTTAACCCATAATGCTATTTTTACAAAATAAACATTTTTTCACAATAATACTAGAAAATAATTTGGCCTTCTTTTCAATACCCATTTAAGAAAAAAAACATATATAATTCAGTTAATATGTTGTCATGCATGTTGCTTTACCATTTGCCTATATGAGCTCTTGAAATTTTCACCACAAGTTTAAACAGAAGGGATTTGGGCCAAGGAAGTCTGGCTTCCAAACCCACCTCACGAATTTTTTAGCATATTCCTCCTTCAGTCTCACACATTCTTGTATCTTTCCTCTTCTTTCTTCCTTTTCTCTCACCCTGCCATCTCAGCATTCTCCCAATCTGTCAGATCACCCTCTCTGCTGTCTCCATACATGTTCTAGACATTTGTCCTCTTTGCTCAAAACTGATAGAAGTGATACTATTTTCTGATTGCCGAGATTTCAAGAACTTCAATTTAAACTAGCCTGCTGAAATACATATGAATGGTGACGAGCATATGGGTTATCCTTCTATGTCTGAATATTAAAAGTTTGGGTCTTTTATAGAAAAAGAAATGACCTAACTGTAAGGGCTAATAACCATTTGAGTAGAAATTTAAAAGTCTGGATTCAAAAGGGTTTGATACAGAATTTGTGCTCTGTTGAAAAGCAGTTGACACATTAGGTTACATTGAATTTCTGTAAAATCAGGGTATATAAAAAGCAGGTTAACCTTATCAGTCCCTTTTAATAGACCAAGAACCTGAGTTAGATGAAGGTTGGATAACTTGCTCCAGGTCATACATCTAATAAACAGAAGTAGTCTCCAGCTGCATTGAACTATTGCATACTACTTTTGTAAGATTTTTGTAAGAATTAAATAAGATAATGCATTTATAAATCATCTCCCTGTGAACCTCTTCTTCACAGGCTTTCCTGTTTTTTGCTTTTTGTTTTTTTGTTTTTTTGTTTTTTGTTTTTTTCCTTTCCCTTAAGTCCTGTCGGCTTGGCATTGAAAGGGCACATTCTAATACTCAGCCATATTACAATTTTCCTAAAGACCTCCTGCTCCTCCAAGTCATATATCAGTATTATGTACTCTAATCTATGACTAATCCTCACAACTGCAATCAGAACTAAACTCACATAAAAAAAAATTATCTGTTTACTATTGTAATAAATATTTTAAAAGACATTTATGCTTCCCTTTTAAATAAGAAGCTAAATAATTAGTGTTTTGTGTAACATGTGAATAATAGTCTGTGCTACATACATTTAAAAATATTTATGACTGACTTAATCAGCTTGGGTTGCATAACAAAATGCCATACACTGGATGGCTTGAGAAGTACAAGTTTTTTTTCTTACAATTCTGGAGACTGAAAAGTCCAAGATCAAGGTGCCAGACAGTGTGATTACTGGTGAGTGCCCGCTTCCTGGCTTGTAGACAGCTGTCTTCTCACTATGTCCTCACATGGCCTTTCCTTGGAGCATGCAGGAGGGGAAATAAAAACAGAAATGGAGAGACAGAGACAGAGAAAGAAAGAGATCTAGCTCTCTTCCTCTTATCACAGGGTCTCCAAGCCTCTGGGATTACAACCTATCTTTATGACCTCACATAAACCTTAATTACCACCTAAAAGTCCTATCGCCACATACAGTCACATTGGGGGTTAAATCTTCAAAATATGGAATTGGGGGGGCTCAGTTTAGCTCATAGATTGACTCTTACCCTTTTTACATAAAATGATCAATTTTAGATAATATGAAATCTTGAAAGCAAGAACAATGTGAAGTATAATTTAAAATGTATTATAATGAATGAATTCTAATTTTACATTATATGTACGTCTTAACTCTTTTATAATGATTAAAACATCAGACTTTCTTAGCTTTGCCTTGGGACATCTGTACTTAGATTTGAGTTTTCTCATAACATTAGGTAGAGATTGTTTTTGTGATAGTCACAAAAACTATAAAATTGTTGGCATAATCTTATTGTAATTAAATTCCCATTTATAGAAATTCTAGTGTTTGAACTGAAAGTGTTCTATTTTCATAAAACCTCAATATGCAGAATCTTATTATCCATGTTACTACTCAAATGTTAAAAAGCTCAGACTGTGAAAACATACTTATATAGTCAATTTCCATTTAAGCAAAGAGCTTTAATAGAAGCATCAAATGTGCTATTTACTGCATTAGTACTTTTGCAAGTCTTCTTGAAGAAAGCCTTTACCTTCCTGTTTTACAACTATATTAAAGTCAATTATAGAACAGCTCACTCAATTTTTAGATCAAAACTCATTGCCAGTAAGTCAATTACCTTGGACAAATTGTGTTTTGAAAGGGAGGCACTCTGCTTAGGGATTTTGGGGAAGAACTTTATATCCATTTTAGAAGCTTCAGGGCCTCTTTCACAATGTGAGCTGGTCATGTAGTCCTGGTATCACTGGGCCACCAGATGCATGCACTTTCTCTTCCATTTTTCCATACTTGTGCCTCTTTTCATTAACATTGTCAGTAAAGTGGGAGATATCAATTTTGAATGCTCAAAATAGAGAAATAAATCATTCTTTGTATATATTTTTTGGTATGGTTAGCAGCCAAACAACATATTGTCCTTTTTATATATAAAGATATAATTTATAATTGCTTATTAACAAGGCTTACTTTTTTAGGATTTTATTTTAATCATATATGTGGGAGTGATGAAATTACTTGGATCAGACCACATTCTTCCATATGTGTGTGTGTGTATGAGCAAGAGAATGAGAAAATGAAAGAGAAAGAGATCCCTTTATGTGCCAAGTATCAGTTTTAGGTTCTGAGAATATCACGATGGATCAGTACTTGTTCTCTAGGAACCCACCATCAGGCAGAGGAGATAGAGACAAGAACCTAAAACTATTAAACTTCCGTTTGTAAGAGTTTATCTACTATAACAGATTGATCTATGCTTTAATAGCATAGAGAAGGGCATTATAAATTCTCCTAAGGAATAAGAAAATGAAGGAAGAAAGGAAGGAAGGATGGACTTTGTAGAAAAGAAAGTTCTGGGGGCGCCTGGGTGGCTCAGTGGGTTAAAGCCTCTGCCTTCGGCTCAGGTCATGATCCCAGGGTCCTGGGATCGAGCCTTGCATTGGACTCTCTGCTCAGCAGGGAGCCTGCTTCCTCCTCTCTCTCTGCCTGCTTTTCTGCCTACTTGTGATCTCTGTCTGTCAAATAAATAAATTAAAAAATCTTAAAAAAAAAAAAAAAAAGAAAGTTCTGTAGTGAAAAATTAACTTACCAAAGAGAGTTTTTTACTGTGTCCCAGATTTAGGAGATAATCTCTAAAGCCTTAGAATTTCTCAAGTTACAGGACTGTCTTTGTTATTTATGGTGGGCTCCCGGACCATATCCAATCATTTTTGCTAACCAGGTGACTCAGGCTGGGAGCTGGCTATGACAGAAAAGTGGCTCATGTAATTAGAAGGTGGGGACTTTGGGTCAACCACATGAATCAACCAGTTGTGTCTATCTAGTGAAGACCCAGTAAAAACTAAGGAAACCAACGTTCAATTGAATTTCTGAGTTGGCAGTACTCCATGCATCCTGTCATACATGAATGACAGAAGGGTAACACATTCCTGAGGACATGAGAGCTTTTCCTTTGAATGCTATCAGACTTTATCCTATGTGTTTTCTTTCCTTTGGACAGTTCAAATTTGTATCCTACAATTTTAAGTATAGCACTTTTCTGATCTCCCTGAGTTGTTCAAGTGAATTATTGAACCTGAGAGTAACTCTGGGAAGCTTTGGATGTGTAGCCAGCTAGTATGAAACAGGGTAGCCTTGGAAAAACCCAAATTTGCTAATGATGTCTAAAATAGGGGCAGCCTTTTGGGGACTACTCTCTGACTGCTGTCTAAATCCTTATTGTGACACTTAAACTTCAGTGGATAAACTTGTAGATCTGGGCAACTTGATGAGAACTCACCTAGAGAAGGAGTAATCCTCCTATGAAATAATTCACTTCAATCTTAACATATCAAATCTCTAAGTTGTTGGAAGGAAAGGGTGTACTTAACACATTCTGTTTCACACTCAATTACCTTTTTCCTACTTAAACCAATATTAGATTCTCATTTGAGTCATGGAAACTAGAGGGAGAAAAATAGAAGCACAGTAAATAAAAATTGCAAGAGAAAAAAAAAATTGTAAGAGATATTTCAATGAAAACTGTTTAAGGCCCTGGGACAGAAATAACCGTGCTTTGGGGCTATTTTGGACAGATGATTTGGATTAACTCACTTATTCATTTTGACTTCTTTCTACTATGCCTTTTTTTGTATTGCAGAGTTTATAAAACCAATAACCAAATTTTGTGATTCCCTTACAACTAGAAGTCTAAATATAATTTTCATATAATTGTGTAGGTTTTGATTTGGAAATAAATCCGCAGTGTAGAGAAACAGGGCATGAGCCATTTATTATCCAAGTGTTTAGCATAGCAGTTTTGCCAGAAGCTGTGGATATGGCTTCCCCACTTTGCAGATCATACCAAAATGGTATGATTCTGGAGCCAACCACTGTAGTGGTGCTTCCACTTTCCAAAGATAACATCCTGATCTTCTCAGTATAATAAGCTCCTGTGGGATGTGCTTCTAAGTTGAGCTTCTAGAAGTCATTCCTAGGGGGTTTATATAGGGTGTCTTTTCCCTATGTTGCAGACTAAATGAATCTACAAGTCAATTATAACCCAATGCTTGATCTAGTTATATTCTATAATTAAACCCTAACTAATAAGCTATGTCAAACTTCTAAGTGAAGACAGACAGACAGACACACACACACACACACACACACACAGAAACAGGAGACATGAAATCCTTAGACAAATAAATTTTCTGGGAGCTTGTTAGAAATGCAGAATCTCCAACCCAACTCTGGACATACTAAAACAGAATCTACATTTTAACAAGATCCTTTCTGATTTTCAATTAGCAGTTATTTCTATCAGAGAAAGAGAGAAAATAAAGAGGCAAAAGAAAAATATTTCGTGGTAATTGCTAAGGAGGCAATACAAGGAGATGATGTATTACAAAGTGATGGAGCGGGGTGGCGCTACTTTAAATATGTTTGTCAGGATAGAGTTTTAGAGGTTCTAATATTTGAACTGAGACTGGAATAGTCTTACTGATCCAAGCATAAGAAGATCTGGAGAATATCTTAGCAGATCTATCAGCTATAAAGTCTCTGAAACAGGAATAATTTGACATGTTAAGATAATAGAAAGGCTAGTATGAATTGAATATGCTAGGTAAAAACAAATAAAATGGTCAGAAAGGTAAGCATGAACCTGATAAGTAGATCTGTCTCTGGCATTAAAAGGGAACAGACATTAATTTATATAGAATCAATTAGAAGAACTATTGGTGGATTTTAATCAAACAAGTAATCTGATATAATTTTTTTTAAATACAAACAGAGAATAGATTACAGTTCTGAATAACTAATCTTCAGAATAACAGTTCAGAATAACAGTTCTGAATAAAGCAGGGAGTCTATTTTAGTACAAATTCAAGAGATAAAAGTAGCTTGAACAATAGTAGTGTCAGTAGAGATGAGGAAGAACTGGAAACATTCAACATTTTATACATTATATCAACAGTACTTGGTAATAGGTTGGATAAGAGAGGTGAGGGAAAGAGATGACTCCAGCACACCTCTGAAGTTTAGGGTTTATCCAAGTGGTAAGATGATTCTGATAGCCCTAAAATGAAGAAAGCAAGAATTAAAAAAAAAAAAAGGCTTAGTTGTGGGATTATTAAAAACTCTGTTTTTGTATATGCAAAGTTTAGGATGTCTGTTAGACCTACAAATGAAGATTATAAAAAGAAAGCTTAGAATGATGTTCAAGTTCAGGAGAGGAGTCAGAGCTACAGCTAAAGTTTATGATCAATCTGTCCTGGGATTATATTTAAAGTTGGAGATCTGAATGATACTCTCTAGTTTAAAAAAAAAAAAAAAAATATATATATATATATATATATATATACACACACACACACACACACACACACATATATATCACATATATATACATATATATGTACACATATAAATGTATATATATATAGATACACATCTCACACATATATAAAATATATCCCATATATAAAAATAATATATAGATAGATAGATATGGGATAGATATAAGTAGATATAGATATCTATATAGAAAGATAGATAGTAGAAAATATTCACAACCAATTATAATTATCTGGGTTTCTCTTACATAAACAGAATAAGTAAACAAGGAAGAAACTGCAGCAGTGGAAATTAAGCAAAGAGATGAGTGAAAATAGAGAAAAAGAAGAAATGTGTGGTATCTCATTCAAGAGATAAGGATTTGGCCATACAGTCAAGAGCAGATAAAATTTCAAGATAGACAAGAATAGAAGTTACCATTACTTACGGCATAATGGAGATCAATTTTGATGTTACCAAGAGCAATTTGATAAACTAATAGGAATGGAAGCCACAGTAATGTGGGAAGAAAGAAATGCAAGCAACAAGTCCACAGAAATATGTTAAGAGGATTTATTAAGAAGAGTACCAGAGGATTGGGACAATAATTGGAATAGAATATAAGCCTGGAATTCAAGGTTTCACTTACTTTTATTTTGTCTAATAGGAGATAGTAGAGGATATTTACCTGCTGGAGGAATATTACTATAATAAAGAGGTAACATACATTAATAGCAAACAAAGTTGCTGTCAAGTTACAAGTGATGAAGATTTTTTTGTCTTCTTTTTTCTTTTCTTCCTTCCTTTTTTTTTTTTTTTTAATTAAAGGAAAGACTTTGGGGTCACCTGGGTGACTTACTGTTGGTTAAGTGTCCGACTCTTGATTTCAGTTCAGGTCATGATCTCTGGGTTGTGGAATCGAGCCCTGGATCAGACTCTGTACTCATGGAGTCTGTTTGAGATTCTCTCTCTCCCTATCTCCTTGCCCCTCCCTCCACTCATGTGCTCTTTTTCTTTCTGTTAAATAAGCAAAGAAAGAAAGAACAATTTTTTTTTTAAAGAAAAACTTCTTATGTTTCTTTTATAATACAAAGGAGTTTGGGGGCTATGAGTATAGACAGAAGTGGATTTTAGACATGGTGGTAGGAAGATGAAGGATTTCTTACTTTTTCAGCTGATTTATAAGGAGAGGCAAATGGCAGGAATTGTTGGATGATCATGTAGTCTTGCTGTTATTATGATATAACTGAGCCAAATCAAAAAGTGAAGAATAATGGAGTTAATTCTCCTGGTCTTTTGAAGGAAGATGTCCTCAAGATGTGTGAGCTTCCTGACACACCAGTATGTAACAATATGTAAAGTATTGCCAACCAAGGAAGCTTATACAAGTTTCAGTGTCCAGAGTTTTTACTGAGGTTTCATTTAATAGGCATGGTTGATTGAATTATTGTCCATACGATTGAATTCAGTCCCTGTCCTCTCCTCTCTCTGGAAGCCAGACTGATTATCACCTCCCTCAAAGTCCTAACTCTCTAATCACATGTTTGGTTGGTTATGGACAGTCCCCATTCTGGGTCATCTCATTAGCATAAACTGTCAGGTTTGGTCCCATTGGCCCTTCTACCACCATTTGGGGTTCTTCTGGCTTTCACCTGAACATTATGTCTATATTCTAACAGCTATCTTGGATCATGAGTTCTCCTCTCGAATGAGAGGAGAGCTTGCTAAACTATGACTTATGGGCTAAATCCAGCTCACCACCATTTTTTGTCTATATAGTCTTCTTGAAACACAGTCAGACCTATTCCAGTGGGTATTGTCCAAATATACCCTTTGCTACAATGGCAAAGTTACTTTTCCTGACTGTAGCAGAGTTAATTTTGTTTAGTCATTATGGACATATGTGGCCTGCAAAGCCTAAAATATTTTCCTTAAGAAAAGTTTCCCTCTCTTTAATCTTTTAATCAATAATGATAGAAGAGGTAAGAGAATTAGTCTGTGTTCCTGGTAATTGTGGAGCTTTGGTACCAGCCCTGGACTATTGACCTCCAAACTGCTTTCAGTGAATAGAAAACATACTTCCAACTTGTTCAAACCACTGTGATTTTTATTTATTTTTTTATTAAATTCATTTATTTACTGCTAAATGAAGCCAAATCTAAACCTTAGTAATACATCTGTTATTTAGGAAAGACTAGATACCTAATATTTTAAAAGTTCTTTACTTTAAAACTGAATACATTTAAATGTTTACCATGTCAACAGTTTGCCATATGTCATTTATTTTCATTTCAGGGAGGTTTAAAGAAATTTTTGTTAGTTGCTGTCAAAGTCTCATTTTGTTAACACACATTAGGAAAGTGTTAATTAGAAAAAAAGTTAGAACAAGAATTTTTGAGACAACTATTAATATCTTCCTCTACTCTAACATAATTTTCTTGATTCTCAATGAGCCAATATTTGCTGTGATCCAAAAGTATTCTGAAAATGTAGTCGTTACTGTAAATATCCCACAGCAAAATATAAATTTTACTAATTACCATATGTCATGTTAGAAACAAGTTATCAGTTTATTTTTTCTGGACTTGATACCAGAATAATATTTTTCATAAAAAATACTATGCCTTCATTTTATAGAATATTCAAAATGTTCACTTAGTTTTCAAACATTTTATCTAAAATGTTAATAATATCTGGAGATATTGTCACTGATATTGAACAAATGCTACATTAAGTTTTAGTGTTATTAAATCTTACAGTAGATCAAATAACATCCCAATGTACATCAGGCAAATGCCGTGGTTACAATAATTTACTGTAGTATCTCAGCATAGTTCCATAATTACACATTTATTTAACCAATTAAGCATGAAAGTGGCATTATTGTCAGCGATATGATATATGACCTGAACATAATTTGGTTAATGAGGAACAAGAAATGCCTGCTAAGTAGGGCAGGTACTGGGTTAGCAGAAGATTGCTAATTGCCCCTGACATGTGTCAGATCGAATGGTCCTATGTAAAAACAAAACAAAACAAAAACAAAAACAAACAAACAAACAAACAAACCTGAGTAAATAAATTATATTGAAAGCAGACTTCTTTATCTGTAAAATGTTGGTAAACATTTTATTCTAGAAAGTTGAAAAAAAAACGTTTTCTATAGAAGTAGTTGCAGACATTGTGCAAATTCTCTTGTGTACTCAGTCAATGATAAATAACTGCTGCCATTTCAGGTTTTTGTCTGTTATGAACTTCTAGAGAAAAATCTTTACTCCCAATTTCTAATTATCTAGACTCCCAAATGTATCCACCCACAGAATCCTCTGGCTTAAGTTGGAGCCAGGTCTTAACTCATAAAATCCCTTTATCTCCCTCAACTCTTTCCTTTCCTACAAATAAGCAACACAATCAACATTTTACCTGAGGAATAGAAAACTGTTGAAGGGAACAGACTTCTGAATTCTTGTCAGATTTCAGTGAAGTTCCTTATTGTTGATTGACAAAGAATTAATGGAAATCTAAGCAGCCCAGGGAATGCAGGATGTTTTGTTTGTTTGTTTGTTTTTAAGGGGATTTTTGCTAGGAAATAAAAAATATAGAAAAACGTAGACATTATGAAATATTATTCACCTATACTGATGAAAAACAGAAAAGATTGTAATGATTCAGTTTGTAGTCTGAGGTAATTCAGTATCATTTCTAGATCTTGGATTTGTGGCTGTATCTAACTTGCATTAAAACATATGGAGAGGGGCACCTGGAGGACTCAGGGTTAAGCCTCTGCTTTTGGCTCAGGTCATGATCTCAGGGTCTTGAAATCGAGCCCCGCATCGGGCTCCCTACTCAACAGGGAGCCTGCTTCCCTTCCTCTCTCTCTGCCTGCTTCTCTGCCTACTTGTGATCTCTCTCTGTCAAATGAATAAATAAAATCGTTATTATAAAAACCAACATATGGAGATGGTCTATATGAATATTAATTATGAACTTTTATCTTTTGTGTTACATATTCTTTGATGTGTACTTTGTTAATATGACTATTTTCAAAATGTTTTGCTAAAGAATCAGTGTAGCAAAGAATTGTAGTATCATACAATTCTTTTATCTCTTAGATTTATCATGGTAGTCAATTTATTTTTTATTTTTTAAAGAGTTTCTTTTATTTTTAGAAAGAGAGAGAGCACATGGGGGGACAGAGGGAGAGGGAGAGAGTCTCTAGTAGACTCCCTGCAAAGTGCAGAGCCCCACGCAGCCTCAATTATAGGACCCTGAGAGCACAACCTGAGCTAAATGCAAGAGTTGGTCTCTTAAGGTCCTCTGCCACCCAGGTGCACCTCACATTGGTCAATTTAAGTAGCTTCTCTGAAACTCTCTTCATTGTAATGAAATTGTAATATTATTAAATTTATCACACAAAAATGGTAATTAACATTTGCATATAATAGTCCTCTCCTCATCCTTATTTCATATCCTTTTACCACCACCACTCAAAAAGACAGTGTTTTCTTTTTTTTTTTAAGTTTTATTTATTTATTTATTTATTTGAGAGAGAGAGAGAGAGAGACAGAGAGAGCATGAGCGAGGAGAAGGTCAGAGGGAGAAGCAGACTCCCCGTGGAGCTGGGAGCCTGATGCGGGACTCGATCCCAGGACTCCAGGATCATGACCTGAGCTGAAGGCAGTTGCTTAACCAACTGAGCCACCCAGGCACCCAGTGTTTTCTTTTAAAAACATAATACATTTAATTATAGAAGAAATGTAATGGCTACATTAGGAATAAACATAGTTTGTCAGCTTCACAATTAGTTGAGAATTTTGTTATAAGCAGTAAATTTATTATTTTATTTATTATTTTTTTTATTTTGAAAAAATAACATATTTCTGTAACTTTTTCCAGGTGTCTTTCTACACCCAATTTTGGCTCAGGTGTAGCCTGAGCAAAAATCCCCCATTTTTCCAACCTTTCTACACCTAATTTTTGCTTAGGTTGTTTGATATATAGAAATAATTTTACATATTTGAAAAGTTTTAAACATAATTTAAATTTAATCATAATTTAAATATCAAATTTCTCAAATATCTTGTTTTATGTTTGGTTCTTTAATTTTCTCCCCATTTGTAAAAATCATTAGACGTACCCCAATAATTTTCTTTCATGTTCCTTTAAAATAAAGTTAGGTAACTATGATTAGAGAAGTTCAAAAGTATTTTTAGTTTTCTTATTTTATATAAGTGGAAAATAACAAAGACTTAATACTTTTTTGTATAGCCCATAATGCAATTCCATATTGGTGTGTGCAGGAACTACTGTGTACTAAAACTTCAAACAATTTATAATTAATTTATATTTTATGAAAAATGTAGTGTACTTATTTGGTAAGTAATAAAGGCATCAAACTCTGATTTTTTAAATAAAAAGCCTTCCTGATGTTCCTTTTCTCAAGATAAATTCAGGAAATTGTGTTCTGAACTCTTTCTGTTTGTTATTTTTCAACCATATTTTATTGAAAATCTATGACTCATATCTTGGCACTATTTCTAATTGAGATTAGTTGAGTTAGTTCTAGATTGTCTGAAAACAAGTTTGCGAGTCTTAAGTTTTGTCTGACTTTCATAAAGAGCAAATGTTATGTGAATTTTTAACTCCTTTGCAGTCTAGTCCCACCCAAACTGTTCATATTTATTTTTTACCACTTTCCAGTTTCTTTAGCTCTAGGAACTCTGTCCCTCTGCACAAAGATGGTGGATTATAGTCATTCCAGTTTCTTCTAATGCTCAAGTTTTACATTTGTCTAGAATTCCCTCTCCACTAAACTGTTTTAAATCATACTAACTTTTCAAGATCTTTTGTCTCATTTCTGTTGGAATTATTTGTGGCTACCTTACTGGATGCCTCATTCTCCAATACCCTATAGAGATTGAAACCAGCCATGTGAAGTCCAGCAATGAACTATTTAAGTTCATATCTGTTTCTCTATTTGTTTCATAAATGTTAGGTCTATCTACCAAATATTTTATGGTCTCTGAGAGGGAAGGAACAACCCATTTTATTTTCTCTTCTATCTCCCACAGTTACAGTTAGAGAAAATTGTTAATTGATTTGGGAAACAAAGGCAGAAGAAAAATTATTAAATTTCCTTACTACCTACAGCCCATTGACAAGTTCTTGAAACAGAGTGACATTCCTCCAGGGACTCAACTGCCTCAATATTAATACTTTGCTAAGGGCAAAAAGGCAATCCTAGCCTGAGCCCTCACTTCCCACCCTTCAAGGCCTGTAAGTCTACTTTAATGTGTAAAAATTCCTTTGGAAACTTCCTTTATCACTAACCCTCCCCAAGATATGTGTTGGCAATCATCCCCCAAGCATATAGTCCACTGATATATATCTGAAGGATGTCATGAGTAAGGTTTTACTAGACAGTAATAAATGACATTTTTCCAACAATAGCTAGCCCCCTCAAGATTCTGGAAACCTTGCTTCCAAAATTCCTTGTACCATGTGGAGTTAATCAGGCAGGGAAGACTTTATTTAAGACCATTGCAATAAGGGTGAGAAACTGAATTCAACTCCACTGAAACAAAAGACAAAAGAGATTTTATGTATCCAGTGAGCTACTGGAAAATTATTGGAGGACCTTAGGGAGAGGTTGGCAACGTGATTGGTTGTGTTTGCTCATTGGTACTTATCTAAATTGGGATCCTACACAGATTAGGGGTTGGGGGTCCTTTCTTTTTTGATGACTGCTTTTCAAAAGTCTGGGAGAAGATTTACATCTCAACAGAGAAAAGAAAGAATTTAGAATTGAAAGTTTTCTAAAGTAAATTATCTAAGAAAAGGGAGGTCAGGGTCCTATAGATAAGAGCAAATGGCCTAAAAAGTAGTTAAGCTGAGAGGAACTTTAAGGCTGTCATGGTTACCCTGCAAATTCTGAGATAAAATCTATCTCTACCTTTCCTCAAGGATTCAGAGAAGATGCTTCTTTCTTTCTCATGTCTTCCCTAATAATAAAGGATGACTTCCTTGTTTATCCGCCTCTCTAAAATCCGAGGTCTCTCTTCCTTTTCTTTGAGACTTTCCTCATTAATGAATGTTTTGCCATAATAGTAGCCTAGATAAAATCATTTCCTTGTTTTCTGTTGCATTTTGTCTTTCAGGAGAGAACACCTTACATCATTTCAAATTTTAAAAAGATAAAATGAGATGATGTAAACAAAGCACTTAGCATGATACCTGCAATATAATTCACTTTTAAATAATCAAATCTTCAAGTAAAATTATTGTACCTAAGAAAAGTTGTCCTTTAAACAAGTGTCTAATTGTCCTAGGAAATAGTATCATATCACTTCACACAATTAGATACAGATGGGATTATGTCTCTTCTTAATCAGGTGATGGACTTATGTGAAAGTGAGTTTCAAACTGACACCAATGCATGTATAAGAATTCTTAGTAAAGGGGCATCTGGGTGGCTCAGTGGGTTAAGCCTCTGCCTTCAGCTTCGCTCAGGTCATGATCTCAGGGTTCTGGGATCGAGCCCCTGTGGGGCTCTCTGTTCAGTGGGGAGCCTGCTTCCCACCCCCGCCCCCACCCTCCTCCACCTTCCTCTCTGCCTACTTGAGATCTCTTTCTGTCAAACAAATGATTAAAATCTTAAAAAAAAAAAAATCTTAGCAAAGAAGCACAAATCCATCATTAACCTGTTTTTCCTAAACTATCCCAGCTCTCTTCCCTCAGGCATTGTGACAAGTACCTTGTGAGGAAGTTCACTCTGAGATGGAAGAACCATTTTCTGATGGCAGGTCAGGCAAATATCTGGTGGGATCAGACAGTAGAATCCTACCCTAGTCACTGGAGGATGACAGACATGAGACCAACCAGAAATTTTGACCCTGAAATTAGTTTCGCAGGTTCCAAGCTACAGGGTCTGTTGGGTTCTTATATTCTTTTATACAAGAATAACAAGATCCCTACAGATTTTCTAGGCAAATTTTTTTTCTTGAATTTATTTCACTAACAAAAATTAGGTATAACATTACTCATGTTAATTACTGAACCATCTGTGCAGAGTTAGATGAAGCTATTTAGGCCATTTGCTATAACCTTTAGAGTATTGATTTCTGATTGGAGACTTTCAAGTGCTTACCAAATACCCCTTGGATGTGAATTCCTGATTAAAGCACTTCAAATGTTAACTAACAGCCCTTAGATTGGTACTTAGCTTTAACTTGTATAGCAACACATTCTACTAATCCTAACCAAGCATGGTTAATGTGATATATTAGAAATCATTAATATTTTATATTTTGTTTTGTTTTACATACTGAATAATGAATTTGGACCTACATAAAGCTTTTAATTTGTTCTTACCCATATAGCCTTTTATAGAACACAGTAAATTTTCTTCTGGAGGCCTTTTTCAACATTTGAAAAGATGACTTCTAAGCAGATGGACTTGGAAAATAGGATTTTACTTCACTGAATATTTCATAGGTCAGTCTTATGCTGGTTAGTTTTTAATTTTCATTGATGATATCTACTCATTTTCCTCATTGTCTGAATGTATTTTAAGTATATAGGAAATATTTGAAGACAAGATTGCAGTTAATCTGAGTAAACAAGCTATATTTTGTATTAAAAGAAAGAAGAAAATGAAGGAAGGAAGGAAGGGAGGAAGGAAGGAAGGAAGGAAGGAAGGAAGGAAGGAAGGATGGAAAGAGTAAACTAAAATATGGCAGAGATATTAAACAGAATAAACTTGATTAGCCAATTTTTATTTTAAACTACATATAAAATTCCAGAAATGTAGAAATGAGAAATAAACATCAAAATAGTTGGTTTTCTTCTGAAAGGTCTAAATGTATTCTTTTTCATAGAGAATCTGAAGGAACTAAAAAACAACAAAATAAATATTTTGAAAGTGCTGCATCAGCTCTTAAAAGAGACAGTGCTGACATTTTGAGGTGAACAAGGAGAGGGAAAAAACCTCTTTACTGTTTCCTGTTGTGGTTCTTTATTTGCAACATCATACACACATCTACCAGTTCTCTTGAGGAAAGCAGACAATGGTAAGCAGCATTTGATTTTGAGTGGTTGAAGTATTTTGAGGGTAATTTGTAAAAAGGAAATAGTTGGAAAAAATAATTTTCAAAGGCATCAGCAAAGCAAAATTATCAGGGAGGAATTAGCATGCTTTTTGTTGTTGTTGTTGTTGTTAAAAAGTTGCTTTCTGATTGCCTTATATTTATTTTAATCTGCCCTTGAAACTTTCATGTTTCATTTCCTAATAAAGTATTTTGCTAGGCTATTAGCTCAAACAGGTGGTCTAGAACTTTAATCATGGTGCAGTATGCATAATAATGATTTTAGGCATGAGTTGGAATAGGTGGGCATGGACAGGCACAGGATTTTGTTTAGGCTTACTATTTTCTCCAGTGCATAAATTTATTAATTTGTTAATAGAATTTATTTGTCCTTAATTATTCATTGTTTTAGTAATATTTTCAAGTTAGGTAATTATCTCTGGAAAGACCTATTATGACATTTACATATGCACATACTTGTGTGTATTGCTAAAGAAAGACTAATTTGTAATCAGTACAGTTACAGTCTATAAAAACTAAGGAATATTTTCTTTTTAAAAACACCTTATTTATTGGGGCGCCTGGGTGGCTCAGTGGGTTAAAGCCTCTGCCTTCAACTCTGGTCGTGATCCCAGGGTTCTGGGATTGACCCCTGCATCTGGCTCTCTTCTCAGCGGGGAGCCTGCTTCCTCCTCTCTCTCTCTCTCTCTGCCTACTAGTGATCTCTGTCTGTCAAATAAATGGATAAAAATCTTTTAAAAAATATTTTATTTATTTATTTGAGAGAGAGAGAGAGAGCATGAGGAGGTGGAGTGGCAGATGGAGAGGGAGAGGCAGACGTCCCCACTGAGCAGGGAGGCCAATGCAGTACTCAATTCCAGGACCTGGGATCATAACCTGAGCTGAAGCAGATGCTTAATGAACTGAGCTACTGAGGCACCCCATAAGAAATATTTTCTAATGCATAGTACTATGCATTAAAGAATTAAAGACAGGGTAAGTATACTTAATAAGAGCTTTTTTTTTTATTAAATTTCTTATTCCCAAATATCTATTCTTTATCTTCTAGCAATAGCATCCAAGTTGGAAGGGGTAAGAGGGTAACCTTTCCCAACTCTAGGTGCATGTGTTTTAGGATGGACTAACCAGACACCTGTAGTTCTTATAAGCAATGCAAAATCCGGGCCAGCCCAATTTGCATTCCATTTCTGTGTCCTCAGTTACTAACTTAAGGACACGTAAGTGTTGATGGTTGTTTCAAAGAGACAAACTCTCTGAATTCTAGATTTGGTAAACTGATCCAAGGTGGGTCTGGCACATGAGCAGTTATTTTGGCATTGAACAATAAGAGAATGTTTGAGAATCAAGCCCATTTAAAGTAATCAGGATGAGAGCACAAAAAGATAGAATAACAGACAAACACAGGTCCTAAATAGTTTGAGCACCAAGATCCATCTATACATGACATCCATTCCTAGAACTTTCATTTCATCTACATAAAATAATTTTGCTTTTTTGATAACATGAATTTGAAGAATTCTGCCACCTGAAAACAAAGGATATGGTTCACATAAAGAGAGCTACTCAGATGACTGAGCCATGATTTCCTGTAGGAACTTGTTGTCAACCTAGATTTTACTAACCCAATTCATGTGTTCTCTATCACCCTTAACTTTTGCGTTTGAGACATGTTGTGAAAACAGTTTTTCTTCTTTTGCAGTTGTGGAGACTACGTCTTGGAATTCCACAAGAATACATTTTACTTAGATTATAATGAGATATGTTTGATTCTGTTTTTCTGTCAAAGTGTAGAATGTTTTATTTCTCTCATCTTTGTAATATATATATACATTTTTCAGTTTGAAAATGCGCTTTCCTTTGCTGCATAAAACTCCTTATAAGTCAGTTTCCATTTTCAAAATTAAATCTGTGCTAAATTATAAATACTTTAGTTGTAGAGGAAATGCAGTTAAAAGAAGGCAACACTAGACTTTCAGTGTCTTGAGATTGTGAGAAATTCATTACGTTGGAAAAATGTAAATAAAAAATGTTCTGTCATAAAATTTTTTATTTGTTTGTTGTTACTATTCTATTTTTCAGGTCTTTCCATACAAGCATTCAAATTCAAACTGTGTTTGCTCCCATGCTTGAAGAAACTCAACATCATAAAAAAATAATAGGAAGTGTTTATAATTCTAAGAAAAATACTCTTTTATTTTTAAATTTTGCTTTAGTACCTTGTCTTTTTCAGAGGTAATTAGTTTAAAAACTGGATAATTTTCTTTGAATAAGTCTTTTTAAGAGGAGGAAAGGATATATGTGTTTGCTCCTTTAGAGGAGGGAAATGTGTGCTTGTACTGCTGTTTGTTATTTATTTTGCTTCTGCCTTTTATAATTTATCAGCTACTAGGGAAAGATGTTGTTAAATAGACCATTCATTTGAGTTATTGTTTATGTCATCACTAGCTGAGGAACATAAGCAAAAACATATGGGCATACAGGTGCCAACCGCTGAACTGCTAGAGAGTGAGGTCATAGTCATAACCTCCTATTGCAGCTGTAGTGGTACTAGTGGTACTAGTGCTCCATGTGATGAGTGGCTAGTGTGTACATGCAGCATGCTGTCATCAAGAGCATCTCAAGCAGACTCCCCATTGAAAGCAGAGTCTGACTCAGCATTCTATCTCACAACCTTGAGATCACGACCTAAGTCAAAATCAAGAGTCATACCCTTAGGGGCTCCTGGGTGGCTCAATCATTAGGCATTTGCATTCACTTCAGGTCAGGATCTCAGTCCTGGGACCCATGCTCAGTGGGAAGCCTGCTTCTTTCTCTCCACTCCCCCTGCATATGCTGTCTCTCTCTGTCAAATAAATAGATAAAATCTCAAAAAAAAAAAAAAAAGAGAGAGAGAGAGAGAGACCGTTAACCGACTGAGCCACCCAGGCATCCCTAGCTATTAAAGTTTTAGATATTGTCTCTTCTTCTGAAACTTCACTTAGATACCCTCAGTCTATTCTCAATACCTTTTAGTAGCGTCTTCACAATTTCATTGTCATGTCTTATCTGGGCTGCATTATAAACAAACTCTTTGGAAGTATTTTCAAGTTAATCCTTTGTTGTATCTCATTCTACTGATTGATTTTTAATTTTTTTCAATAATTACATTTTTCATTTAGAAATTTTTTTTTCTTAAATTTAACTACACATTTATCATAGTCATTTGAAATTCATTCATATTTCCTCAATTTCTACATAAAGGTCTATTTAAAGAAGTCAAGGAAAAGGGCATCTGGGTAGCTCAGTCAGTTAAGTGTTCAATTCTTGGTTTCAGCTCACATCATGGTTTCAGGGGGTCATGGATTGAGCCTTGCATTGGTCTCTACACTCAGTGGGAAGTCTACTGGCAATTCTCTCTCCCTTTCTGTCTCCATCTGCCTCTCCTTTTACTCTCTCTCTCTCTCTCTCTCTCTCTCAAATAAATAAATAAATAAATAAATAAAAAGAAATTGAGGAAAAATGAATGAATTTCAAAAAACTGATACAAATATTTCTCTCTATGTATTTCTTTTTTTTTATTTCTATATCTAAAACGTCATTTTAAAATATATTTTATTTACAGTTGTCTGATATTCTATATGGGATGATACTGATATCTTTAGGTTTAAATCTATTGGTGTATTTCCTTGCTGATTTTCACTTTTAGTGGTACAATTTCTCTTGAGTTTGCTTTTTTTCATTTTTTAAGATTTATTTATTTATTTAAGGAAGAGAGAGAGCACGAGCAGAAAGGAGGGTAGAGGGAAAAGGACAAGCAGACTCCTTGGCTTGAGGCCAGGCTAGATTCCAGGATCCTGAGATCAAGACCTGAGCTGAAGTCAAATGCTTAATCAACTGAGCCATCCAGAAACTTCTCTTGAGTTTTATATGTTCCTTGAATGCATTTTGAATGTGAAAGGACTTTGAATGTATTTTGAATGTGACCTGGTCACTGCATCCTTACTTGTATGAGACCCAAAGATCTGAATTGTGAAAACTTTCCTCCAGAATTTGCTTTTAATTCTGACAGTAGCTAAGGTTCCTACTAACCTGGGATCGCACTAGTCCTCCTGGCTCAGTTGAGAATCTCCTCTAGGATCCTCCTAGATCCTCCTGAGGATTCCGGCTTAGTTGAGAATCTCAGCTTTAGAGACAATGTCACATACCACTGGCCCATATTTCAGAATCTGGATTGTAATACTATTACTGGCAACTGCTCTAGGGTCACCCCATTTCAGGTGTCCATTTCATAGGACCCTGGACATTCACTGCTCTAACCCCAGAGCACAAGACTTTTCCTTTGATTGGGACATTATATAGACCTCATTTATATTTTGTGAGACTAGCTTCTCAAATTGTCAGTTCTGTCTATTGTCTAGTTCTGGAAAAGCAGGGTACTTCCAAAAAATCTTGTCCACCATTAATGACAAAATTGATATTCCCATTCACTTTCTATCTCCATTATAGAGCTTAACGTTCCTTCATGGAACTTATATCCTAATTTTATTGCCTAGTCATTTGTTCATTTTCTCACTCTCTTTTAAATATAAGTTCCTTTATGGTTTATGTTTACTGCTTTATTCCCTTCATCTAGAACGGTGTCTTTAACATTATTGGGAACCAATAAATATTTGCAAAATGAATACAAATAAAAATAAAAATAGAGATGAATTCATCAATAAATATGTGGTGAAACTGGTTTCTACCTGTGGTTAATCCTCCTCAATAATGTCTCAATAATATTTATTTTCCAAAAACTAATTTTTTTCCCATAGGATACTGTTTTTTTGGCCTGTAAACCATATATAGTAGGCATTTTTATTATGTCATACCTCACAATAACATTTACACACTGCTTTCATCTGAAGAAATTCCCAAATCATGGATCCCATCTCTTTGCAGTAAAAGACAAAATTCAATTACATAGGCTCCTTTGTACCTAAAATACAAGTATGTGACTGACCTAGGCTTTGCCAATCAGAGATACGTTCATGAAACTTCAATTAAAAAAAGAGCACTGTAGTAAAGTAGACATTTCTTGGAATCTTTTTCTAGTGCCTTCAGGTGAAGTCTATTAGGGTTATCAAGCTCATGGAGGCATCAATAGGAAATATGTTACCATTAGTATGTAGCCTTCAGCATTCTGTGGCATGAGCTTTGGTGCTTGGCCTAGATGTGGTGGGATGAATTTATGGGTTATATCTTTTCTGGGGTGATTTGGGTCTGCTCCTCATACGTTCTTTATAGCAATGATTTTAGTTTTCCTCGAGATTATGTGCATTAACAATTCTTCTTATGTTTAAATAAGCCAAAGTGGATTAATTTCCAACTAAAAATTGTGATATATTATTTTTATAATTTTATAGCACTTTATACTTCTCTAACAGTTACTTTAATTATATTTAGGTATCTTTCTCCTAATTAGATAAATGTTAGCTCCTTACAGGCATTGCCTGACACCATTCTGTTTTATTGTTTTTAAGTAAATATTTTACTATTCTTAATTTAATCAATTTGTTATTTACAGTGTCATTAATCCCCTCCAAACATTAAGCAATTTGAAAACAATTAAATATCTAACATTTTAACTCTAGCATCTCATCACCTACTGTCTACTGCTAAGAACACTGTAATAACTACCCACCTCCACTACTCATTTGTCTAGTTATCCCTTAGTCAACTTCGTTAACTTGTTTTGCTTTCCAGCTTTCTTTTACCCTTTTGAAATTATATATTTATTAATGTAGTTGTTTATTTAATAGATAATTTATAGTACAGTTTATGTACATATTTATAAATTGAAGAAAATGAACAAGGACACTTCCCTCATTTTTTTAACTATATTTGCCAATGTCCCACTAGGTAAAGGCAATCAATACATACTTGTTTCATTAAAATCACGACAGTTTACAAATACGCATAACAAATTCTTAAATATTTGCAAATGATACATCCAATAAGAGGTTAATATCTAAAATGTATAAAAAAGTTGTACAACTCAACACCATAAACAAAAATAATCTTATTAAAATGGGCAGAAGACCTAAATAGATATTTTTCCAAAGAGGGTGTACAGATGGCCAATAGACATATGAAAAGAAGCTCAATGTCATAATCATCAGGGAAGTTGAAAGCAAAACCACAATGAGATACTACCTTACACCTGTCAGAATGGGTAGAATCAAAAAGCCAAGAAAAAAAAATGTTGATAAAGATGTGGGAAAAAAGGGACCTTTGTGCATTCTTGGTGGGAATGCAAATTGGTGCAGCCACTATGAGAAACAATATGGAAGTTCCCCCAAAAACTGAAAATAGAAATACCATATAATCCAAAAATTCTAGTAGTGGATATTTATCCAAAGAAAACAAAGACACTAATTCAAAAAGATAGATTCACTTCTATGTTGATTGTGGTATTATTACAACATCCAAGATATGGAAACAGTACAGGAGTCCATCAATATATAAATGGATAAAGAAAATGTGGAGGATATCTATCTATCTATCTATCTATCTATCATCTATCTATCTATCTATCTATCTATCTATCATCTAATAGAATATTATGCAATCATAGAAAAGAATGAGATCTTGTCATTTATGATGATGCAAATACCCTCAAAGGGTAATATGCTAAATGAAATAAGTCAGAGATTGGCAAATACTATACGATTCCACTTATATATGGAATCTAAAAAACAAGCAAACAAACAAACAAAAAAACCAACAAACAAGCAAAAAAAGAAAAAAAAAGCAGAAACAGACTCATAAATACAGAGAACAGACTGATAATTGTCAGAGAGGAGAAGAGTAAGAAGGTGGGAAAATGGGTGAAGGGGAGTGGGAAGCACAGGCTTCCAGTTATGGAACAAGTATGGAATGAGTACATCACAGGGATGAAATGTACAACACAGAGAATCTAGCCAATGAAATTATATTATCATTGTATGGTGTCAGATGGTAGGTTCATTTGTGATGAGAATAGTGTAATGTATAGACTTGCTTAATTACTATTATACTCCTGAAATTAACATATCATTGTCAGCTAAACTTTGATAATAAAAAAATTCTTAAAATGTTAATGAACAAAGAAATCATTAATAGTATATACATTATTAATACTAAATGACAATATGTAATAAATAGGAATGATTAGTAATGTATACCTAATTATGTTTTTAATATGTGGTAATTACATAAAACTATCAGGCAGTTTTAGAGCCATCTATACTTTCAATGCTTTCCTGATCAAAATTCCACTGGCATTTTTCAAAGAGCTGGAACAAATAATCCTAAAATTTGTATGGAACCAGAAGAGACCTGGAATTGCTAAGGAAATGTTGAAAAAGAAAAACAAGACTGGAGGCATCACGTTGCCTGATTTCAAACTCTACTACAAAGTTGTGATCACCAAGACAGGATGGTACTGGCACAAAAACAAACACATAGACCAGTGGAACAGAGTAGAGAGCCCAGATACGGATCTTCAACTCTTAGGTCAAATAATCTTCGACAAAGCAGGGAAAAAATATACTTTGGAAAAGACAGACTCTTCAATAAATGGTGCTGGGAAAATTGAACAGCTATGTGTAGAAGAATGAAACTCCACCATTCTTTTACACTATACACAAAGATAAACTAGAAAGGGGTAAAAGATCTCAATATGAGGCAGAAATCTATCAAAATCCTGGAGGAGAACATGGGCAGCAACCTCTTCAACATCAGCCACAGCAACTTCTTTCAAGAAATGTCTCCAAAGGCAAAGGAAACAAAAGCAAAAATGAACTTTTGGGACTTTATCAAGGTCAAAACCTTCTGTACAGCAAAGGAAATAGTCAACAAAACAAAGAGGCAACTCATGGAATGGGAGAAGATATTCGCAAATGACACTACAGACAAAGGGCTGATATTCAAGATCTGTAAAGAACTCCTCAAACTCAACATACACAAAACAGATATCACACACACACACACAAAAGTGGGCAGAAGACAGGAACAGACACTTCTCCAAAGACATGCAACTGGCTAACAGATACATGAAAAAATGCTCATCATCATCAGCAATCAGGGAGATTCAAACCAAAACCACATTGGGATACCACCAGTTAGAATGGCCAAAATTAACAAGACAGTAACAACAAGTGCTGGAGAAGATGTGGGGAAAGGGGAACCGTCTTACACTGTTGGTGGGAATGCAAGTTGATGCAGCCACTTTGGAAAACAGTGTGGAGGTTCCTTAAGACATTAAAAATAGAGCTTCCCTATGACCCTGCAATTGCACTATTGGGTATTTACCCCAAAGATACTGGCGTAGTGAAAAGAAGGACCATCTGTACCCCAATGTTCATAGCAGCAATGGCCACAGTTGACCAACTGTGGAAAGAACCAAGATGCTCTTCAACAGACGAATGGATAAAGAAGATATGGTCCATATATACAATGGAATATTATGCCTCCATCAGAAAGGATGAATACCCAACTTTTGTATCAACATGGGCAGGACTGGAAGAGATTATGCTGAGTGAAATAAGTCAAGCATAGAGAGAGTCAATTATCATATGGTTTCATTTACTGGTGGAGCATAAGGAATAACATGGAGAAGATTGGGAGACAGAAAGGAGAAGTGAGTTGCGTGAAACTGGAGGGTGAGACAAACCGTGAGAGACTGTGGACTATGAGAAACAAACTGAGGATTTTGGTGGGGAGGGAGATGGGAGGTTGGGTGAGCCTGGTGGTGGGTATTAAGGAGGTCACGTATTGCATGGAGCAATGGGTGTGGTGCATAAACAGTGAATTCTGGAACATTGAAAAGAAAAGAAAAGAAATAAAATACAAAATATCAGGCAGTTTATTTGACTAAAGTATTATTCTAATTACACTTCCAAGCCAATTATTTATTTATTTTTTGGGGGGGTTAACTTGGGGCATGGTAGAGCAAAAAATTGTGATTTAGTTTTATACTAGTTGGAATAATCAGGTGTAAATGGAGGTTTCCCAAGATTACAAAAGGGTTTAAATTCTGTTTGGAATAGAATGTATAGGAGAGATTAAAATAAATATTCCACCCTATTTAATGTGTGTAATATGTTAGTGCATATGTAGGAATGTATTTGTATTTGCTGTTAATCCATTTATCTTTTTAAGAATTTTAAGCTATTAAAAAAGATTTTTAAGCTATAGAGTGAATTATTTTTAATTTTGTTATCTTAAAGGACTTTACTTTCAAAATATAAAAATTATAAAGTAATGAATGTATTAGCTTTCTATTTCTGTGTAACATATTTAACTCAAAATTTAGTGACTTGAAACAATTATTATTTATCATCATTATCAGTGTCTGTGAATGATAAATTTATTAGCAACTTGGCTGGTTCTTCTGACTCAGGAACTTTAATGAGGTTGTGTTCAGACAAGAGCTAGAACTGGTCACCAAAAGTGTTACCTGAAGTTGGAAGATCTTCCATGATGGCTCTCTGTCTTATCATTGACAAATTGTTGTTGTCTATGTTGGCTTCTGCTGAGAAATCTCAGTTCCTTTCCATATTGTGCCTATCTTTGAGGGTGCTTGAGTGTCTGCATGGCCTGGAGGCTGGCTTCTTCCAAAAAGAGCAATCAAGGGCAAGGTGAAAGTTGCAATATATTTAATGACTGCTCTTCAGGAGTCACACACCCTCACTTTCTTTTTTCCTTTTTAAGATTATTTACTTATTTGTCAGAGGGAAAGAGAGAGAGAGCACAGTAGGGGGAGTAGTAATCAGAAGGAGAAGCAGGCTACCTGCTTAGCAAGGAGCAGGAAGTGGGAGTGGATCCTGACCTGAGCCAAAGGCAAATGCTTAGCCAACTGAACCACCCAGGTGTCCCACACCCTCACTTTCTAAACTTTGACCTTATAAGTCAGCCTTGAACCAATGCTGATAAATATAGAGAATCAAAGATCACCAGTGGCAATATTGGACTGGCTATCATCTGACAAATCAATTAAGTGATTAATTACTTTGTTACACAAAAGGAAGTTATTTTGAATCTTTATGTTTCCATGGTTTGTTTTCATCATTGGATAATCATAACTATATAAACTCATCTGTGGTGTTTTGTATTTATTTATTGTTTGAATATTTAGGGAGAAAGGTTAATATAACAAATCTGTATGAAAGTCCATTTACACTAAAAATAAAATGTACATGAAGACTTTTTTTTCTTTTTCCTTTTTCTTTCTTTCTTTCTTCTTTTTTTTTTTTTGGTACATGAAGTTTTTTATCACCCATATTTCTTACTGATAAGGACACTGGGGTGTGCTCTAACACATTTTCAAAGTAGATTTCAGTGATGCTTGAAATAAGATTCAAGATTTTCTGAGTTGTGGACACGTAATCTCTTCTCTATATTCCTTTTTTTTTTTTTTTAAGAAAAGAAGAATCAATGTTTTTTTTTTTCAAGATTTTATTTATTTATTTGTCAGAGAGAGAGAGAGAGAGAGAGACAGCGCGAGCGAGCACAGGCAGATAGAGCGGCAGGCAGAGGCAGAGGGAGAAGCAGGCTTCCTGCCAAGCTAGGAGCCCAATGTGGAACTCGATCCCAGGACACTGGGATCATGACCCAAGCCGAAGGCAGCTGCTTAACCAACTGAGCCACTCAGGCGTCCTGAATCAATGTGTTTATTAAAGTAATCTATTTAAAAATGATTTAATAAATTAAAAAATCTATTTTAAAAATAACTATTAAAGAGTTCCTATTTTCCCTTACATATGCTTCTTTTTTTTCCTTTCTCAGTTATCTTTATTTCTTTATTCATTACTCAATTATAAATTCACAAAAAACTCACTTTTGCATTATACAGTGTCAAGTGTACTTAGATGTTAAACGCATACAATACAAATTCTAAATAATATCTATTAATTTAAAGTCTATTTTTTTATTGCTTTGGGAAATATAACAAATGCCTAAGCAGCTTTGCCTAAAAAAGCTTTAAGATTGGTTGCAGAGTAAAGAGATATATGCAGAAAAGAAAATGGCAGAATAATCTAATATAGTTTATCAAATTGGATATATGGACGTTGTATAGTTAAGTCCTAAACTTTATTTTTCTAGTAATTATAATTGTTTGTTGACCTTTCAAGGACTGCTACTAAGAAAATAGCAAAATCATCTGATTTAAAATGTAGTTCTATTTCATAACATCTGGGAGGGAAGCCAAACTACTGTTATCATAAGTTAAAAAGAAGAGGAAGATAATGGGGAGCTAAAAATTATTCAGTCATCTAAGCTGTCTTCAGTGTAAGTGAGTCAGCAAGAACTCTTTCAGTAGTTTAGGAAGAAGAACTTGGAGGCAAATGTACATAAAAAGTAGCCTTTATAATTGTGGTGTGATAATAATTATATAATATACATAAATGATTTTTGTTCTAGATTTGGTTCATGTTATAGATTCCTAAAACCCTCTTGAATTGTAGGAATGCCTTTTGTTATTCATAACAAACCTTTTTTCAATCCTACCTAAATTTATGCTGATGAAGTGATTGTTGATGGGAATCCATGATGTCTTCTGAATAGGGACTGGTAGCCAGAGGAAACAATCCTGGAATTGGAGGGTTGGAAATGCCAGCCCCACCCCCAACTTCTAGAAAGAGGGTGAGAGACTGGAGATTGAAATCAACCGCCAATAGCCAAAGATTCTAATCAGTCATGACTCTGCAATAAAGCCCCATACAAAAAAGAAAAAGTTTCTGGGATGGTGAACACATGAAAGAGCTGGTAGGGTGGTGTGCTCCCATTCCCCATACTTTGTCTCATGGATCTCTTCCATTTGGTTGTTCCTGAATTGTATCCTTTATAATAATTTGAAAGAGTAAGTAGAACACTTTCCTGAATTCTGTGAGTCACACAGTTAAAGTGTAGGTAGCTTGGCTGCTCATTAGTGACTGGTTTCTTAAGTAGGGGCAGTCTTATATGTAGGACTGAGTCCTTAACCTATAGGGTTTGTACTAACTTCAAGTATTAGTGTTAGAAATGAATTGAATAGTGGGATCCCCAGTTGATGTGGGAAAATGCCATGAATTTGATGTCAGAAAAAGCCACACTTCTGGTGTCAGAAAACAGATATTATAATGATATTTATTCAACTACTTCTTCATTTAAACCTAGTAAGCCTGGGGAATTCCTTATAGATTATTCATGTTAGGGTGGCTTATCTTCTGAGGATTTTTGATAATGCAAGAATAGAAAATCTATCAGGGATTCAGAAGGGAGACTTGAAGACATTTAGATTACAAATTTTGAAGGAAGATTCTAGAGGGGACTGAGGTAAGAAACACAGCGGTGTTTAACGGAAAAGGGAAATGCAAAATCATGAGTAAGAGAACATGTCTTTTGGGCACGCCATGTAATCTATCTCACAATTTAAGAAAGAAATGTAAAGTTGTTCCTTACCTATGTTGGAAAATAATGAGGAATTTCTAAAAGCGGCTAGAGGAAGAGTATAGAACAACAATGAAGTATTTACCTGTTAGAATGAATCAACCATTCTTGGAGATGAGATGAATGGGTATTTGGAGAAGTGTCAAGGCTGAAAACCAGGAGGAGGATGAACACAGTTTTGAATTAAATTTACAATCCCAAAAAGTCCCAAAATACTAGGAAGATACTTTTGATACATAAACCTAACATAGGATTTTATAAAGTTTGCAAACACATACAACATATGCTTCGCTGCATAGCCACATGCTTTCCCTTTAGAGTTTTTAGATTCAAGAAGTGATTTTTAAACTTTCATTTTGTTTTGTTTTTAATTTACTACCTTCATTTGCCTGAGTATGAACACCTCAAATACTTTAACTTATTAAGAAGGAAAAAGAATTCCCTTCTTTATGTAATTCACTGCTTTCTGGGTAGCGAAATGCATGATTATGTATTAAAGTAAGAAATAGTTGGAAAAAACTTCTAAAATCATGAATTTACTTTGGGAATGCATTTTATAGCTTCTTCCATGTTCTTTTATTTCTTAATACCTAGGGTCAGCTTGTATCATAGTGGTAAGCAGCTAAAAGGATAGTGAATCCAAGTAAATCAGTTTTCAAGCTACCAGTGAAAAAGCAATGTACAACTAGCAGACTGGTTATCTAAAACTTAAAAGAGCAGTTACACATTCTATATATATATACATATATATAAATTCATATATATATGTATATATATACACATATATATGTGTTAAGTTATATATGTATATATACACATGACTTAACATAAGTGTAGTGATTATGTATATACACTTAATAATGTGTATATGTATATACACATAAGTTATATATATATATATGTGGGTATATATATATATATACACATATATATATATATACCCACATATATATATGAGTTAAGTTGCCTCTTATATTTCCATTTTTTTTTCCTCTCAGTATTGGATATACTTTCAGATATCATATCCTTACATTTTAAAACAATTCATGCATGACAAGGAAACATATCAGAGATTAATGATCTAGAGTCGATCCT
Organism: Enhydra lutris kenyoni; assembly: GCF_002288905.1. Taxonomy (NCBI): domain Eukaryota; kingdom Metazoa; phylum Chordata; class Mammalia; order Carnivora; family Mustelidae; genus Enhydra; species Enhydra lutris. Next base: position 45,372,332 of record NW_019154105.1, on the reverse strand, counting down.
TCTAAGTGTTGGATCATTTTGTCTCTTGCAAGAAAAGACATTACAATTAGTATCTGTTTTTCATTACAGCTGTAATTCTCAGTAATAAATATATCACATGTGCCAAGAGCTTTGAATATCTTATTTCTCTCATGAATGCAGAGTATATTTTTTCTATTTTCCATTAAAAATCAGAGCTTTATTTCTACATTTTCATTGATTTGAAAAGTATCTGTAAACTGACTCTTGCTTTATTCAGACGTTTTCAGAAAGACAGAACCAATAGGATATATATATATATATATATCAAGAGATTTATTATAAGGGATTGGCCCATGTGATCATGAAGTTTGAGATGTCCCATGTTCTGGTACCTGCAAACTGGAGGCCCAGAAAAGCTCCTGCTATAGCTGCAATCTGAGTCTGAAGACCTGAGAACCAGAAGAACATGCAGTGTAAGTTCTAGTTCTTAGTCCTGAGACCAGAAAACCAGGGGTATTGACTGCTTCAGTCAGGCAGAGAGTGTGAATTTTCCCTTCTCTAATCTTTTTACTAATCAGGTTCTCCCATGGATTGGATGATACACATCTACATTGGGGAGGGTAATCTCTTTTACTCATTCTACCAATTCCAATGGCAATCTCATCTAAAAATACCCTCACAGACATAGGCAGAAATAGTATCTAGTCAAATATGGGCACCCTGTGTCAGAAAATTAACACATAAAATTAACCATCCCAACTTTTATGTATTTTGAAATTATAAAGTGGTATAACAACTGATTCCTTTTCATCAGAATTTAAAATTGTGGTAGTAGGGTGAGAGAGTGAGAAAGAAAACGAGAAAAAGAAGAGAGAGGAGAAATAGAGAGGTAGGCAAATATGTATTATTAGATATCATGTAATAACTGTATAATAAGTTCTTTAGCTAAATAAGTGCAAGAAGAATCAAGAAAGGGTTCAACAAAGAAATGGAATTTGACCTGGTTCTTGAAAAAAAGGTTTAGTTGAAGAGATGGCAATCTCTTAATGCAGGAAAGACATACAAGGAGGAATGAACAGAACACATGCTAAATATATTCAGGGCATGATTATTTGAAAATTATATTTCTGGAGCAGATGGTTCATGCAGAAAAGAGTGAAATATGGGTACATATGGTCCAGAATAAAAAAGGTCTTAGATGCCAAGACCAAAGTGGTTGTTTTTATCCAGTGGCTAATTAGCAAATATGATGGATTTAAAATAGTTTGGTAATGACATTTGTTTTGAGGACCTGTCTTTGCACTTGTATACTGAAGGAAATAGTTCAAAACATTATAGAATATAATATATTTGAGGTCACCTTTGTGGCTTACAGTTTAATATAGATATGTTGAAAGATTTAGAAATTCCTTGGCACCTTGTCAAAACATTGAAAAGATTCTGAAATGTTCAACGAGATGAAAGAGACACAGTATCCAGAGAATCCTTCAAAACTTGCTGTTTGACTTGCCATTCATATCTTAGATGAACAACATCAACTTGATATTGAGTCAAAACCAGGATTGTATTAGTTGATTATTTGATTCAAAGTGTTATTTTACAGTTAAAGAAAATGAGGCCCCAAGAGGTTAGCCACACTAGCCAGGGCTCCTAACTGTTAAGCCATAACTTTCCCTACTGTGTCATACGTCACAAAGCCAAGCAATGCACTCTGCCTACTCCCTCTAATTTCCAAATCTCTTCTTTAAACCCTCTTTAAGAATCAGAAATAACAGATTTCACTTACAGTGAGAAAAAAATCAAATTCCTTTCCCTACAATGTCTGCTTTCTTGAAAGCAAAGCCAATGGTTTCATGAGGTATAACTACTTATTGGTAATTTGGAGGGGACTTTGATATAAGACTTGTATCAAGAAGTTTAATAGATAACATCTATTTATTCTTTGAAGATTAAGTGTATAACTTTCAGATATACTTAAATTGGATTTTGTAATGATTCTATAAAGTGAAATGAATTTATTATTTCATATGTTTCTTAATATAATAGTGATAGGTTTTCTTAAGATATTAATAAGAATTAATTAATGATGGTGACAATTGAGAAATAGCAATTATAATAATCTGGACTTAAATATTTAATCACATCATAACTTTTAATTAAGTTTGAATTGTTAAAGTATCAATATGAAATTAAAATAATGTTAATATTAATAATGAACATTCATTTAGAGCTTTCTTTGTCTTGTGAAATTTATCTCCATTATCTTTAATCTTCATCTAAGCCTTGCAAGTTAACTAGAAGTGTTTCCGTTTTGTACTAGGAAAACGTGGGTTTGGACAAAAATCAGTAACTTGTCACATGCATATATGCACCAGGAGGTGGAAGAACTGAGATTTGAATTCTAATTTCTCTGACTCCAAAGGCTATGATCTTTCCTGCAACCACATTTCCCTTCTTCCTAAAGTTATTCTGTATGCCTAGGGTTTTTAAAGGTCGATAGTAATGCTTCTTCTTTACATCTTGATTTCAAAACCATGTGAGCAGTAAGACATAAGAGGCAAGATAATGGAGATCAAGATATCAGCTTTGGAAAATACGGTTCTGTTTATACCGTGAAGTAGGTTTCTTCAGCTGTCACCTCTGAAGTACAGAGATTCTCAAACCCAATCAGAGACAGGAGTGGTAGCTGTTAGCTTCTTCACAGGGAGAGTGCTTCTCCTTTAAGCTCATGGCAGGACGTAGGATTATAACAACTACCTTTTGAAGATTTTTTTTTTTTTAATTTATTTGAGAGAGAGGGAGAGCATGTACAAGGAGGCAGAGGGAGAGAGAGAATCTAGAAGCAGAGTCCCTGCTGAGTGCAGAACCTGACATAGGGCTCAATCCTAGGACCCTGAGATCATGACCTGAGCTGAAATTAAAAGTCAGACACTTAACTAAATGAGCCACCCAGGCACCCCAACAATTCCCTTTTGAGGAAGCAGGCTGACCTCACCAGTGGGATAAAGAAGGGGTGGTAGAATTACTTTTGTCTCCCAAATTCACCAAGAAGACACCTTATCTTTCTACTCCTAGATCAGAGTTGGTGGCAAAAGTAAGGCCAGGGTGGGCCACCCCATATTAGAAACATGAGTACACTTGTTTAAGTGTCCCTACAATGTATTACCAGCATAGGGTGTTTGACCATGTTTGAGGAATCACCAAATAGGAACTTTGGTTTATAGCTTAGTCTATTTTAAGACCAGGTTCTAATAAATAATATAACAAATATAATAATATAGCAAATATGTCATTAATATAATTTCATGATGAATGAAAAGACTACAATTTGGAATATATTTAGATACATTTATTTTTTAAAATGATTTGGAATATAGTCTTCTAATTCTTATCTAAAATAGGTGTCAAATATTTAATTACTTGAAACTCTTCCAAAGATTCATAGAAACATTTTCAACGACTTGAAAGTCAATGCTAATTTTTGAAACACATATGTCACCAGGGATGAATGACCTAATTTATATGAATTGTGAATCAAGCATTCATCTAAAATTCAAGGTTGACCTACATCAAATGTGAGAGCCTCAAAGTTTGGTTAACTTTATTCATTACTTTTCCCCTTTGTATGCCTTTTTATTTCTTGTTTCTGACTCAGGTTGGAAATAGAACTGCTAGCAGCATTAGAAAAGCTGTTTCTATGATAATGCTATTCAATTGCAAACCTCAAATGTGCAAATATCTACAAGAATTTGAATCTAGACTTTCAGTCTCTAGATGTTTCAAAATATGGAGAGGATTTTTATAATGTCTTTCCTTTTCTATTTCATGTAATTTTTTAAAATCATTCTTATTGACACTATTTAGTAGATATGATAAATGTGTTTTTACATTTTCATTTGCTAAAATATTTTGAAGTCAATTCTTATTTCAATATACACTGACTGTATCTTCAAATATCATTTCAGAATTAGCAGTATACTTTTACACAAAATTAACTGCAAATCTCATATTGGAAAAAGTATTATTTTTTTATGGTAAGTTTTTTGTATGGCTAGCTTCTACTTATCTGTTACACCTTGACTAGAATGTGGCCTTTTCACAAGGCCTTAGGTGGTTGTCTATATAAAGTAGCTCTAGTCACTACACTGTCTTAGTTCTCTCTTTGAATGATGTAACTAACAGTTATCATGTTGTTTTTATTTGTTTACTGGGTGATTATATTTCTTCCTTTTTATTAGAGTATAAATTGCATGAGGTCAGGCATCTTTTCTCTTTTGATCACTTCTGTAAATATATAAAATTTACATATATACATATATATGGAAACATGTATGCATATATGTGTATATAGTAGATTCACATTCTTTGCAGTAGTTATATTCTGTAAAGTAGCCACAGATGCTGAATTAGCAAATCCTGAGCCACTGCTCTGAGGGGAATTACAGAGATAGGTTCCCGCAAGCCTCTGATGACACATTTTTGTCCACAAAATTATCATTTGCATATGCAGGTTTGTTTCTCCACATCCTTGTCAAACAAGCCAGTCTCATCAAGTTGAAAACTTGCTCTTCCACATAACCTTTCTCCCATAGAAAAATTATCAGATATGTTAAAAAAATAAAATAAAATCTTCTACAGCCTCCCGATTTGCAAAACCTATCTCACCAGCAAGCTTAACATTTTTCATATTGCCTAGCTTTTTGAGACATGCAAGCCAGCCAGCACATGCCAAGAAGGTTTAACATTTTCCTGCCTCTGGGAAACAAAACCATAAATTACTTAGGCTTCCTGCTTTACGACAATTACTGTCCACTACTAATTTCTAAAACCCCAATTGTCATTTCATGAAACCACAAACTTAACCACTTCTCCATCTTTCCATAGCTTCATCATGCACTATAGATGTTACTTTAGCACTTTCTGAGTAGCCTCATGTGCAGACTGGCAAATTTCTTCTTGCTTTTTCTGGATGCACTATGTTGTTGATTCATTAAAAATGAGCTCATGGTAACAGGACTACAACTCATGTTTGAACAAAGTTTACCTAATGCACATATTTCCTCTATTAGGCACATCACAGCCTTCTTGTACTTAGGAACACTAGACAGCAGTTCAGCACTAGGCACAGGGGCCAATTTAAATAGTAAAATGATCAAGAAGGGGGTACCCGCATGGCTCGTCCTTAAGCGTCAGCCCTTGGCTCAGGTTCTGATCCCAGGCTCCTGGGATCAAGCCAGGCATCGGGCTCCCTGCTGGGCAGGAAGCCTGCTTCTCCCTCTCCCACTCCCCCTGCTTGTGTTCCCTCTCTCTGTGTGTGTCTCTCTGTCAAATAAATAAATAAAATCTTTTAAAATCATCTTCAAGAAGCACAGAAAATGGAACACATGTGGCATTAAATAGATTATTAAAAGCATGCTTATTTAGAATAGGAGAGCTAAAATTAGAAAGCAGAAAGATTATTGCTTTGTTAAGCCTCTACTCTGAACATGCCCACAGATGAAAGTGAAAACATCCTCAGTCAAAGCATTGACTTGGGTGTTGTGAAACTATACACATACACACACACGCGCGCAGGTGCTCACTAATTATTCTATAAGATTTTCAAGGGCAGGATATATATTTTATTGAATTTTGTAGCTCACTATCATGCACAGTGCTATTACACAGTTGGAACTCAATTTCCTGTAACTGACCTGGCATGGCATAGAAGCTAGTGTGTCCTAAGATCTCACTGTGTATATTTTGACTTCAGGGTGTTATAGCTGCTTTGATTCATCATTAAAATATGACTAAAGGCTCAAGACCATTATCTCAAGAAGACTGGCAATAACTGCACAAGTAAAAAGGGTCTCGAGAAAGTAATATAAAAGTTTAAATCCAAAATGGATTCAGAGCTCTATTTTTACACTGAAAAATAAGGCAAGATTTGGGAGAAAAATTCAGTATTCCAAGAGCACCTAGATGTTTACATTAATTAACCCCCATTCATCTTGCCCCATAAAATAAGGACTAGATGTCCATTCTGCCATCACCTCCTAACATACATATCTCTTATTCTGCACTGGTGATATATAACTGCTTGTATATCTCCATATTTTGAAAGAAGAGATTTCAGGACTGACAGGAACTGAGAGTAGATGATATGGAGCAGAGCCAGAGAATGCAAGGACTGACGCCTTTAATTAAATAGCCATTTGCACTACTTAACATATATCTACAATTAACATCGTGATTTATATGAGAAAAGGTATCAAAAACAACTTTTCCAAACAGCTAATCTGAAAATAAGACAGTAATTGGATATGCATACAAGTATGTGTGTATGTGTGTGTGTGTGTGTGTGTGTTGTGTCTATTTCATTAAACAACATTAACTGGACTGACATAATATTTACCAATGTCTTTATATCAAAAAGCACAATTAAAAGACCTATAGACATAGGGGTGCCTGGGTGGCTCTGTGGGTTAAAGCCTCTGCCTTCGGCTCAGGTCATGATCTCAGGGTCCTGGGATCGAGCCCCGCATCGGGCTCTCTGCTTAGCAGGGAGCCTGCTTCCTCCTCTCTCTGCCTGCCTCTCTGCCTACTTGTGATCTCTCTCTGTCAAATAAATAAATAAAATCTTTAAAAAAAAATAAAATAAAAGACCTATAGACATAAATGAGCTGGTTGTGGAAAGGAGATTATAGTTGGTGTTATTAAAATGCAAATTTGGAAGCAGTACGTCAGATGTGTCTGCATAGACAGGTTGGGAACATATCCTGGAGCAACTTGTATGTCATGATAAAGAGCTCTGAAAGTATTTTGTATATAATAAAAAATCCCTTGTGAATGGTTCCCAATTTAAATTTAAAACAAATATACTTCTTGTGTTCTTATGATTAATCTAAAGTGGATTTCTGGTTGCCTCTCACATTGTCAGTCTTATACACAAGGGAATAACTCAGTCCCAGACTTGCTAGTTCCAGCTTTGTTCATTTTGCCTACCATCATATATTCCTCTGTGTATATTCCCTCGCATACCCTGTCCAAAGCTGTGCAGATTATGATTTAAAATGTACCTTGTATAGAGTGTTAGGGGTTCAAGTTCCATTGCACATCATCTACAAGAAGCTATTAATTAATTCAACTAATATCAATTGAGCATTTACTATATAGACGATGCACTATTGTTGGCACATGTCATACATGAGTGAACAAAATAAACAGAACTCTTTGCCCTTATGGAGCTTATATCCAGCAGGCATGCTAATACATAACACAAAACAAACAAAACGTCATCATCTGTCCCAGCACTACAGCACTAGGTGTGGAACAGCTCTTAAACAGATTCTGATTTTTGTAGTAGTAGGTTCAGTAGTTTTGAGATGGCAAGGTCCCAGAGAAATACCTTTGAAACAGATGCCAAGATGAGAGTAAGAAGAGATGTTCCACTGGCGTCTGGTTTATTTTTAATGAGGTGACCTCTCAGCTTGCTGTTTTTATGTTATATCTTTATGTTATGTGTTTATAAGTTCAATTGCTTATAGGCAGTCTTCTTGAATCACTTTATTGAGGTCAATGTGGATAAGAATATATTAGCATTTATTCTTTCAAGGATCAGGAAATCACATTTAGACCCTTCTATGACTGAGCCTCAGGAACCCCACTTGTCACTTGTGTTCTGGGAGCAGACATCAAGACTAAGTAAGAAATGCAAGAAAATATTGTACATAATGTCTATGAAAGGTAAAGGGAAGAGGAAAAGATGGAGGCAGGAAAATTCTGCAGACTGCAGAGTAGGTCTGATGTCTGTGAGAGGAGCCTGGCAAAAAAGAACACAGAGTTGAAAAAGCCTCTGTTGCAGTGCTCCTCTGAGAAAGTTTTGGACAGGCGGTGAGAGAGCTCTGATAATTGCCAAAGAAGAGTTGACATTAGGGACGAATACCTAGGTAAGCACCATCATCTTAGGCTGTCGTTGCCTTCTAGTTGTTTGGGAAGAGCACAACCTCAGTTAAAACATTGCAGTAGATTCCAAGTATTGCACAACTAAAGGCTGTCCGCTAAATACACTCCTTGTGGATTGTCGAGGTCTTTCTCAAAATGAGATCCCAGTAGTGCTCTTCCACGATGGCACACCTATCATACTTATCCTTTGGTTTTCTTACTGAAGCAAGTGTCTAGACCTCAGTCTTACTGCCTTCCCTCTGAGTAGCTTGATACCACCCATCCATGAATAGCACTGTATGTATTTCTTCTCTCAAAGCACCTGAGACTGAATGTCTAGTGACATACACTTTCCTCAAATTTTGCTTTTTAACTGCATTGGAAACAAGTACACAGATCTTCTTGACTTACAATGGGGTTAAGTCCTGATAAACTCATCATAAATGGAAACTATCATGAGTGGAAAATGTATTTAATACACCTAACCTACCAAATATTGTAGCGTAGCCTAGTATACTTAAAATGTGCTCAGAACACTTACATTAGCCTACAGTTGGGCAAAATCATCTAACACAAAGCCTACTTTAAAATAAAATGTTGAATATTTCATGTAATTTATTGAATACTATACTGAAAGTAAACCACAGAATGGTGGTATAAGTACAGAATAATTGTAACTGTATTGGCTGTTTACCCTCATGATCTCATGATTGATTGAGAGCTGTGGCTGATTGCCACTACCCGGTATTATGACAGAGCATTATACTACATATTGCTAGCCTGGGAAAAGATCAAAATTCAAAATTTGAAGTGCATTCATATCCCTTTCATACCACCATATGGCTAAAAGATCACCTTGAAACCATGAAGTCAGGGACTGTCAGTACACATAATTTTTTTATATGCACTTTTTCTCATTTTAATTATATTTCTGTTTATCAGTACCAACATGCACTAACAACAATAACAGACACAAATTTTAGGATCTTTTAATAATCTGAGAAAAGCAATCTGTGATGTATAGTTCTCAATTATCTTTTTTTTCCCTAAAGATTTTATTTATTTATTTGACAGACAGAGATCACAAGTAGGTACAGAGGGAGGCAGAGAGAGAGGAGGAAGCAGGTTCCCTGCAGAGGAGAGAGCCCAACGCGGGGCTGGATCCCAGGACCCCGGGATCATGACCTGAGCCGAAGGCAGAGGCTTTAACCCATTGAGTGAGCCACCCAGGCACCCCCTTAATTATCTTTTAAATTAGAATTTTTTCCCTGTTTCATGCCCAGCCAACTCCATCCCATGATAGAAGGTTCACGACGTCTTCATCACTTGGGGTCCCCCTTTTATTGAAAATCTGGGAGTAATTTTCTCTATAAAGGTATTGTTTTTAGATGTAGTTCTAAAATTCCATTGATTGTAGAGCAATGAGTATAATTTCCTTTCAAGTGGGTGATGTCAAGTATCTCCTGACAAGATGGTAACTTCATTCTGGAGAGCAATTAACTTTTTGAATTGTTGCCTAAATAAGTTAGTCTTCTCCTAATCTTTTCAATTTTGAGTTTTCACTCATATTGGTACTTTTTTTTCAGTACCAATGGGCACTTTTCAAATTCCTTATGAACTCTTCCCTCTACCAGTTATAGACAAGTCTTTGCCAATTCCTGTTTTTCTGTCTAAACTCTACCCTCATCCACCTTTAGAAAAGCCTCCTGGGTTGTTTTCTAGTCTTCATTTCTCATGAGACTGTCTTTTCGTTTTTTATATCCAATGTGGTTTTTTAACAGTTTTTTTTTAAGTGACTGTGATTATATCTAGGGTCCCTTTGATGGTCATGAATAAAAATGCTGCATCTTAACTCTGTGGCAAGTTTAAATATGAACTTTCTATGTGTATACTCTTAACTTCAGATCTAAATATTTGCTAAGGACCCAGAAATGGCTGTTTATTTGGGTATAATGTTTGTTTAGAATTGTTTTACACATGACTGAATACAAACTTACCAGGTCTTTAATAAAATATATTGTGTTTTTACTGCAATTTCTTACTATACATACATTCTTTCATTCCTTTAATAAATGGGTAACATACTGAAGTTTGCTGCACTTTCCAAAACAGTTTATTTCTTAGTTAAACAAACAACAAATTAAAAATTAAAATGGGATCGAAATGGGTAGCTTGCAGGCAAAACACCAGATTAGCTGCAATATTTACAAAACATGGGTGAGTGGGAATGTTAATGGCTGTTTCTCAGTGTTGAAGCTCAGAGATGTTTAAGTACCAGTGAAGTAATCAATATATTAGATTATCAATAGAGAAGTCACAAAATATCTACTGGGTCTAGCAAGTGTTTTGATTAATAATGACATGTTGACAGATGTAGCTATGCCAATACATGTTTTATACACAGCCAAGGAAGGGTCAGGGACATTATCAATACACTGTTATTGTAGAGATATGTACAACTCAATATGAGATTCTTCTAAACAAAAGCTGATTAGATAAGTAAAAACTGGTCAGTCTGATATGGGAATATGGGCTATTACTGCAACAAATACGGTAGCATTCTGGAAATAAATTATAGACAGAATGGCCATTTTATTATGACCAAACCATGCATTTATTTTCTTAGTATTATTGTAATATTTTATTAGACAAATTAGTGAAAAGTAAATAAAGTAGATCTTAAAAAAATAAAAGGAAATTCAATCTGAATATCAACAGAATTTTAAAAATTGGTAGATTAGTAGAAAGAGCACAACCTTTGTCATTAGGAAGGCTTCAGCTTAATCACTGAATAAAAAGTTACTTCACTTCTTGAAATTAAATTTTTCACTTATAAAATTTAATAACTGCATCAATTGTATAGAATAGTTGTGAAGATAAAATAGTTAGTATAGTAACTGGCAAATATTATGTTCCAAAATCATCACAAAAAATGAAAATAATAAAATTTAATCATATATACTTTGCATTATACCATCATAAGTATCATAGAAAATCTATTTTCTTATCTTTATTGTTAAAATTAAATATTATTTTTATTTTCATGCAGTGTTTTTGTTGTTTTTGTTTTGTTTTCTTTTATTTTTTCTCTTTTTCTGGATATGAAATATGATTGCTTTAAAAAACCTTGTATGTCCTATTCCAGTCCAAGAAACATTTGGTATAATGTTAGCACAATATAAAAGTCAGCTGGGAAGAAATCCTAAACTAGAGGATTTCTTGGTAGCTTTTAATTTGGTAAATCTCTGAAACATCCTCTGTCTCTTGCCCCTCTGACTGGACCATTGCATCTTGTGCTTATCAGCATCCGGGAGGCTGATAGACATGAAGAAGCCAGGGATGGTGAGAGCACTTAAAGAATAAAGAAAAAATGAAGTAAGTGATATATAAATATGCTAAGAGTTCTCTCTACAGAGGAATGGGGAAGTGCACTCTGCCTGCTTTGCCTAGGAAGGCTGTTTTCCCAGCACAGTTCTTTAGAGCTCTCCTGTGATTCACTTATCTATTATGTGACACTCATGATAAGCAATGAATTGCCTATGAGTCAGCAATACAGAATGTTATTTAAAATGTTATAAAACACTCCGCTGTCTTGGCAGACATAATGATGTACCAAAGGCATAGTACTAACAAAAAGTCAAGAAGGATCCTTGGCCTTATAGCTTCATTATCTTGTTACCTGAGCGTACTTGACTCAAAGGTCAGAAAACTGGTAGAGGGAAGCAGAGTTTAGGAGTAGAGTGAGGGAATCAGACTGCTTTGCTGCTCTTGGCATTAAAGAAGTCAGAATATGTCCTTAGAAGCCCAACAAGACAAAAAGCTATACCAAAAGTTCAAAGACACTTAATGATGACTAATCATTTTGTTATGCTGTTTATCATTACATAAAGCTGGGCATGTCAGGGATTTCACTGTTAACAATTATATTTCACCTCACATATTTGCATCTGACAATTTTTAAGAGAAAAAGTCTACAAAAAGCCCAATAAAATGATGATAAAAAATCACCAAGCACAATGCTGATTATTACCAGTAGTGATTATTGGTGATATTAGTGATTATAACCAATTTATAAGTGGATTTTTTAAATTAAAAATATATTTTGATTACTTTTGGACTCATGTAGCAAACATATTTAAAAATGCAGATGATAGGGACGCCTGGGTGGCTTAGTGGGTTAAGCCTCTGCTTTCGGCTCAGGTCATGATCTCAGAGTTCTGGGATGGAGCCCTGTATCGGGCTCTCTGCTCAGTGGGGAGCCTGCTTCCCCCCTGTTCCCTGCCTGCCTCTCTGCCTACCTGTGATCTCTGTCAAATAAATAAATTAAATCTTTAAAGAAATGCATATGATTTTGTTCCCTAATACTACTACCTTAGTGGTTAGAAACAGAAAATAAGAACTATCAAATATAAAATATCAAATTAAAATACCTCTAAATGTAACTTTAAAACAATAAGCAATAAAGAGCTAATTAACATTTTTAGGTAATAAATTTATCATGATGATTTGTATATCTTGGGTCAACTTCATATTAATTACTTGGGTGTGAAATTTGATGTAATTGAAAAAGCAGGTATTTTAGGGTAAAATAGCATTCATAGGAAACAAAGCTTCAATGCTGAATGCTTTTTATTTATTTATGTATTTATTGTTATTACTATCTTTGAATCATGAGCAAACCATCTATGTTTCTCAGCTAGAATTTGTTATTGTGTAAAATAATGAAAATTCCTATTTTGTGGGGCTATTGTGTTTTTTATAAATTTGTGTATAATCTTTCACATAAAGGAAATAAATGGAAACTATTATAACATTTAAGAGGGAAACTGGTCACAAGGATTAGTACATAGGTGCATACATATGTCAAAACTCAGCAAATTATATTTTTTTAAAATACAATGTGAAGTGTATTGTACATTCAGAAATTTTACTCTAATGAGATTACAAAAATATTTATTTGGAAGTGATCATTGCATATTTCTCACTCTTTTGTGAACCGAAAACCACAAAAAAATAGCTGTTTTTCTTTTCTTTTATATCACATAGACATAAAAATGACAAAAATATTATGTGTTATTGATTGCTTTTTATTTACAAATACCTTTGGGATGAAAAAAAACATTTATTACTCACAGACATCCTATAAGATAGGAAGGCAGATTTTTAAAATGTAAAAACTTAAAATCAGGTAATTTAAACAATTTGCATAGGCAGAAATCTCCTTATAACACATGTACCCCCATCAAATTTCCAGAAGCTGTATATTGTCAAAATACATAATATACCTCCATAGATTTTTCTGGTAACTTTGACATTGCTAAATGTTCAGCCATAAATTTCCTTAGATTTACTGCATGGCATGGAAAACATTGAGGAAATGTACAAAAATTGTACAACAAAAGGAGAATAGCAAAGAATGACATGGCATTCAATTATGTTTATGGAACACTAAAGACCAAAAAGTTACCTATTCCTCCCTCCTTTTCTCTCATCCTCCTTTCTTCTTCCCACTCCTTCTTTCTTTCTTCCTCTTTTTCCTTAAAATAAAAACAAAAACAAAAACAACTTACACTGTCAAATTCCTTTGTCTCTACTCATCCTGTTTTCCATAAAGATGTTTTTAACTATTCTTTAAATTATATCTTTAATATAAATTACAGAATCAAGTCCTCCAGTTTTTAAGTTTTTAATCTGATTTGGAAAAAATGACATTTTTAACAAATTGAATCTATGTAAAAAGTAATATAGTTCTCTCTTTATTTACCCTTGATCTTTTGAAGTCCTCAATGAAAAACTTACATAACTTTTGTAAAACTTTCTCTCTCTATATATATATATATAGAGAGAGAGAGACACATATATACATGTATATATATGTATACACACACACATATGTAGGTGAGTTCTGTCAATTTGTCTTGAATCCTTCACCATACTGATTTCCTTGTATATCCTATATATGCCAGTTATTTTTCTTGAAATTCACTTGGATGTTTTATGTACAGAATTTTTTAACCAGGGAAGTCAAAATTATGAGCCGTCTTCTCAATGTTCGTCATGAAAATTGATGTTTAAACTCATCATTTTAGCTAGATATATTATATACAGTTATATGGTTGCATAATATTGTATTCATTATTTTCTATTATTGCATATTTGTTGCACATCTAGATGGTTTTCTAATTTTTTAATCAATGATATATTGAAGAAAGAAACAATTAACTACAACAATGATTATTTCCTTAGAATAAACTTTTGAGAATAGAATCATATAGTGGAAAACTGTATTTTTTTTTTTTTTTTTGAGAGAGAGGGAGAGAGAGATGGAGAATGAAAGTGGGGGAGAGGCAAAGGGGGAGAGGGGCAGAGGAAGAGAATCTCTGTCTCACAACCCTGAGACCATGACCTGAACTGAAATCACAACCCTGAGATCGTGATCTGAGATTTTTAATTGACTGAGCCACCCAGACACCCTTAGTGGAAAGATTTTTAAAAATACTTTTATCCATTTACCCCAAAGATACAAATGTAGTGATCAGAAGGGGCACCTGAACCCCAAAGTTTATAGCAGCAATGGACATAGCCAAACTATGGAAACAGCCCAGATGTGCATCGACAGATGAATGGCTAAAGATGTGGTGTGTGCGTATATATACATATATGCATATATGTATATATATAATACACACACACACACACTAGAATATCACACAGCCATCAAAAATGAAATTTTTACCATTTGCAATGATGTGGATGGAACTAGAAGGTATTATGCTAAGTGAAATAAGTCAATCAGTTAAAGACAATTATTATATAATCTCACTGATATGGAGAATTTAAGAAATAAGATAGAAGAGTGGGGAAGAGAGGAAAAAATGAAACAAGATGGGGAAGAGAGGAAAAAGATGAAACAAGATGAAACCAGAGAGGGAGACAAACCATGAGACTCTTAATCTTAGGAAACAAACTGAGGGTTGCTGAAGGGGAGGGGGGTGGGGAGGTTGGGTGGATAGGTGATGGCCATTGGGAAGGGTATGTGTTGTGGAGAGCACTGGGTGTTGTGTAAGACTGATGAATCACAGACCTATAGCCCTGAAATAAATAATACTTTATATGTTAATTAAAATATTAAAAATTGGCACCTGGGTGGTTCAGTTGTTAAGCATCTGCCTTCACTCAGGTCATGATCCCAGTGTCCTGGGATGGAGCCCTATATCCGGCTCCCTGCTCCCCAGGAAGCCTGCTTCTCCCTCTCCCACTCCCCCTGCTTGTGTCCCCCCTCTCTCTCTCTCAAATAAATAAATAAAATCTTTACTAAAAAAATTAAAAAAATAAAATATTAAAAATTTAAAAAATAAAAAATTTAAAAATAAGATAGCAAGTTCACAATTTCACTGCATCATTCTTTTTTCTTTATGTATGTTTTTTAAATATTGCTTTTTCATTTAGTCAAGAGTAAATAAAACAATTTTGGGGAAAAAGAAACCCAAAACCAAACCCAAATATATGTGTGTGTGTGTGTGTGTGTGTGTGTGTGTGTGTATGCATATATATGTGTGTATATATATATATATACATATATATATACACACACACACATACATATATATAAATACATTTATACATGTGTATATAAATGCGTATAAATACATATAAATGTATATAAATATATTTATACATTTAAACCTATTTCCATCCAAAATTGAATATATTTACATTGACAAGAGATATGTATGACATTCTATTTTCCTACAGACATGCTATTTCAAGGCATTGTAGCTTTAAATTCTGTTTGTCAATCATACAAATAATATAGTTTTTTATTGTAATTAGTATTCTTACTCTAGTATGATATCTCAGCATAGATCTGTTCTTATTAAGTTGCTCATTCTGATTAGAAAGTTTCTATACTGATTTTAAATATTTCAAATATCACCTTCGATTACTGGTTTTTGAAGTTGAATTTACTTTTCTATTGGTACTTTCATTATCTTACTGATTTATTTTTTAAAACTTTTAATTTTTAATGATGTTAAAGCATTAAATAGATTATAAAATAGATATTGCATATTTGCTTATTTTATTCACTGTTTATAAAAATAAACAGAATTCTGGGGTACCTGGGTGGCTCAGTTGGTTAAACATCTGCCTTCAGCTCAGGTTGTAATCCCAGGGTCCTGGGATCAAGTCCATATCAGGCTTCCCACTCAGCGGGGAGTCTACTTCTCCCTCTTCCTCTGTCTGCCACTGCCCCCTGCTCGAGTTCTCTCCCTCTCTTGTTCTCTTAACTAAATTAAAAAATAATAATAATAAAAATCTTTTAAAAAAGATAAATAGGGGCTCCTGGGTGGCTCAGTGTGTTAAAGCCTCTGCCTTTGACTCAGGTCATGTTCCCAAAGTTCTGGGATCGAGCCCCACATCAGGCTCTCTGCTCAGCAGGGAGCCTGCTTTCTCCTCTCTCTCTCTCTCTGCCTGCCTCTCTGCCTACTTGTGATCTCTATCTGTCAAATAAATAAATAAATAAATCTTTAAAAAAAAAAAAAAGATAAACAGAATGCCGGTTAATGTCTCTAGATGGTAGACTTTGTTAATTTGTTTAACTATATTTTATTAAAGTGAGCATAGTTAAAGAATATTATCTTGTAACTTAAAAAGTTTATTTGTCCTTATACATTGGAACATGACAGTCTCAGATTTCATCTTGTCCTAGAATTTTGATATGGTATTTAGTGTTGCCAGAAATATTAACTATGTTTCAGTCTTGTTTTCTTCCCAATGAAGTCAATGAAGATGGGGAGATGTAGTGAACAAATATGTCAAAACTCAAAGAAATACATTAAATGGATATACATATTATACTTCCTGTGACAACATAAATAATTTAATACACATCTTTGTGTCATGCTGAAAATCATGGGTTTTAAAAACTTTTGTGAAGGGAGATTGGATTAAAGAAAAACAAATTCTAAAATATTTGTATTTCTTACCTATACTTTGAAATAATTAACTCTGGTCTGCAACAGAATTAATGAGATAGTCCTTCATAACAATACACAAAAAAAGGGATCATTCAGTTGCAAAATTTAAAGAGACATTTTTGGGATGCCTAGGTGGCTCAGTTGGTTAAACATCTGCCTTCAGCTCAGTTCAGGAGCCCCTGCTCAGCAGGGAGCCTGTTTCTCCCTCTGCCTGCTGTTCCTCCTGCTTGTGCTCTCTCTCTCTCTCTCTCCCTGACAAACAAACAAACAAACAAACAAAAAAGATAAAAAATAAAGGAACACTTTTCCTTCCTAATCCCACAAATTAAAAAGAGAGTCTAACATTCAAGGCAGGTAGAAACTAAGCTTACATTCATTCAAGAAAACTAATTGTTCACATATGTTCCAAGAACAAGCACTGTTAGAATCAAATGCGGATTGCACAGGCCCACAAAAAAACAGTTTAAAAGGGATGCCAAATATAACCTTTCCTCTATACCACAAATCCTGTTGCTAACACCTTCCTTTGTGAAAAAGAGAACTGGACTGCATAAAGGTGTTTAACACTAAACTGTGAGCTGTCCAAATTTCACAGATACATGTGAATGTGTCACAAGTTTTTTATATGATTTCAGACCTTACTTGAATGTACTTTCTATACACACATAGCAAATCAAAGTCATAAGTTCTTATTGAGTAATTCTACCAATATTTCCTCCATAACCTTTTTTGAGTTCAAGCTTCTATTATCTAGTAGATACATGTTTTTCCTAGGGAAAAAATGTCTGTTCTTACATTGCAGACCTAGACGTATTACTGTAAACTAATACATTTCTAGAGTTTTGAAAGCAACACTTAACTACTTTGTGTTGTACCTTACAACAAAAACATATTGATTTGAACTACAGGGCAAACCATCCCCGCTGCATGATGACTGCCAAGATACTTGATGGATGCATCCGGCATTTATCGATACTCACTCTAATATGATTTTTCTTTCTTTATGAAACTCCCAAAATTTCTCTGCATTCAATTGAATAATAAATGGAACACATTGTATGCAGACCTTGTTCACTGTAGAATATTCTTGAATTCCATTTATTACTTTACTACTTTAAATTGAAAGTCAACATCATTTTATAGTTAAATGTTACCATGTATCCCACAATTCCATAGCTAAATGCAAATGTAAAATAAAGCAAGTGTATAAAAACAAAACCAAAAAGCGTTGTTCGGTCATCTGTCATTAAACTGAATCAGAGCTCAGGGCTATTTTATGTTATTGGAGGGAGGTGCTAATTAAATTATTTTCCTAACAAATTGTCTATAACTAGTAGTTTCATATTATAAATTTAATTAAAATTCTTCAGTTCAGAAAAATATCTTAATGCTTATTATGTTTCACTACTATGTCCACCACTGGGAAAATAAAGGTAAATTAACCTCAGTCTCTTCATTCAGGAAAGTATAAATGAGTTCAAGATACCTAAGCAATATACATATGCAACTTTCATAGAAGTTGATAATAAGGGGATGCCTGGGTGGCTCAGTCGGTTAAGCCGCTGCCTTTGGCTCAGGTCATAATCCCAGGGTCCTGGGGTAGAGTCCCAGATTGGGCTCCTTGCTTGGCAGGGATCCTGCTTCTCTCTCCGCCTCTGCCTGCCACTCTGCCAACTTGTGAGCTCTCTCTCTCTCTCTCTGACAAATAAATAAATAAAGTCTTTAAAAAAAAAAAAAGAAGTTGATAATAAGGACAAATAACACCCAAAATAAAGAGGGAGTTGATCTTCACTAATTTTCAACAATTCATGCCATTTAAAAAATAATATGGTTTTCTAGTTGTTCATAAATCACAACTGGCATATTATTGATCATAAATTTATATTACATGAAAACAATACAGAACACACTAATTTATATAATTACTATTGATAAATGAAAAATATGAGTATTGTATATATATTGAATCATCAAAGTTTTAAACTTAACTTTCTATATTAAAGTTGTTTTCAGGGGTGCCTGGGTGGCTCAGTGGGTTAAGCCTCTGCCTTCGGCTCAGGTCATGATCTCAAGGTCCTGGGATGGAGCCCTGCATCGGACTCTGTGCTCAGTGAGGAGCCTGCTTCCCTCTCTTTCTCTGACTGACTCTGCCTACTTGTGAGCTCTCGTTCTCTGTCAAATAAATAAATAAAATCTAAAGTTGTTTTCAGAGGTGGGACATTCAGTGCAAAAAAAAAAAGTGAGACTCCATGGTTTAGCTCAGATTTTATGATTTGAAATCTAAATCAGTTTTGTCATAAAACTATATTTTCTTCTCAGAGTTCAATTTTCCACAATGCCAATCTGATTTACAAACATTTGACTTTGATTTCAACTACTGAAGATGCTTCTTTCATAGATCAGTGATAAAGAGTTCTCTTGACTTTAGTTTTCTCTACTCAAACGTGTAAAAGGTCCTCATAAAGATAAACAAATGGAGAGGAGTTTGCATGCCCTTCCCAATATAAAGATTTTCCTTGTGAAATGACATCATTATTTCCCTCAATACCAAAGATTACTTTGCCGATTTGAAAAGAGTTTTCATGCAACCATCTGATTGAGACTTAAATGGTAACATTTCAGTTTCACACCCTGAAATGAGCTTAGATACAGTATTTTCAGAATTTTTCTTTGATAGGTATAACATTAAAAAACTTGTAGAAATGGTCAATGTAACATGTTACCAAAGAATTATTTAATGTGTACAGACCACTATTATTTTAAAGAAGCTAGAGGAAACTTAGTACTCAAATCCCTCAAGTATAATTACCAATATTATTTAAATAAAATTAAAACACATGAATGTAGTCTATTTTCTTGATATTTTACAAATTTATTCAAAGTAAGTGATAAATGGAAATGACCAATGACTTCTAAGTTTTACATCATTGTGTACAAAGGACTTGTGTGCTACAACTGTGCATTGTTGTCACTATATCAGTTAGGAAATTAACAGCACTTTCATAGCAGCTTATAAATACTGACTGCTCTGAGCCACACAATGACTGCTACCACTGCTTTGGCCCTTCCCTGGAGTCCCCTATAATTTACTAATTGAGGGAATCAATGCCTTACACAGAAGTCCTCAACTCCACCACCAAAATGTTATTGTCCATTCCTTTTTTTTTTTTTAAGACTTTATTTATTTATTTACTTATTTATTGAGAGTGTGAGCTGTGGGTGGGTCAGAAGGAGAGAGAGACTCTCAAGCAGATGCTGTGCTGAATGCAGAGCCCATCGTGGTGCTGGAACTCCTGACATTGAGACCATGACCTGAGCCAAAATCCAGAACTGGGTGCTAAACCAACTGAGCCATGCAAGTGCCCCAGTTAGTATCCATTCTAATTCTTAGATGCCCATTTTATATCAGGCTTTGTTAAATATTTTGGATTTATTTCTGGATTTACAGTATACTACTGTGATGAAGGAGAAAACATATTAGCAATCAAAAACATGCTTTTGGACTATTTTTCTACTTTTACACATGGCAGAATTAGAGTCCTGGCTTCCTCACCTATGGTAATGACCACAATTTCATTTATCATTCAAATTGTGAAAATGAAATTATTTGTATAAAATTATCTGGAAAATTGACCCTAAGTAAAAATTGATTACATCTGAAACTTCTTTAATATTTTTTTCTTATATCCTTCCTATATCTTTTAGTTTATATGAAATACTTTTTAGGCTTCTAGATGGGTCATGCAGAGCTGTTCCCAATAATCTGCTTATTGACCAAATACACACAATTTCTTATTTTGAAACACTGATCTAGTGATAAGGGTTCCATTATCATGAAGCATACAGTTTCATGGGGAAAAAAATCATAAAAGTAAATAGATTAATCACAAAACATGGTCAGTGAAAAGATCTACATTACAGCACACTCTTTCATTACTCTTACTACATTGCTTATCACACCAGTACTTTTCTACACCTAAATTTAAATCACCTCAAGCTAATGAAATATGGTAATTAAATTTAATAAATTGTTGTTTTAATAAAAGTGTAAAGGAGAAAAATCAGTGATGTTTGGATTGACCAAGAGATTAATCAAGGAGAACATACCACTTCAGAGAGATTCAGAAAACTGGCTCTCCTAATAATACAAAGAGGAGTCTAGAAGTTGAATGGCATAATGAACTCTGTTGCAAATTCTACTCACATAAGAAGGGTCTCTTCCACAGGATACAAAAAAAAAAACAAAAACAAAAAGCAAAAACAAACAAACAAACAAAAACCCAAAACCCAGAAACCAAAAAAACATTTTAGGGATGGATTAATTTCTTAGACTAATTATAAAATAACACTTCAAATCTTGTTTATATGATAGTGGATCTCAAAGGTGGAGCTTAAGCCTGTTGACTTTAAGCTTTTGATCTTTGTGCTAGTGAGTGTCACTAAATTAGTTTGGCCATATTCAACTTCCCTTTAATCCAATTTACTGCTCTGGTTGCTCCTAATCATATTTTAATTATATCTAAGTTTGGTCTTTGATCATGTCCCATTATGATGGGTCAGTAATTGGCCTTCTTTCCCTTTGAAAACTTGAACAACCCAGAATAAAGAGGAAAGCCGTCTTGAAACTAGGTGCCCAAACAAGGAAAGTTTTTGTTGCTTTTAGATTTGCAAATGGTACTGGTTCATAGAGGAAAACAGGAAACTATTCCTTACAGGTCTTCTAAACTGTCCTGTATAAAATTTATTAAGGTCTGCAACACTTTTTAGTCATTGATTTAAAGAATATCCATATAGATTGTAAGGATCCATTGGAAACAGATTTGCAGTTGTTTTGTTTTTCTTCAAGAGATAAAAAATGTCCTCATGATTTATGTTTTTTAAATTCAGCGTTTCATCATGGAGTTTCAGAAAAATTCTGTTTCATATATGTGTGCGTATGTATATATACATACAAGTACAGGTGTGCTTATATGTGTTTAATATTAACACCAATGTAAATTTTGTTTGTATATATGTTTGTGTGTCTATCTATATCCACACATATGTAAATACAGATATATAAATGCACATGTATATTTACAGTTATTTACATATATACTCATATATTTTGTTATATTGTCATATATATCATATTGGTAGATATAGGCAGTAGGTAAGTATGTGTCTACTTCTGCAACTTTTATTTTGTATAATATTCATAAGCCTTAAAACATTATGTAAATCTTGGAAAGTACCTGTAAACTTTGACAATTATGCACCCTATCTTATGTAAAAACCAATATACAAAAATTACAATAAATACCTAATATCCCAAAATACTTCTCAGTTATAATGACAAACATAACATTTTTTATTGCACTAAGTACTGTTGAAGACCTAAGTATGAATTTGTTTTTTATCTACTGTCAGTGGAATATTGAAAAAAGTCATAAATAGATTTACCGAACAGACTTAACAATATTGATTATTTCTGGAGCCATAACAATAAAAACTATCAAGGGTATGGATTTCAAAGAAATGCTTTTTAAATCAATAAAACCTCCAGTTGTCATATCCTTCTTCCTCAAAATAAGGTTAATAAATTCTAGTTTTCAAAAATCAATACTTATTTTGATGAAAGAAACACAGTTCTAGAGAAAATACAAATTTACAAAATTCTTAAACCAGTCAAGAATACAGTTAAGACATACCAAAGACTAGAAGCATATCTTGGAAGAATAGAATACATTATGGAATAGACATTGAATAACATTCCTCCAATTAAAATATTCTGACAATCTCTGGGTAAAAGTAACCAAAATCATTTACAAGTAGCTTTTTATTTTTATTTTTTAATCACAATGTAAAATCTGTGTAACATTGATATTTCAGGAATCATTTAAATTCTTATCAACACAGAATTACTCCATGTTCTTTCTGAGAAAAAAAAGTGTAATGAGCTTACTTATTTATATTTATTTTTTCGGTTGACATTTAATTTCAAATCAGAATTAATCATTAGAATACAGTCAATAATATGTTTCTTCTATGGAAAACAGTTCATAGTATAAAAAAGAGAATTTTTTTCTTAAAGATTTTATTTACTTATTTGACAGAGATCACAAGTAGGCAGAGAGGCAGGCAGAGAGAGAGAGGGAAGCAGGCTTCCCGCTGAGCAGAGAGCCCAATGTGGGGCTCGATCCCAGGACCCTGGGATCATGACCTGAGCTGAAGGTAGAAGCTTTAATCCACTGAGCCACCCAGGTGCCCCAAAGAGAATTTTAAGACTGGATGGTTGTCAGAGGGTCTGTGAATTCCCCTACACTATGTCCAAATTAAAGTATGTGAATTTGGGGGATGGGGTAAGGTCCAGAACTTTCCTCCCTGAAATTTATTTTTGGCTCTGTGACACTAAAATTGATTAATAAATAGTGACCTAGGCTCATATCCCAATTTATCATTAGTAAAATGTCTCCCATGAATACAAGTCCGCACACGTGCTGCCCCTCTGGCTGCCTGCACAAGAAGAGACTTGTCAAATACCTTTGACATACTGTGCATACTATACTTTTATCCTGAAGATTTCCTTTGTAACAATTTACACATTTGTTTTTCATCCTTTTTTGCCTTGAGCCTCTCTGGAGACTAGGGTTTAAAAATGCAAATTTGGCTATACCCTTTAGTAGGGACCCTAAAGAAGTGTCTATGTAAAGATACTTTGGGATCAGACCGAGAATGGTTGAATATCAAGATAGTTTCCACTCAATTAAATAGGCAATAGGGTCCCATTTCAGCTGAATCCAGCATCAGTGTGCAGAGGGAACCCCTAGGGAAGAGGCTTGTGCTAGCAAGAGCCCAGGAGGTTACTGTAACAATGGATATCCTCCGCTTTATTAAATCAATCACATCACATACAGATTTCAATATAAATATTTGAAACAGTATCTCCTGGGTGGTGAGGTTTTAGGTGGGTCAGTACATCCGGAGCCATGCATTCTATTCTTCTAAAGTTCTGCTGCATTTCACCAACACACACACTGCTTCTCTGTTCTGACAGCCTTAGTCACAATTTATCCCATGCTGTGAATGAAATACCTGTATCTCAATTTCATTTCTAGCCCCCAGTTTCCCAATTTTGAGATCATTTTCTCTTTTTATTGACTTTTAGAGTGGACAGAAGAATTTATTAGGATCAATTTTATCTATCGCTTTCAGAATCCTGTAACTTAAATAAGGTCATGAAAGGTTAATGCTCCTTTATTAAAATGAATAAGCCCAATTTCCTCAAACCTTTCTCTCAAATAACATCATTGATTCTGATACACTGTGCGCTGCACTCCCTCAAGGGTAATTACAGCTTTAAGTGGCTGTATGCCAACCGGTATTTTACAACATGTTCCAGCCATGTCCAGAATCATACAGATTGCTCTGGTTTAAATGTAATGGCTCTCATAGAGTCTCTACTATCTTTTTAGCCATGCCTTAGGCTTGAGGGTCATCGGTATTATATGAACTATAAAATAATTTTCTTCTGTCAAGGTCATTAGCTTTACACCCATTTAGGTGAAATTAGTAGGTTTGTCTGATCTGTCAGGATAGTAATTGTCTCTCCCTGAATAGTATACCGATTTACTTTTTATCTAACACAAAATTTTCATATGCTTTGTTGCTGCGTTCTTATGACTCAAGACACATTGTGAACGTGTCATTTTTCAAGTCATGAAATTTTTGTAAGTTCAAGTGTTTAATTGTAAATAATAGTTTAACAGTAAAACACAAAATAACATTAGATATCATTGTTAAGTCTATGAAAATAGGTCCAATTTAAAATAACATTGGAGAATTTATCATTCTGGAATTGGGTAAATATCCTTAGACATTATCTGAAGTCAACTGTTTTACAAGTTAAGACAGTAAAAGCTAGTAATAACATAGTAATAACAGTAGGAAGCATTTACTAGGTGTCCACAGTCTGTCAAAATAGCTCTCAAAATCATGCCACAATTCCTCCTCATGTTCCTCCTCAATGTAACTCAGCTTTAAATAACCATGAAATCATGTAAGATGAATGGCTAAAAGATGCAACTTGAGAAGACTTACTTTAACTGCCTCACACTCTACTGAGATCCATCCACATTTTGTTAAAGTCTCAGTTTAAATGTAACTGGGAATTTTTGTGACATGGCCAGAGCAATACGGTTACAGAAATCAGATTTGATTATGAAACTCTCCAGCTTATGGGCATAACATAACAATGAGTCAGGTTTTCTGTTCGTTAGCAAATATGTGTAGTAGAAAACTTGATAATGTTTTAAGAATGTTCTTCAATAATGTTCCTTAGGAAATACATGTAGTAGAAAAGTTGCTCAAGTTCAGATTTCAGAAAACTTTGGAACATTCCTTTTTTTTTTCTTTTTAAAAATTATTTATTATTATTTATTTATTTATTTTTATTTTTTTTAATCATTTTTTAATTTATTTTCAGCATAACAGTATTCATTGTTTTTGTACCACACCCAGTGCTCCATGCAATCCGTGCCCTCTCTAATACCCACCACCTGGTTCCCCCAACCTCCCACCCCCCCACCTCTTCAAACCCTTCAGTCTTAATAAAACATTAGCTGTCTCTCAGAACAGGATTTAAAACAGGTGTAAGAGTAAATAACTCAACTTTCTTTCAGTGTTAGACTAAGAAGCTGTTTTGCATATGTGAAAACTATTGGCCTTCAAATGTGCTTAAGCTATTAGAGAGATAAGAGATAAAATACAAGTAAAAAATAATAATACTTAGTTTGTTATTTTATTTACACTGAGTTTTTCCTACTTTGTATACCTTACCTTTTGGATCTAAAGAGAATAAAAGAAAAAGCAATACTATAGCTATCTGTTTAATATTTTATGGCCAAAGCAAACTTGCATTTTATTTTAGTTCACTGAGTTAAATAGCTTATTCCATAAAAGGGTGAATAATTTTTTAAAAAATACTGTATTTTGATATCCTTACGTTTTAAACCTCTAAAATGATTTCAAGGAAGATAGAAAAGGAGTTAGGAGAAATTAGGAAATGGTTGCAGAACAGTTGGTTAAGATGAGAATTAAAACTTAAAATATATGAATTGTAAATAGACACCACAGGAATGACATAATTGACACCTAAAGTCAGATTTTAGGACCATTATAAACAAACTTTGCCTGTTTCATTACCCTAATTTTATATATATATTTTTAAAGACTTTATTTATTTATTTGAAGAGCCTGAGTGGGGGAGGGGCAGAGGGAAAGGAAGAGAGAGCATCACTAACAGACTCCTCATTGAGTGTGGAGCCTGACACGGGGCTTGATCTCAAGACCCTGAGATCATAACCTGAGGTAAAACCAAGAGTCAGACGCTCAACCGACTAAGCCACCCACATGTCCTTATAATTTTATATTTCTTTACTGGAGGCAAAGTTTCTCATTTCCCAATTTAATATAAATCTTAAATTGAGAGAGTATTTTGATAAAAATATAAGCCCAGGGACGCCTGGGTGGCTCAGTTGGTTAAGCAGCTGCCTTCGGCTCAGGTCATGATCCCAGTGTCCTGGGATCGAGTCCCACATCGGGCTCCTTGCTCATCAGGGAGCCTGCTTCTCCCTCTGCCTCTGCCTGCCATTCTGTCTGCCTGTGCTTGCTCTCTCTCCCTCTCTCTCTCTCTGACAAATAAATAAATAAAATCTTTAAAAAAAAAATATAAGCCCAATGTGCATTATTAATGTCAATTACTTTATTGCAAGAAGCATTGGAAAGAACATTTTAAACTAGATAACTGAGGAAAAGAGCCCATTAAAAAAAAAAAAGGCATTATTCAATTAACCGTTCATAGTGACAAGATATGGAAAGAGTGAAACTAACTGTGTGATGTCACAGTTTTTGCTGGCACCAGCTTTAAAATGTGAACTTGATATTGTACTCCATGCCATTCTGTTTCTGCATCACATGAGATGCTTCTTTTTTTTAAGAATTTGTGTTAAGGGGCTCAGTTGGTTAAGCATTTGCCTTTGGCTCAGGTTATGATCCCAGGGTCCTGGGACAGAGCCCCACATAGCAGGGAGTGCTTCTCCCTCTCTCTGGCTTGTGCTTGCTCTCTCTCTCTCCCTCTCTCTTAAATAAATAAATAAATAAATAAAGAAAATCTTTGGGGCACCTGGATGGCTCAGTCATAAAAATCTGCCTTCGGTTCAGATCATGATCCCGGGGTCCTGGGATGGAGCCTTGTGTCCAGCCCTGCTGGACGGGAAGCCTGCTTCTCCTCCCACTCCCCCTGCTTGTGTTCCCACTCTCACTATTTTCTCTTTGTCAAATAAATAAATAAAATCTTTAAAAGAAAAAAAAATGTGTTAAATACAGTAGACCCATCTCCTGACATGTCTCTTTTCCCCATAGAAGAACAAACTAAACATGAGGTTTGGCTACACCTAGAAATCAAGAAGTATTTAGACTTCATTCAAGTATCTACACAATTTAACTACAAATATGCTTTCCATTTCCTGTTAAGAGTATGCCTTCTCTGTGATTAACAGAAAAGATCAGGGTTTCTGTTAGGTTCATTCAAAACCTTTTCAATTTACTGGTGTCTGTCTGCATGTGTCATGGACCATTATTTTTATTTTGCTAATCATCACCAAAACTCCTGGAGAGTCTTCTCATAATAAAGATGTCCTATTACCTGCTCATAAATGTCCTCAACTTCACTGAATTGTTATGAGGATTAAAGACATAAATGCAGATCCCTAATTCAGTACTGAGCACACGACTGGATATTATTATTTATAATCTTACTCTTTTATTTTTCCTAAGTCCACTTTTCTGAGGAAGAATATTTCTATTTAGAATTGTGAAAAGGTCCACATATCATTCAGTAAATATCACCCATTATCTAACAGATGAGCATTGCTCAAAAATTTTAACTTCCCTCAGCAAACATTTTCTCATATCTGAGATACTTAAAAGCAAAGGTGATCATCACGACAGAGTTCAACAGTGTTCGGCATCAGAAGTGTCCCGATGACTAATGAGGACGATGGCACAGGATAGAAGATATGAGGGGAAGGAGTATATTCTGTAATGGGACTAAGCTGAAGAAGTCCAAACCCCAGGCTGGTGTGCACATTCCACATTTCCTTCCAGACCTCTAAATGGAGGTAATTTGTAGTATGCTTATTTATTTCTGTTCTAATTGCCCATTAGGTAATTCTCCAGTTATTAAGGTTTTAAGCATTGTTTTAGCTGCACCCTACAGAGTTTGATATGCTCGATTTTCTTTTTCATTCAACTCAACATAATTTCGAATTTTCCTTGTGATTTCTGCTTTGATTCTTACTTATTGAAAAAAGTATTACTTAATTTCCAAATATTTGGATATTTTCCAAACATTTTTGTTGTTAATAAATTCTTTTTTTGTTGTTGTTGTTAATAAATTCTAATTTAATTCCATTAGAATTGGAACATATACTTGTATAACCTCAATATTTTTGTATTTGAGGCTTGGTTTATGGCCCAGATTATGTTCTATCTTGATAAATCCTCTACTTAATTTTAAATGTGTATTCAACAGTTTTTTGAATATAAATTTGATCTCATTGGTTCATAATGTTATTCAACTCTTTTGTATCTTACTAACTACTGGTTCTATCTATCATCGTGTTGAAATCTACAATAATAATTACATATTTGCATATTTTTTCTTTCATTTTTTTCAGTGTTTTATTCACATTTTTCAAAGCTCTTATATTATGTGTTTTATTTAGGATTTTTATGTTCTTGAAGAATTGAACCATTTATCATTGGGGATTGTCTTTCACTATTAGTTACTATATTCCATGTTTTAAGGTCTACTTGATATTAATATAACTGTTCCAGCTCATTTTTGATCATTGTTTCCATGGTATATCTTTTTAGATCTTTATATATTTTTATATGTTTCCCCACACTTATTCTGGGGTTCCGATGACATTTTTATCCAATAGTGGTTGACACTGTGTTCTCTTGTTCTTCAATTCTTCCTTTTCTGTGATTCATTTTGCAAAAGTTTTATTGTTAGAACCTCAAATTCTCTGATCTTTTTTTCTGGATTGTCTAGTCTTCTATGCTTATTCAACAAACATATTTTTAATTTTAGTTATTATACATTACCCTAGAAGTACAATGTAGGTATTTTTATAACTTCCATTTTACTCCTCACTATGTTCATATTTCCTTTCACATCCTTCCTTGAGCCTATGCCAAATATTATATTAGATATTTCAAAATCCTTGTCTGCTAATCCTATCAATTCTGTCATTCTTTGCTATGTTTCTGTTGTCTGATATTTCTGCTTGGTAGAGATCACAAAAAGATTTTTCTGTATCTTCATTTTGAATTTAACTGAATCTTGAATTTTGTTTATTTCTTTGGGGAGTTTATATTTTATTTCCATCATTCATTTAAGTTAGTTTCAAGTTAGTTTTACCCTTTCAAGAGTTGTTTTGAACTTGTTTTAAAAGTATATGTAAGGGTCCCTGGGTGGTTCAGTTGGTTGAGCATCCAATTCTTGGTTTTGGCTCAGATCAGGATCTCAGGGTTGTGAGATGGAGCCCTGCTTCAGGCTCTGCCCTCAAGGAAGAGTCTGCTTGTCCCTCTCCCTTTGCCCCTTCCCACGGTGCTCTCTTGCTGTCTCTCTCAAATAAATAAATAAATAAATGTTTTCTAAAAAGCATATATAAAATAACTTTACTTCAAAATAATTTTAAAATACTATTATCTTTTATGATGTATTTTCTAAATTTCCCACAACAAAGTGTTATCTCTCTTCCTTTGGATTCCTAATGCCTATCACATTTAGAAGGTTTAAAAGCTGAAATAAATTATACTGGTAATTGTAGGCAGATAACAAAACAACCTGAAAAAGATGAATTGAAATGATGAACATAGAATCAAGCTATTCTATCTAGTTCCAAGTTAAAATTCTATTTAATTGATCAATTTCTTTGGATTCTTTTGATCCTATCATGTATCTGAGTTATTTACCTATTGTTCTTAATACTTCCATTTCTTTATATGTCACCTCCCCCAACTTATATGCAAAATGATTTGTAAGGGTGTGGAAGTTTGAGATAATAATACATTTTTAAAGTTTTTATCATTTATATCATTGGAACCAGACACTTTCTGATGCCATTCTTTCCAAGGGAATGAAGGCACGTTGGTTGACCTAACTAAGTTAAGAGGATGGAGAAGCTTTAGCAAGTATGGTTTAGATAAAAAAAACTATTGTCAAAACTGTATGAATTTTATCCACATTTTCTCATTGAATTGAAAAATATATAATTATTGTATATGTATGTGCTTGTAATATACACATACACACACCTCTTCTTTAAAAATAAAAACTAGATTTTAGCTTTCTGCCACAACATATTTAAGATGGTTTCTTATGATGTTAAATTATATCTGTTTTATGACTGTAACTCATCAATATCTGTGACTTTGTATCTTGCATACGATGGATCTTATTTTCATGATTTATTTGTCATTCAGTTTTATTTTTCTGATTTTTTTTAAATCACTTGATATTTTCAATCAAATTCCTGAAGTGTGGAATGGAAGATGAAAATTAGAGCAATCAACCAGTCTCTCAAGATTACAAGAGCCCTTGGTGGTGAAGTGCATATTGCTTCTTTCAGGATTGTATTCAATGAGTCATGGAATGTTTCACTCCTTAGGGAACTAGCTTTGTCTCTGATTTAAGTGGTTATTAGAGTATCAGGTGAGCATCACTTCACATCTATAGTTCTGTTTTCATTTTATTTAACAGACAGCTTGGTTCATTCTGACACACAAGTACCTAACTGAACCCAAACACATACCTCAACAACATGGCTTAACCTCACCCGTTATCTAGTGAGTAATTCTGTATTCCTTCATGATGGAACATTTAAGAGGATTAGTGCCATATTCCATATGTATCTTTCAAGGGAACTCCCTTTCTCTATAAATCCACAATCTTATTCACACTGACATCTGGGCTAATGCCTTTCCTCCTCACTGCACCCTCTTTTTTCTAAGCGTACCACTCTTCAATGCACAGCCTGTTTCTTTCACCAAATTGGGTGGAAAGGGGAAGAGCAAAGATGTGGGAAATGAGGCTATGAGCTGAGAGAAAGATTAATACCAAGGTCCTTCTAAATCTCTTTTTCCCCTACAGAGCCTATCTAAGTCACTCCCATATGGCCTCTATATCCCGCATTGATTATCATACATCCATGCAGAGTGTTTGTAAAGGATTTTTGAACTGAGAAGCAGATTTATACCCAAATGCTTCAAATTTATCTGAGTTCCCTTTGTGGAACATACAGAAAATTGAAATAGATTAAATGACGTAGGTTAATATTGTGGTAACTTTGTGCAGCTCTTCTTTTCCTTCTCTATTCTGCTCCTCATGCCTTCTAATGTTGCTGAGACACAGGTAGTTCATATGATCCACGGCTATGCATAAATGAGTGAAAATAATTTTCAGCTTTCTAAAAGAAAATTAATGCCATCATCCCCAAACTGAGGTAAAAGACTTAACATAACAAAAGAAACAAAGTCATCAGATTCAAGGATAAGTCCTATGAGAAGGAAAAAAAAAAAGAAGAGCGACACAAAATTCTTGGTTTTAATGATATCAGTCTATGATACCACCTGGCCATGGTCAAACTTATTCTTCCTTTTTAAAAATTATATTACCATTTCTGTATATGTTGAGATTTTTTGAACTGGTCTGAAGTTATAACCAATGAATAAACTTGATTCTATAAGGAAATGTCTACCTAAGACGGGAATGAGTCAGCATCTGGGAAAAAAAAAAATAGTCTATCAATGCCTTTCACTCTTCCAACAAAGATGCTGACCATGCCCACCATTATCTCATCTTATATTATTTCTATCTTGCTATGGGCAGCAAATGGACTGTTGTCCATTCTAAGCAAATAAACCTGCAATTGTTTATGTATTCTGGGTGACTAAATTCTTTAGCTACAGTTTGTTGGACAGGATTGGACTCAGTCAGGGACGGCAGCATTTTTGCTATCAGGATTATGAATTGGCCATAGAATATTCTAGTTTAAGAGACTTTCGAAAATAAAATAAGATAAAGCAAAGGGATCAATAGCATACTTACTGTGATGAGCTTTGAGTAATGTATAAAATAGTTGAATATTACGTTGCTACCTAAAACTAATATAACCTTGTATTTTAATTATAATTCAATTCAAGAGAAATAGAGATAGAGAGAGACTTAGGAAAGTTTGTCAGCTAGCATAAACCTCAAAATGAACCTAAAAAAGTATTTACTTGTTTTACAATCATCTCTATGGCCTTAAGAGGTCAAAATTTAAATATACATGTGAAAAATAAATATAAATATATGTATATATAAATTATTATAAAATAGTTTTATAATAGTTTAGAATATTTAGAATTTAGGAATATTAATAAATCCTGTGTCAGGTGCTACTAGAAGACAGAATACAGAAAGAAAGAAACTTATGGAAATGATAAGTCCATGTGAAAAGAAAGAGAATTTCTTCAAGCATGATCTGGTGAGGAACAGTTCTTACCTGGCTCTAAAGGGGGGGATGGGGAGTCTTTCTGCTCTGTCAATATAGTGTAAATTGGGGTAACAAAATCAAAGAATGGATAGTTGGTAAGTATTAGTTCATACAACTGATTTTTTTTTTTTAAGATTTTATTTATTTGAGAGGAGGGAGAGTGTGTGCACACAAGTGAAGGTGGAGGGTAAGACCAAAGGGAGAGGGAGAAGGAGAAGCAGACTCCCCACTGATCAGGATGCCCTAAGAGGGGCTGATCTCAGGACTCTTGGGATCATGACCTGAGCCAAAGGCAGACACTTAACTGACTGAGTCACAAAGGAGCCAGCACATAACTCAATTTTAAGCTGAAAAGCCTTGGTATTTTTCAAAGTACCACTGGACCAAGAAAGAAGATGGGTCCAGAAAAAATGGATAAAACCAACAACAATAAAACATTCCTTTTAATTAGAGTTTGAGATAAAAGAATATCACCAGATTAATTTTCCTAAACAAACAAATGAAAAATTCTCTATGTCACTTATCTTGTTAAAAATCTTAAATATTCCCCATAGCCTACAGAACGGGGTGGGAGGAACCTTTGAGGTAACAGAGCCCCCACCTACCTTTCCAATCTTGTTTCACTATCAGGAAATGTTCATTCCCAGCCAGACTTGTTTCCTTATTTGTTCCAGGAGAGACAAACCATGCTCATTTCAGCTTATCAGAGTACCTGGCATGTAGTAGATGCTCAGTAGATGTTTGCTAATTCAACAAAAGCTCAAATGCTTTTAGGCCTGTACTCTATGCCTCACTCCTGGAACGCTCCTTCTTGCTGCTAAAAACCCAGCTACTCTCCAAAGCCTTGCTCCGTGTCCTCTACGTCCTCTCAACATCAGCATGAAGCTATAGTCTACATGAGTCTCCTTTCAGTTTCTAGACTTAAATCACTTCAGACCTTTATTGTTCCTTAAAGCTTTCCTCTTTATGTTCGTCTACTCCACCAAACGGGGAGTTTCTGAAGGAAGGCTGGATATTTTGAAGCAATGGGAAGCAAAGGGAAGGTTGTTGATCTGTGAACAGGCAGATCTAGTTTTGTGACTGGGGCCAAACACTATAGAAAACACTTAGAACAATACTTGCAACATAGTTTGCACAGCATAAGTACCTATTACCATGAATCATTTCACACCTTAGTTCTCTCACTTAGGAAATGGTAAGAATATTAATAAATCCTGTGTCATGTGAGTCTTTATGAAGATTAGAAATCATGTCTAAAGGGGGTGCCTGGGTGGTTCAGTCTGTTTAGCATCTGGCTCTTGATCTCAGCTCAGGTCTTGTTGTCAGGGTTGTGAGTTCAAGTTCTGCATTGGGCTTAGTGCTGGGTGTGAAGCCAACTAAATAATAAATAATAATAATATCTGAAACATCTCTATTTCCTTCCTTAGCACTCAGTAACTGCTTAATAACCATATGGCAGCTGTGATTATAAATCCTGAGACTGGGTGTCGAGAAGATGCTCCATAAAAGTTTAAGGAATAAGGTGGATGAACGAAGAGGGACATAGTCTAATATCAACTCAGGTGTCATGGCAAACATTTTTGGTCATTCATTCAACAAATATTTATTAAGGGCTTATCATTGTGTACTGGGCTTTGTTTTAGGTGCTGGAACACAACAGTAAAAGTAGTCCTTGCCCTGTGAAGTTTACCTTGTCAAGGAGAAGGCAGATAATAAACGTAGGAAATGACAGAGAAGTAAAAGCTTATAGGGTGTTAAGTGTTACAAAGGAAAAAAAAAAGGCAAGTAGAGGGCAAGCTAGTGGGTTCGGAAGGGGCTGTCTACAGAGGTGGCATTAGGTAGAGATTTGAATACTTAGAAGAGCTGAGTTTTGTGAAATGTCCTCATTACCAAGCAGTCTCTGGAGCTTTCCATGAGTCAGTCTCGAGTGCCAAGAGACCAGCATCACCCAAAATGCTACAGTCTGGCTCCCCTGGTCAAGTCACAAAAGCTATTGAACCAGTGATTCCAAACCTATTTTTATGCAACTGTTTGAATCGGCCCCAGGTAGAAGTAATGGATTACACCACACCGCCATTGGTCCTCTCTCCAGAAAGCTTAGATTGCCGTTCTCATCCAACAAAACTATCAGGGTGACTGAGTTAAACTTCTCCTTTTCCATAAAGTGGCTGCCAAAATACCTTCCTAGAGAGGAGAGAGAGAAAAAGCAAATAAGAACCAGTTGAATTAAACCAAGTAAAAAAGCCAATTTGAAAAAAAAAATAATAAAGAAAAAATAAATAAATAACCCTTCAAACAAAGAATTAGAGCAATTTCTAAGCCCAGGAGAGATTTCTTCTTTGATTTGGGACAATGGCACAAAATAAGCAAAAACTTTGCAGCGAAACCCCAAAATACCAAACATAAAATAGATCAGCATTTTACATTTACATTCTTAAATGAATCTTTATCATGATCTGCATACATCAGCCAAAAGACCAGAAAACCCCACAATGCATATTAAGGACACATATGATTTTTCTTCCTTAAACATGAAGTGGTTGTTTTCTGTCTTTTAGATATTCAGTAATCTTAATTATAGGTATCAGCATGTATACACACACATACATTTCTTTGCCTAGATTTTCAGAAGCCAGCTTTTCTTCTTGAGTGATAGACTATGTCATGTTAAATAAATTTGGGACTCTTGATGGGTCATCTTCTGAATAGTATGTATTCCAAGAATTCAAGAAAAAAAAAAAAACGCCTATGAGAGAATGATAACTTAGGTCAGCAAGGAGGAATAAAACTGAGTTTTTGATGGCTTCTTATATTTTCCTTCCACTCCCTGAAAATAGCCTGCATTCCTCTTTTCCCATGGTTAAAAATTAAGTATTCCTAGGGGCACCTGGGTGGTTCAGTGGGTAAAGCCTCTCCCCCCTCTTTCTGCCTACCTCTCTGCCTACTTGTGATCTCTGTCTGTCAAATAAATAAATAAAATCTTTTAAAAAATTAAGTATTCCTAAATGTTTTTAATAATCAACTGCTAATGTATATCTTAAAACTATTATTTTTTTTCAAGTCAGTTTCTTTTTCAGATCATACCATAAAGCACCACATAAAAGGCTGCATCAGGTCCAGCCATTACTACATGCTTGTTAATGATAGTCTGAAGAATAAACTATTGTGTTTATTTTACTCATTATTTTCCAAACAGTTTTGCAGCTGGCGAAAGGTAGCATGTAGAGTAATGTGTTGGTTATATTTGCCAATGATGAAATCATAATCCTTGGGCTTATAGGTAATTTCTGCCATTTAACAGGTGTGTGTGGCCTTGGAAATTTACTTCATCTCTGCATACTTGAGAGTTAAAGGAGAAAACAACCATATGCACATCCTAAGGTTTTTAAGATTCAATGAGTTAATAGTTAATACATATAAAATAACTAGAAGTGTTCCCTATTGTTGTTTTTATCTGATTATATCCAAGAACTTCTTAAGCAGTAGATAAGAAAGATTGTATCAAGCCTTCTTTCTGAGGAAGAAATAGTTATAGTTAAAATAAGGATCTCTTATTAATAGCGTTGGAGGAGTTGGTTTCTAATATTCCTACACTTCATGTTGTTTAAGAATTGGCTAGTCATGGACTTAAGTTTTTGCTTGGTCCTAGCAAAAATTTGCTTAATCTTGTTGACTTTAGATAGTTGGGATAGTCTTGATATCTTGTAATATTCCAGTCTAATGACCAATACCGGTGATAATAGTAATCAATCCTAGAACACTGACTTGTTTTAGTTGAAAGCAGCTCCACGTAATGGTGAGTA
The DNA here is from genome assembly GCF_002288905.1 of Enhydra lutris kenyoni. Classification (NCBI taxonomy): domain Eukaryota; kingdom Metazoa; phylum Chordata; class Mammalia; order Carnivora; family Mustelidae; genus Enhydra; species Enhydra lutris. The sequence goes on along the minus strand of NW_019154105.1, from coordinate 45,336,080 downwards.
AAAAAGCTAAAGCTTCTGGGAAAGACACTAATAAAATCTCTTTCCTGACATGCAACCATCCTCATGTAGAACAGAGATCAAAAGTTAGATATGCTCTCTCTTGTCACTCTTGGCAGCTCCAATTTCTCACCTCTTCACCCTGTGAGCTGTAACACAACATTGTTGATAAACAGTTTCCTCATTTCTGAAGGCTTTATATTGGAATGGCATGTCTGGTTCAGTCCTTTCAGAAAGTTAATACTTTGTTTGACTTGGGCTTCTACATGTTCTCTGACTGTGTCACTTTTGCCTACAGCACACAGTCACCTCTCTTCAACTCATCATCAGCTGGCTCGCTGCTTAGTTTCCTGCTGTCATTCCTCGCATGGCCCTGTTAAACAAAACTGTTTTTCCTTTTCTTCTCTTTTCTTTCTTTTTTTTTTTAAATGATATCTTCAATGTGAATGATATCAGTGGGAGAAGCTTATCTTGTCGTTCTATATTATATCCTGAAAGAAGTAAGAACTGTTAAAAATTTCTACAAATATCCATTCAACTATCTTCACCATATTCAAAAAAATGTGCAATGGGTCCTAATTCTTTTTAAACCTTTAGATGCTCTTATCATTGATGTTATACTTCAAATTTTGGGATATTGATTACACATACTTCACACTCAATAATTGTTCCATACATTTTGAGTGTTTGATTAATTTTCTTGAAAGAAAGAAAAAGGAAGGAAGGAAGGAAGGAAGGAAGGAAAGAAATTTCCCCCATACAACAGAGTGACCAAATCAGAAATGACCAAAATATATGTTGTTTTCTGGGGCGCCTGAGTGGTTCAGTGGTTTAAAGCCTCTGCCTTCTGCTCAGGTCCTGATCCCAGAGTCCTGGGACTGTGCCCTGAATTGGACTCTCTGCTCAGCAGGGAGCCTGCTTCTCCTTTTCTCTCTCTGCCTGCCTCTTTGCCTACTTGTGATCTTTGTCTGTCAAATAATTAAAATCTAAAAAAAAAAATGTAAATATATAAAATCTAAAAATATATAATTATATATATAAAGTATATATATGTGTGTATATATATATGCATTCATTTTTTTTTAAACCATCAGTTTTTGTTTGCCTACTAGTATTATGTTGGTAGTAGCATTTTTCTAATTGGTGAAGAGGCATACATAGGGAACTCACTTTTCAATTCTCCCATTTACATGATCTGACCTTGCCCCAGTTTTCAGAATCAGTGAGAGAAATTTACAGATCTGCAGTAAGTATCACGTTACTCTAGCTATTTAATATGCAAATTTTATTTCTCAGTTCTGATAAATGGACTGCTGCCTCCTTCCTGAACTATTTTGCACTGTGGCACACCTGTTCTAATAGCTGTTTTTTGGATAGATACCAGTGCATGTCCATTCAGATAATCTTTAAAACCCCAGTGGCCACCCCATGACAACAGAGGCCCGTTCTTTCTTTTTCTTTCTTTCTTTCTTTCTTTCTTTTTTTAAATTTTATTTATTTATTTGACAGAAAGAGACAGCTAGAGGTGAAACACAAGTAGGGGGAGTGGGAGAGGGAAATGCCCAGCTCTTCCCTGAGCAGGAAGCCTGATGCAGAGCTTAATCCCAGGACCCTGAGATCATGACCTGAGCCCAAGGCAGCCGCTTAATGACTGAGCCACCCAGGGGCCACCTGGTCCTTTCTGAATTATGCCAATCTCCCTCTCAAAGCTTGAACTCACCCCCAAATATGTTTTCATTTCTTCAATATACATTTTGAGATAGCAAACAGTTGAAGATTTTTCTCCCCTGCCCAAATTGTGTGGTTGGCATTCTCCTCGAATATTCTATTCTAGCTAGAGCCAATGAACCATGCAAAGTGGAGCTTAATCCATGACAAATACCCAACATTCTTTTCTTGCAAAGCTGATTCTATAAAATAAAAAGTTAAATTAAGAGACACATTATTACATTAAAAAAAAAAGAGGATTCAGCAAGAGCTCTAAAAGCATTATAGACAAAGAAGCAAGGAAAGAGAAGGACAAAAGACATGATTTTTTTTAAATTCTGGAGGGCATCAAAAGATGCATTGTCGCCTGTCCTGATAGATTGACTTAGGAAGAAGAAAATTCTGGATGTAAGGAGCAACAATTATGAAAATATTGATAAAGGAGAAAGCAAGCAAATTTTATAATAATAAGTATAGTGGGTTTATCTGAATGTTGTGCAGTAGATGGAGATTTCTGTTTAAACTAAGACTTGAAATATAAGTTGAGGGCCAATTTGGGGGTCATTCTGCATAAAAGGCCAATTTTAATTTGAAACCACAGGTTAGTTGTTTTCTTCTTTCCCTCATTCATAAACGAAATCTAGCATAGGAGAATTTTCAAAAATGTAGACAGAAATAGACTACTGGTTGAGCCAGAAGTATAAGTCTATTTGGATCACCTTATGTCCTTTGAGATCCATGATGGTTTCACAGAGATGTGTTTGATAACCATGACATTAGTATTTGGAGGTTTTCAAGGGATTCTGAGAAAAGACCTGTGGGCAATAGCTCTTTTCTTTTCTCTTCTTTCTTTCTTTTTTTTTTTTGTTCCCTCTTCTTTTCTATTCTTTCCCCTAGGCTTGCCTTGCCTTGCCTTTCCCTTCCCTTCCTTTCTTTTCTTTCCTTTCCCTTTCCTTCCTTCCTTTTTTTTTTCTTTTCCTCTCCTCTCCTTTCCTCTCCTATCTTCTCTTCTACCCTTCCCTCCATCCTTCCCTTTCCTCTTTTCTTTCCTTTTCTTTCCTTTCTTTTTTCTTTAATGTTTGCAGCAGAAATGTCAGGAATAAAACAAGGCTGTGTCATCATGAAAGATCAAAGGCCATCCTGACCTTTGAGTATAGACCAATTCTTTATACCTGCCTTTGCAGCCAAGGCAAAGAAGTCTCTGTACAATGTTCAGAAATAACAATATAACAATTTAACAGTATAACAGTATAACAATTTCAATCACAGTATTTCAAGAGGGGTGTTTACTGCGGCTCTTAAAATATTTGAACACTGGAGCCCAGGCTCTTCATAGCATAAAATGTACCTATTATACAGTGCTGCCCCACTCAACAGAAAATGAATGAAATAGAATGCCAGCAGATCTGATGTAACTGATCGATTCATTAAGCAATAGCTTTATTATCACCATAAGTGTCTTTGCAATACCCCTTTACAATTACTCCCTCTGTGCTGCCAGAACACAAATTTGTAATTTCATTAGTATTCTTAGGTGAAAAATAATATACCCACACATAAACATAGGTTAAATACGTGTTCAAATAAAATACATAATTGAATAGGGCAATAAACATAATCATTATTCTTAAAATTGTGAGGATAATTTGAGAAGAGAGGGTGGGTGGAGAAGCCAAAGAAGGAAGAGTTGAGGTCACTTATTTGAAACTGCAAGGGGATGGGGAAGAAATAGAGCACTTCATACAAAATATAATACCATCAGAAATGAATGGTTTTGTGTTTGTCTTATTCACAAAGGGAAAGGCATCAACTTTTCAATAGTTATCAAAGGAACATACTTAGACAAGAAGAAAAATCTTTTGTGCCAGTTCTGCATAAATATGTAAATAAATAAATAAAGATATGTATGTGCATATGTAGAGAGAGAAAGAGAAAGAGTCAGAGAGACAAAGATGCAGAGAAAGACAGAGACAGAAAAACAAATAGAGACAGAGACCAAGAGACAGAGAGATAGATGGAGAGAAGGATTGATTCTGACTCAGGACCAGTCCTGGACACTCATCTTTTAGTAACCAAGTTGTCTGTTTTCCTTCTGCCAATATTCATGAGTTAAATTTTGTCTTTTTAAGTAAAGTCTACTGTTACAAAACGTTAGTTTAATTCTTAGGTATTTTATTTATCTCTAGTCTGATTGGTAAAAAAACAAAACAACAACAACATCAAAAACCCAGAACATCCACTTGTTTTTTGTTTTGTTTTTGTTTTTTAGTCATCACATTTATTTTCTTAATTTTCTTCATCTTGGAAAATGTAGAGCATTGGTCCCTTTAATCTTGGGTCTGACATTTTATTCTCTGGTCCTGGATCCATGTGTTGTGGGAGCTTGGAGCTGTCATTTAGATCATTAATTGGTGATTTAACCTGATTCACCATCTCTGCTGACACAGTTCTACATGAATGATGAAATTTGTGGAAAATAATTTAAGAATTTCTCTGGACACTTTACATTTATTATTATTTATTTATTTTTAATAAAATGACTCTATGAGGTAGATATGATGGTTCTTTTTACAGTGTAGATACGGAAGTTACAGAGAGTGAGATTCCTCAGTTTCATCTTAACCATGGTTTGGAACCCTTGAGTCTATCAGAATCTAAGTAAGCAGCTGACCATGATGCATGTTACTTATCCAGGAACTGTATGACCTAGGGCAATGTATTTAATATCTATGACCTCAATTTCCTAATCTACAAAATGAGAATAAAAATATAATCTCTTAATTCAGTGGTTGTGAAAATTAAATGAGACAATGGGCAAAAAACATTTAATGCCAAGAACATAACAAGTCATTAATAAGCATTAATTTGGGGTCCCTGGGTGTCTCAGTCATTAAGCATCTGCCTGAATTCAACTCAGGTCACCATCCCAGAATCCTGGGATCTAGCCCTACATGGAGCCCCACATGGGCTCCCTGCTCAGCGGGAGGCCTGCTTCTCCCTCTTCCACTCCCCCTGCTTGTATTCCCTCTCTACTGTCTCCCTGTCAATTAAATAAATAAAATCTTAAAAAAAAAATTACTTGTTGATCTATCTTATTTAGGGTTAAATTGCAATATGGGCTCATGGAATATATTTTGAAGTATTCTAATCACAATATAAAAGTAAGGTAATGCCATGCAAAACAAAGCAATATTGCTAAACAGATGTTTCTAAGATCTGATTGAATCCTTAGGTGAATATTTGTTTTTTCCACTTTAGTTCCCTTCTACTCAGGAAAAAAAAAAACAAAACTGACTCTGTGGAAAAAATGTAGGAAATGTAGGAAATAAACACTTCTTAAAAAAGATTTTAAAACACTTTTTAAAAAATATTTTACTTATTTACTTGAGAGAGAGAGAGAGAGATAGCACAAACATGGGGTAGGAACTGGGGGAGAAGCAGACTTCCCACTCAATAGGGTGCTGGATCCGAGGACCTTGAGATTGTGACCTGAGCCAAAGGCAGACACTTAACCATCTGAGCCAGCCAGGCACCCCGGAAATAAACACTTTTTAAAAACAGGCAAGCAAACATACACTTTTAACCATGCAATGGTCAATTAAAAAAAAAAAAACAGTATTGTGTTTTGCAGTTTTGTCTTTGTAGCTCTATCCCTTTCCCCTTCATGGCCATTTAAGGAAGGAAAGACGGAAACTTTGTTTCTAAATGTTAGGGCTTTTAGAGCCATCATAAGAGAGGTAAAGGGCTTCTGTTCCAAGATTCATTTTATAATCTAGATGTTTTAACCTAGAGATCATCCCAAGAGATTTATAGTGTTCAGAGTTGGAAGCCTGTCAAAATAATTAAGATGACTTTCCACAGCTGAGTAAGTTATGCCTGGTAATTTGAAAGAAAGAGAAAAGCAGATCAACCCCGAGGAAGAGAATTTTCCCAAACTGGAAGGAGTGAAGAGGGCATATACTGAGTGTCTATTGATAATTTAGCACTAACTGCCAGGGATTTAGGAACATAAGCAAAAGTCATTTAGGGAAGAAAGTTAGCAGTGAGGTTGGCACTTTTTGGGTAGATCTTTAACTTCTTATTGTTGCTGTAACAGATTGGCACAGATTTAGTGGTTTAAAAATACACAACTTTATTGTAGAATAGTTGTGGAGGTGAGAAGTGTGACATGGGTCTCTTTGGGCTAAAATCAAGGTGTTGGCAAGGCTGTTTCCACTAGAAGATCTAGGGGAGAATCTCTTCCCTTGCCTTGTCCAGATTCTAGAGGCTGCCTCCATTACTTGGTTTATGGCCCCTCCTTAATCCTCAAAGCCAGCAGCATAGAATCACTCTCCCCTCCCCCACCATAGCCTCCTTTGTCTCACTCTCTGTCTCTCTCCCACCCTCACCTCTGATTCTCTCTAACTTTTTGGCCTCCTTATTCCATGATCAGGGCTCTTCTGAGTACCTTGGGTCCATCTGAATAATCCAGGTAATCTATTTTAAGATTGACTGATTAGAAGTTAGTTCAAGCTTAGTTCTCTCTTGAAATGCAACAAAACATATTCACATGGCCCAGGGAGTAGGACGTGGACATTTTGGGAGAGATCTTGGGAGAGGAATGTTATTCTGTCTATCACAATGGGAGGTTTGGGATTGGATGAGATGTTGCAATAATAGCCTTTTCTATTAAGAATAGCACATCAGGAAACTTCTCACTTTATCTTGAATCACTGAATCTTTGCACTTCTATAAAGAACAAAGAAAGAGAAGAAAGTCTTAAAAAGTTGATGGAAATTTTAGTATACTGGCTTCAATCCAGTATAATTTGCTGTAGAAAAAAATGACATCTCTTACTTGAAATATAATAACAACTCAAATCTGCTTATAAAGATTAAATTGTGACCTCAGCTTTGTCTTTAACTACTTCATAATTTACAGTACCTAGAAGAGGTTCTAAATTCATTTTATGGAATATCAAATTTTACAAGAATTGAGAAATTATTTTTGTTCTTGCAGTTTTAAGAATAAACTATGTTGGGATCTTCTATAAAAACTAGATTTGTTGTTGGTGTGCCTGGGTAGCTCAGGTCAAGTGGACACTCGGTAAAGTGTCCAACTCTTGATTTTGACTCAGGTCATGATCACAGGGCTGTGGGGTAGAGCCACGTGTCAAGTTCTGTGCTCAATGGGGAGTCTGCTTGAGATTCTCTATTTCCCTGTGCCCCTTCCCCCCAAAATAAATACATAAATTATTGAAAAAAAAGATGCCTCGAAACCATAACACAAAGGAAAATTTACTGAATATCTCTGTTTCACAGAGAAAATTGAGATTAAAAAAGATGAAGTATTAGTGCCATACTATTTTGATTACTACAGCTTTGTAGTATATCTTGAAATTTACAATTGTAATACTTCCAGCTTTGTTCTTTCTCAGGATTACTTTGGCTGTTCAGGGTCTTCCATGGTTTCATACAAATTTTGGTATTATTGTTCCAGTTTTGCCAATTGCTGTTGGTATTTTGATAGGAATTTCACTGAGTCTTTAGATTGCTTTGAGTAATAAGGACATTTGACAGTATTGGTATCTTTCCATTTGTTTGTGTCATCTTACATTTCATTGATCACTGTTTTATAGTTTTTAGAGGTACAAGTCTTTCTCCTCTTAGGTTAAATTTGTTCCTAGCTATTTTATTCTTTTGATGCAATTGTAAGGGGTGTGTGTGTGTATGTGTGTGTGTGCATGTGTTTTAATTTCTCTTTCTGGAACTTCATTAGTTTGTAGAAATGTTATCGATTTCTGGATGTTCATTTTATATCCTGTCCATTTACTGAATTTATATATTCTTGTTTTTTGATGGAATATTTAGTATTTTCTGTGTATAGTATCGTGTTATCTGTGTCTAGTGACAGTTTAACTTCTTCTTTACCAATATGGACACAGACTAGACACACCAGAATAAATCCTCATATATATGGTCAATTAATTTATGACAAAGGAGACAAGAATATACAATGAGGAAGTAGGAAAAACTTCCACACATGGTGCTGGGAAAACTGGACAGCTACATGTAAAAGAATGAAACCAGACTACTTTCTAACACCATACACAAAAATAAACTCAAAATGAATTAAAGACCTAAACTTGAGAGCTGAAATCATTAAGATCCTTGAAAAGAACATGCAGTAATTTCTCTGACCTTAGCCATAGCAATATTTTTCTAGATATGTTTCCTAAGGCAAGGGAAATAAAAGTAAAAAATAAACTGCTGGGACTACATCAAAATAAAAAGCTTTTGTATAGCAAAGGAAACAGCAACAAAGCAAAAGACAACCTATTGAATGGTAGAAGATATTTCAAATTGTATATCTGATAAGGGGTTAATATCTAAAATATATAAAGAGATCCTACAACTCAAAAGCAAAAATATAAACAATCTAATTTAAAAATGGGCATTTTTTCAAAAAGAACATACAGATGGCCAACAGACACATGAAAAGATGCTTAAAATCACTATCAGCAGGAAAATGAAAGTCAAAACCATGATGAGATATCACCTCATGCTTGTTAGAATGACTAAAATCAAGAAGACAAGGAACTACAAGTGCTGGTGAGTATGTGGAGAAAAAAAAACCTTTATGAATGGGATGAAAATTAGTACAACACCCTGGAAAACATTATAGAGGTTTCTCAATAAATTAATAATAGTAATACCATATGATCCATATTTCCACTATTGGGTATTTACCCAAGGAAAATGAAAAATGAAAATACTAATTTGAAAATATGTACCCCTATTTTATTGCAAAATTATTTTCAATAGCCAAGGCATGAAAGCAATGTAAGTACCCATTAGTAGATGAATAGAAAAGAGAATGTGAGGTATATACAGAATGGAATACTACACAGCCATAAAAAAGGATGAGCTCCTGTCATTTGAAACAACATGGATGGACTTAAAGGGCATTATGCTAAATGAAATAAGTCAGGCTAAGAAAGACAATACCATATGATTGCACTCATAAGTGGAATTTAAAAATGAATAAAAAGCAGAGTCAGAAGTATAAATACTGAGAACAAACCAATGGTTGACAGAAAGGAGGGGAGATTCAGGGCTCCAGTTACTGAACCAGTGAGTCACAGGAATAAAAAAAAACAGAGCATAAGGAATATGGTCAATGATACTGTAAGAGGGTTATAATGGAACAGATGGTAGCTATACTTGCAGAGAACATAATGTACAAACTTGTCAAATTACTAAGTTGTACACCTGAAACTAATGTAATATTGTGTGTCGATTATAATGAAAAAAGATGAAATACTTTCTTGAGATCAGTAAGTAGTAAATTGCAGAAATGGTATTCATTCACAATTTGTTTATAGTAAAACCCATATATTTAAATATGATACCAATATTTTCCCAAATCACCTCTTATGAGTAACATATAACAATTTCTTTTATAAAAACAAACAAACAAACAAATTCAAGCTTCATCTTTTAGAGAAGGCCCTCAGGTTGGGATCTAGGAATTTATATTTTATTTATCTATTATTTATTTGTATAAAGATTTTATTTATTTATTTATTTATTTGTTTGTTTGTTTGTTTGAGAGAGAGAGAGAGAGAGAGAGAGCAAGGGCAAGAGAGAGCATTAGCAGGGGGATGGGTAGAGGGAGTTGGAGAAGCAGACTCCCAGCTGAGCAGGGTTTCCATTGTGGGACTCGATCCCAGGACCCTGGGATCATGACCTGAGCCAAAGGTAGACACGTAACCAACTGAGCCACCCAGGCACCCCCAGGAATCTGTATTTTAACAATCACCTCTGGTATATATTATGTACAGCAGCTGAGATATTTTGCATTGTGCAATGCAGTCTCCCTGATTCCTAAAAAATTCAATTCTACCAAAATATGTCTCTGTGTAATTGCATTTAGAAGGGAAGCTATTATAGAATTATAAGATCTGAAAATTCTAGTTTTATCTACCATTTCTAATCTTTTTAAGCACCCAAATTCCAACTGGAAACCCCTATAAATTAAAGAAATTGGTTCACTCCACAGAGAGTGGTTGGCACTGGATAAAGGTGGTCATTCCAATTATGGTACCAAGGTGTTCTACAACGTGTTTAGTTTTTGATACATGGGATCTCCAACTAGCCACATCAAAGTTGCATGAAGCCCATTTTTTTTGTCTCTCTGATAGCCCTATTCCTGAGAGGCTACCAGCAGGCTGTCAATTTTACTATTTCCCCACTGTCATAGGCAATGTTGCATTGCCCACTAAGGAAAACAATCCCCAAACTACTAAAATTAATGTTCTCTTTACACTGCTGTCACAAATGAATGGATTTTCAAATAGAAATTATACAAGGAAAATTGCTTTCAGAACAAGACCACATTCTGCAAGAAAAATGTCAGGGCACTGTTTATTTGTCTGACCAATGCATAGGCTTCTAGAAAATAGAGTTTATTATAGGGAAGCATGATGGGTCTTTGACAGACACTGCAGCAAGAACACTGTTAGAACAATGTTGCTTGGTCAACACAAAGCAATTACATGTCAGAAAGACTAGTGTAGATGGAATGACATTCCTCTGTGAGCCCTGATTTTATGACTAAATTTTGAGGTATTTTAGTCTTTATCATCAAGTAAAATACAAGTGGATCGTTAAAGTATATTAATTACGCGTATCAAAATCCATGGGTATACAGTAACATACGTACTTCAAAATGTCAACAGCACATTTGTTTCTTCATGTAAAAATATGCTTTTTGAATATCAGTAGGAAAATAAATTTCATTGGCTTACAATTTTTGCAGTGTTCTTCTTTTTATCTATCTTACACATCCCCCTACCCCCACGCCAGTGACTAACCACATACACTTGTTTTGGGCTGATCTTCAAATCTTTGATAGGTTTTGTAAAATGTTAATCAGATATGAAGAGTAGAGGTCAGGAGAAAAAAGGACAGAGATTGTAAAAACATCATGTTTAAACTTTTGATGGAGTAGATATTTAGCTCTGTTTATAATTAATAATTGGTCCATTACCTAAGTAAGAATCTTCAGGATCACTTTCTTTTTATTTACCCTCTCACATATTCCATACATCTAATCCTATTTTAACACTTAAACATTCATTATGTGCCATTCACTGTGCTAAATCCTTCAAGTATTTTATTTTACTTCACCTTCACAAAGAACTGATGAGGGAATACCTTAGACTGAATGTTTTTGTCCTTCCAAAGTCTCTATGTTTAAATGTAATCCTTAGTGTGTTTGTATTTGGAAGTGGGGCATTTGGGTTCATGGCTGAACCCTCATGAATGAGATTAGTGCCTTTATAAAAGAGATACCAGAAAGCAACCTGCTCCTTCCACTATGTGAGGACACAGTGAAAAATGACCATTTATGCACCAAAAATGGGCTCTCACTGGACACTAAATCTGCCCTGCCTTGATCTTGGATTCTAGCCTTCAGAACTGTGAGAAATCAATTTCTTTTTTATAAGTTTTTTATAAGTCTAGTTTATGGTCTTTCTTTCGTTCTTTCTTTCTTTCTTTCTTTCTTCCTTTCTTCCTTTCTTTCTTTCTTGGAGAAAGACAGTGTGTGAGGGAAGTGGGGGTGGGGCAGAGGGAGAGGGAGAGAGAGAGAGAATCTTAAGCAGGCTCCATGTCTAGCATGGAGCCCAATGCAGTGCTCAAACTCAAGACCCTGAGATCATTACCTGAGCTGAAATTAAGAGTCTGACATTTAACTGACTGAGCCATTCAGGCACCCCTATGGTATTTCATTATGGCATCTTAAACTGTCTAAGACAAAGTCAGTTCTTATTATTACCCACAAAGAACATGAGATTTTGACTAGTCAAATAACTTAGTTTAAGGTCTCACAATTTATAAATGGCAAGGCAGCCCTCACTAAAATCATCTGCTCTTTTGTCTCTTATCAGTGATTAATTCTGGTGAAATCAACTTCCTTTGCATTTCTTGAATCCATTTTTCTATATCAACAAAGCTACTTTAGTTTGCTATTATCTTTCACTCAAATATTAACAACAAACTCTCACATGGTATTCCTGAATCCAGTCTTGTTTTTTTCCCATTCATTCATCCATTCATATCATTATAACTAGGTCACCTTTTCTGACAAAGAACTTTTATTTTGTTTTCTTTAAAAAGAAGGAAACTGAGTTATTACATTTAAGCCACCCTTCTTAGATTCTTGAATGACCTACCACCATCCTTAAGATGACCTCCATACTAATGAACTTTAGTTTACCTCTCCCTTTAAATATTAGATGAGGGGTAGCTTATGAGTTGCTATTATGAATCAACTTCTGTCTGACCACGAACTCTCTCACCAAGCCTACCTTCAAGTCAGTCACACACTTACTTAAAAGCAAAGTCTGAAATGAAGATCTCTGACCATAATGTGCCAGTAACTTGCTAAAAGTACTCTCAATAGATGCCAATATAAGGTGGGAAAAGTAAAACATGGAAGAGGAAGAAGTAATATAACAGTGAAAATTCAAATTCAGGGGCATTCTCACATAAATTATGCCTCAGATTTGTTGCTATCTGAGGAAAGACTATTGGACACTTCTCTAGCAACTCAATCATGGGCTAAAAACATTTGGAGAGGGAGATGTAAACTCCCAGAAATATCACATAAGCAGATCCACTGGCTCTAGGGAAGTTCTCCAAGCAGAATTGAAAGCATACACTTTGGGGGCAACACCTTCAGAAATCAAAGGAGAGGGACATATTAAGATTAAAAGTGAGACAGGGGATCTGAGAAGAACACCCAGAGTGACTAGATTAACCAGTTCCCGTCAAGGAATTATGCATAAATCCTTAACACAGGTGAAAATCTGTCTGGGAAACCTGCGTTTCTTTCATGTTGATATTATTTCCAATGAATTATTTGCACTTCATTCTATTTCTGTAGGTCCTTTCATTTTCCATTATTGTATTTGCTTATAATTGATTTTAAATGGTTGTTAATATATAATGGCTATGTACAGATAATTTACTGTGTAGGCCCCTTGTGGCCTTTCTTCTTAAAATTAATTTTTACTTTTTAAAATACCCATTGTAAGAAACGTTGAAAATGAACAAACAGGGAGTTAAAAAAAAATCATAAGAAGAATAGTAACAGAAAATCCATTACTATTTTGGGTTATACATTTATATGTAAGTGTGTATACATGCATGTAAGTGTGTATACATATGAACACAAAACTGAAGCACCAATCCTTATACTATGTTCAGGTGTTTTTTACAGTTATAAATTTATAACATAAAATACCCTATGTAAATTAAATTAAATTAATACATTGTTATAGTAGTTTATTTAGTGATTGCATAACATTCATCACTTAGGTATCTCATAATACATTTAACCAACACCTCAGGATAGTATGATAGCTTTGTAGTTAAGATTATTGATTTTTAATAAGACAGAAATCAAATCTAACAGCAAATCAATCAAACACCAAACAACAGTTTGGTGAAACCACTCAATCATTCAGTTCACCATTTTTAAAAATCATTGTTTTACCTAATCATTTTGTGTACGTGTGCATGTTGGAAAAAAGTTGCATCCCCTCCAATAAAGCTGTGTTGAGTGTGACTCAGGTTTAGGGCTGCCAATGGAAAGAGAAAGATGAAAAAGAAAGTGCTTTGTAATGTAATTGGAAAATAGAGCATTCTCAATACCTCTTGGCCATGAGTAGAGTGAGGTAGATGTTGAGGTAGTAGTTAAGAGTGAACTGCAACAAATACCAATCTAAAACAATACTGATATCTTTTCATGGCTATTTCCTTATGATGCCTTTTATAAAATGAATTTATAAATAAAACAGTATACTCAGTCTTAAGGCCTTTGATGTACATTGCCAGTTTTGGGGGGAACAAGTTGAATTAATTTACATGCTCATCAGTCACATACAAAAGAACTTTGTTACTCCCACATTGACAATATTGGGTGTTTTCTATTTCACAAAACTTGCAATTTGATAGAAGTAAGGTATGTCAATATTGTTTCTTTTTTTTTCTTTTTATGAATGCTTACTATTTAAAAACATTTGTGAATTCTAGCATATTCTATTTTTATGATTATATTTTTCTTAAAATTTTCAGATAGGAATTGCATAACATTTTTTTTTCCTGTAATAAATTTGCAAGTCCAGGGCACCTGAGTGGTTTAGTCAGTTAAGTGGTAGCCTTCAGTTCAAGTCATTGCCTCAGGATCCTGGGATGAAACCTCTGTCTCTGTTGGGTCCCTGTTCAGTAGGGAGTCTGCTTCTGCCTCTCCCTCTATATCCCCACCCTGACCTGCTTGTGCTCTCTTTCTCTCTCTCTCTCTCTCTCTCTCAAAAAAATAAATAAATAAATAAATAATAAATAAAATAGAATCTTGAAAAATAAATAATTAAATTTGCAAGTCATTTTCCAATTAATTTATTTGTCTTTAATTTTATAACTTTGCATTTATAGCTATTCATATTTAGAAGACCTTTTAGGTTTCCTAAAATCTTGTATTTTAATTATAAATTCTTTTCTTTTTCTCTGGTATTAAGAAATGTTCATTTATATATGACAGCAGAAATTCTTCTATACCTATATATTTTCTTATATTTTGGTTTAAAAACATAGCTGGTACTATTCTATTTCTGACCTATATAATTTATTTAATTCATAAATATATGTGGACATATCATGGAGATCATTGAAAGTTTGCTTTCAAATACAGGTCTCAACATTTACTCACAACATTTATTTACTATACTCCTTTGTCAACTGGCTTCTGGCTTTAATGGACCAACTAGAGGCACTAGTAAGATGTAGGATGCTTCTTACAGATTCTCTGTTATTTTCTCTGGTTCTGTGCCTTTTAAGTAGAAAGAAAAGTTGTAAAGTCTGTAAGATTGGAAAGACATTTTTCTCTGTGTTCTGGTACTAATGTTTTTTTCATTTTTATATTTTAATTCCTTTGGTTATTGTACTTCATTTTAGGGTACCATCATTAACAGAAATCCTCTAATAGTATTTTAATGTTATGTTTAAGAGAGAGGTAGAAGATGGGAGTTTACCCATAGCTTTTACAGTGAGAAACTCATTTCTTTTCAATCTATAATACTAACATTTATAGTTTACCTTTACTCAAACATATTTAAGGTGACATGATGGTTATATTGATAGGAAACAAGCTAGGGTATATTTTAACCAGTGATCTGTAAGTTAAGTTCATGTTTTCTATTCTTAAAGTTAATTTTGTAAGTGATTTTTTTTTCCTATCTAAAAATACAACCATCCATTTAGACATCTAATTATTCTCAGCACAGATATTTAAAAGTTAAGGCTAGACAGACACTGAAAAGAAAGAAAAAATAGAAAATTCTGAGGAGGCACCAATGCTTACTGTATCAATTCAAATTGTATGCCAAGGGGTAAATGACAGTTGCAGCATTTTCTGAAGTAGATCATGTCATTTATTTATTTATTTATTTATTTTTACCTCAACAGAAACAATAGAGAAAAACAATGTGAGAGGCTGTTTCTACACAAAAACGTGAAGTGCTTAGGTCAGGCAGGGTTCACAGAGGGTGACAAACAAAACTCAAGATGCATTATTTAGTATACCTTATTTCAGTGTCCTCCCCATATGTTTAGAAGTGAATTCAGAGATTTCAAATTTTGACTTAATTTTATGCATACACCACACATTAGTAATAAAAAAAAAGGAAGATATATCTAAGTGGCTGCTTATTTCTAACTAATTCCTGAATTCTTCAATAATTTATGTGGATTGCTAATTAATGTAGCTGTTTCTTATCTCCTAGGATGACCAATCCATGTCATATGACACTGTTACTATTCCCAGGAGCTCAGAAAATAGTAGGGAAGACATGGTAGTAAGTAAGCAGTAAAACAAATACAAAAACAAAAAAATCAAAACTCAGATAAGGATAATGATAGGCAAAATATCTAATGTTTTAGTAACTTATAAGAAAAACACCTAATATAGCCAGCACCTGTGAAATTAGAGATGACTTTGCAAACCTGCTGACTTATATGAATTAACTTAATAAAAATGAATATATAGGTTTGCATAGGGTTAGAAGAAGCACACATTCAAGAAAGAGTAAATACCATGTGCATTCCCAAAAGAAGAATTGCTAATTATAAATAGAGCTTGAAATCTGAGAGTAAAAATAATATAGCGCCAATGCTGGGATATTAGTGCTGATGTTATCATGAAATACCTCATAAAAAATCATAATTGGTGTGGAAGATTTCACACAGTTGAATGACATGAAAACCTTTCCATTTTGGAAGAAACTCTCTCACTAAGAAAAATATGCAGACAAGACAGCAGAGTCATATGCCAGCAAATCTAATAAGATGAAACGAATACATTCCTAGAAACATACAACCTACCAAGACAGAATTACAAAGAAGTAGAAAACATGAATACATCAATAACACATGGGGAGATTGAATCCACAACCAAAAATTTCCCCCAAAATATAAACCCAGGACTAGATGGCTATGCTAGTGAATTCCATCAAATAGTTAAAGAATTAACACTAATCCTCAAATTCTTCCAAAAAACTGAAGAAGAGTAAATACCTCCAAACTCATTTTATAAGGCCAGCATTACCTTGATACCAACACCAAACAAGGGAATTATAAGAACGGGAATTTATAGGTTAAGATCTCTGATGAACACTTGCAAAATTCCTCAACAAAATACCAGCAAACCAAATTCAACATTACATTAAAAGGATAATACACCACGATTGAAAGCTATTTATTCCGGGGGTGCAAGGATTGTTCAACATCTGTAAATCATTAAGTGTGGTACACCACATTAACACAATGAACAATAAAAATTATATGATCATCTCAATAGAAGCAGAAAAGACATTTGATAAAATTCAGCATTCTTGGGGCTCAACAAATTGGGTTTAGAGGGAAGGTACCTCAATATAATCAAGACCATATATGACAACCCCACAACTAACATCATACTCAACAGCAGAAACTGAAATATTTTTCTCTAAGATCAACTACATGACAAGGATGTTCACTTTCACCACTTTTATTTGACATAGTACTGGAAGTCCTATCCAGAGCATTTAATCAATCAATAAACAAAAGGCACAAGAT
Organism: Enhydra lutris kenyoni; assembly: GCF_002288905.1. NCBI lineage: Eukaryota > Metazoa > Chordata > Mammalia > Carnivora > Mustelidae > Enhydra > Enhydra lutris. The sequence continues at coordinate 45,319,221 of NW_019154105.1, read as the reverse complement.
TTGAAAAAGAAGAAGTAAAACTGCCAGTAGCTCTGGAGAGAATTAGACAAGCTCAAGTAGTAGTAAGACTTCAGAATTGTTTTGGCTTTATCGAGGGAGGAAGAATTAAAAGTAAAAGACAAAGATGGAATCTTAGATTTTGCTAGGAATTTATGTAGAGAGGTAATTCCATATGATAGAGAATACAAAAGGAGAAAGTATTGGAGAAAAATATGCATAACAAATAAAATTTTGTATACCATATTTTTTTCTGCTAATTGAATAATCAAGGTCAGATGTCTAATGTGCTTAAGAAATAAAACAGATGCTGGAATACATTAATAAGGGTAAGTATACAAAATGACTGAATTCTTTTAAGAAAAATACCAGAAAGAATCCTAGAAATAAAAGAAGGTAGATTAATTAGCAGATGTATCTAGATGGCCTTAGAAATCTGATAGTTAGATCCAAATACATTACCCAGAAAGTTAAAAGAGAAAAAAATGGAATTGTGGGGAGAAAAATGATTAAACATGAAGGACAGAAGAAGAAGATGATCCAGAGGATACAATACATAACCTGACAAAGAAGTATAAATTTAAGCAACAAAGACTAATGAAACTTCCAGAAGTATTGAAGTAACCAATTATTTAATCCAGGAAATCCAACAAATAACAAACAGGATAGTCAAACAAACAATAAACCAACAGAGCTATGCATGGCTTAGGAGAACTACAGAATACCAGGGATTATAAATGAATGAATGAATGAACAAATGAAAAATCAATTAATCAAACTAAAAGTTACCAGAAAGAAAAGGTAGATAGATTATTAGATTATTTACAAATGAACGACAGCCTAATGGATAACGTCTCAATTACAGAAATAGAGGCCAGAACAGAGGAAGAATATTTTTGTCACATTGAGGGAAAAGAAATTTTCAAACTAGATTTCCATGAACAGCAAAACTATGTCTCATATATACAGGCAAAATAAATATTTTCAGAAAATAAAAACAGAGTTTATGGAGCTAAGAGAAAATCTTAAATTGTATCCTTTGGGCACATGAAAAATGATTCCGGATGGAAACCTGATATGCAAATAGGATCAGTGAACATAATGATAATGCTAAATATATCCACAGAAGTACTCAAGGAATGATAATATAAAACATAATAATATCAGCCTTTTTTTGGCAGTGAGGAGGCAGGATACAGAACAAAATACTAGACAATAGTTCAATAAAATTATTAAAAGTTGACAGAATAAAATTATTCTAAGTTATTTTTACTATCAACAAGGTAAGTAAAAATATTGGCAATTTTAAAGTTTAAGTATTCATGTTAAAATAGTTAGTGTTGTCAGGAGAATATTAGGTTCAGCATATTTAACTTCTAAAAAAAGTGAGAAGGATAGATGGAATGAGAGAAAAAGGGAGGGGGATCCTTCAATCTGTAAGAGTAAAAGATAAAAAAGAAGAGAAACTGGACAATGGAAAGCACATAATAAAAGTAGAAATAAAACTGAATGATATAGAAATTACAGTTAATGCAAATGTAATAACTTTTCCAATTTTATGAGTTAATGGTATCTCAACTCATGAAAATTTCAGGAGGGTTTGTTTATAAGTGGATAATTTAACACATTGTTTATTAATATAGGGAAGCAAAGGAATAGTGCAGTTTTGATACCTTGAATTTAATACCTTGAATTTGATACCTTGAATTAGTATCATTGGAAGAATTATTACTTTACCTCTAGGTCCAAAGGTTTAGGGATGGGGACAGTTAGGGTAGGGGAAAGGTTATGTTGGGGAGACCTTCTTGAGTGCAGGTCAGGGTTGTCTTTTAAAAGAAGGAAGCCAAGGGAATAAGTATCTTGACTTCATTCTCTTCATCCCTCTATGATCAACTTGGGCTCCCCAGTGGTTAACCCAAATAGAAGCCAGTAGTCAAAGGAGACTTTTTGTGGACTTCATAAAGATTATCCACCCAAGATGGAGGATGGAGGAGAAGATGAAAAGGCAAAAGTCCTTTGTGTCAATTTTTTAAAATGTTTAGTTAAATTTAATTTTTTAAATGTCATACTTATTTTTCTAGAATTATTAACTACCTCATTAGAAAATATTGCTTGAACATTTAAATAATTTTATTGATATGTATTACCACAAAAATATTAAAGCACATTTGTAGAAACCATCAAGTAACATATCAAATTATATCCATTTATTTGGAAATGCAGATATGGCTGAAAGTATTTCATGCCAAATGTGGTATGACTAACAATTAAAAGCAAAAATATCTCTTTGACCTTTGTGTTTCATAATTACTGGAAATAAAATAGTTTTCAAAAATCAGAGAGTCAATGAAAAACCACTTTGGCTAATTTCTAGAGTCCAGTGAATTCTTTTTCATCCAATGAATTATGTCAAGAATGTTACTTCCTTTGCTGTCTTTGATGCCTACCTTACTCCTGGTGCTGGATGAACTGATGAGAAATGCTACACAGGGCCTGGTAGTTGTGAGAGATGTAATGTCTGCTCTTGAGGGTGAGGTGAAATTATCTAAAACCATAGGATAACAATATTGTTGGGGATCAAAGAGAATAAAGGGAAAAAATTCCAAACCTGGTGAAGCTCAAGACATGATAAATATTAGAGTATAATGGAATGATGCCAAGTTATCTTTCAACAAATCTGGAATAATATCAACAGAAACTGAATCCCCACAAAGTATCCTTAGAAAAGATGATGGGTATACAAAACCCTTCAAGCAGGAGCACTTTGTGTTTCCAACATAAAGGTGCTTCTTTTTTTTTTTTTTTTTTTTTTTGGTCAGGAGAATCCTTCTCTATCAGAAGAGTTTTCTAATGTTAGACTAGTAACATTCACTTTCTTTTTCTTTACCTCATTATCCATGGAACAAGATTAGTTGAGAAAGCTTGAATTGTCTATACTTGTGTATTATTGGTTGGCTATATTCATAGCTTTAAACTTCAGTTTCATTGAACACCATGAGAAAAACCTTTTTGGAATTTAGTCATATCAATGTATGAAAACTCACTGGGAATTTCCGCAAGAACCAATTTACATAACACAGGAAGGGCTCTTATTCATTTGTAGACAAATGGCAATATTAAAACAATGCACATGCAATATTAAAACAATGCACATGTGTGCAAGCTGCTGCATGATATGGGACTATCAACCTCATTTTTCCTAAAAGACACATGAAGAACACCCAAAGATGATAATAATAGTGCATTTTTTCTTTAGTTAGTTCTCTGAATACATTTGGTTTTTGTATTAATTTGCTGGGGCTGCTTCTTGGTGGTTTAAACTGCAGAAATGTATTTTATCACAGTTCTGGAGGCTTGAAGTTCAAGATTAAGATGCCAGCAGATTTGGTGTTTCCGAGGCCTCTCTCCTTAGCTTAATGACAGCTGCCTTCTCATTGTGTACTCACATAATATTTCCTCTGTGCTTGCACATCATGATGCCTCTTCTTCTTCTCGTGAAGACACCACTGGATTAGGGCACTACCATTTTGACCTCATTTAACCATAATTATTTCTTTGAAAGGCCCTATCTCCACATATAATCACATTGGGAGTTAGTACTTCAACATGAATTTTGGAGGAATACAAATCAGTCTATAATACTTTTTAATATTTTTTTAAAATTTTAATCTCTATGACAAAGAGCTGACATAAGTTTTTTATAAGATGTAAAGACATGAAATATGTCTTTCCAATTTCTGTTGCCCAGGAAAAGAATATCTCATTTACCACAACCAATGATAATTGTGTACTAAACAAGGATATCTAGGACATTTCTGTTCAAAACATTAGACCATTTACATAGCTGGGCAAGAGAAACAGATTCTTTACTTTTACACACAGCTATTGGGGTACTTTCTTGAGGGTGATTTGTTTCTGCACTGCAGTCTTAGTGAAATTTGACTCTGCAATCTCTACCTGGAAATAGATCTCTCTAACTGGTTCAGGAGTCAGGATAAAAACAAAAGAAAACATACACAGACACAGACACACACACACACACACACACACACACACACAAAACTCTTATTGAAACAGTTGAATACACTCCAAAGTAAACTGGAGGGTTAAGGAGAACAGGAAAGTCTTAAGTGAAACCCAATGCTTTTGTTGTGGGTAAATCAGAAAGTTTTTCAACAGTCTGTGGGTATTTGTGTCTATACAATTTTCTCACTTTAATCTAAACCACCGTTATTTAATAAACACAGAAAGCACCCTCATCTTAGACCCTGCTTGTGACCACTTCTACTCTGTCCAGCAACCTGGTTTATTATTATCTCTGAAATGCAAAGCTTGGAACTGCATTTCTCAACTCTTAAAAGCCAGTTGGTTTCTACCACCAGGATGTCCACGATGCACCTGGCCAGCTTTCCCTCCTACCAGCTACCACCTGGCAGTCCCTTCATGCCCCACATGACCAACCCAAGTCCTGCCTCCATTTTAAGACCTTCAATCTGCATTATGTATGCAGTAGACACCTTTGAAAGTTAAAGACATGAGAAGTTGCCTTTGGGAAAAGATATAGTAAGTAAATACCCAAAAAGATCATGTATCTATAATAATCAGACAAAATAGACCTTATAGCCAAAAGCATTTCTAGAAATAACCAGGTTTACTCCATCCTAATAACAACTTTAATTGTCCAGGAACTATAAAAATTTACACTTGTATGCACTTATCTAGCCTCAAGATAGACAAGGTAAAAATAAAGTTTCAAAGGAAACTGACAAAGCACCATCAATATGGAGATTTTAGCACATTTTTTAGATAATTAATTGAAGAAGCAGTTCAACATCAATAAGGATACATATGAATTGGACTGTGCACATAACAGTTTTGAAAATAGGAACACATATAGAATATTGCACCCAATAATTGGAGAATATACATTAAATATATATGAAAAGAAAGTATTTCCTAGGAAAATCTACCTTTATCAAATAGTAAGATTGGGTTTGAACTGACAGTACTTTTTACTGCAAATGCAACTAGTTTGAAAATAAGATGAAAAAAGATATACTGCAATATGACTAAAAATCTACCAAAACAAAACAAAACAAAACAAAACCTTCCAAAAAGCCAAATTGCTATTTATACAAAGAATAAAATGTTGTTTTTTTACATTAGAAAACAGGTCATTGCAATTTGACAAGTTAATTTTTTAGAGGATAAAAATCACATGACCATTTTAATATATGCCATCTGAGTAAAATTTAAAGTGTATTTTCATTAATGATTAAAAAGTAAAATAGAACAAATAAGCAAGAAAACCTTTGTTATTTCACACAAAAATAAGTCTTCCCTTAATTGAAAAGAGGGAATTCTAAAGCTGAAATGCTAGAAATATACTTTTTAATATGTAGGACAAAGAATATCTGCTTACCACCTCTACTTATATTTAACTCACTGACTATCATATTAAGGCCAGAAAAGAAACAGGCTAGCCAATGAAAGACTATCACAACTCGGCCAAAAAACCCCACTATACTTCAAATTCCCAGATTACACCAATGGATTTTTTGTTCATAGCTATCATCCCAACTTTCCCTTCCTCTGTAAAAGAGCATTCTTCTCTTTTGTTCTGACATAGCTTGCTTGTTCCAGAATGTAATTCTCTGCTGTTCCTAAATAAACCCATTTTGGGGTAAAATAACTTGCAAGATTTTTTGTTGTTGTTGCTTTTTGTTTTTGTTTTTGTTTTTTTGTTTTAAGGTTAACATGTCTAATGAGAAAAACTAAGCTCATTAGCATGTTGTTTGATTGTTTATTAGTCAATTCTATCCTATCCTCTACATATATCTTCACTTTCTTTCCTCAATTTAATCTATTTGAGCCATTTTGATCTTTATTTGCAATGGTTTCCTGAAGGTACAATACTATCTGTTCATATTCTCATTTTTGTCTAGAATAAATATCTGCCATTTTCACCAAAAGGACAACTAAACCTATTTCCAGACTCTGGTGAAGGCTCCAGAAAACTTTTCCTTGTGTTCTAAACACCCATTCCTACCCAAACATCACCTTAGTGATCCTAGTCAGGATTTTGACATGCTGAAATTTGTGATCTCTGTCTCCATGAAAGCAAATGGATAAAGATATATTGAATAAGTAATTGAATGGATAGCTGACTAGTTTCTTTTTTTATTATTAAAAAAAAAAGGATCTGAAATGATCTGGCTGTTGAAGATGGACATATAAAAAGTTCATTTCATCTGAAATCAAGACTACATAAAAAGGTATAATAGGAATGGTAAAAATAAAATGATGTTGCAGAATGACCATGAAAAAAATAAATATTTTTGTGAATAAAATGCTATGATAAGGAGTGTAGAATCTAACTCATTGAGATTCTAGGTGGAGAAATAAAGAAAAAAATGGAGAATGGTATGGAAGCCTCAGTGAGGAGTCGGAAAGTCAGCTCCATACCTATTGGCTCAAACAGTATGAAAGAAAAGCAATTACGATTTGAGAGATTTGTAGGAAGTACGGTATCCTCAAGAGACTGTTTCTGAATAAGCAGAAAGAAGAATGGAATTTGAATATATGAAGAATTTTGCTGGTGAGGGACCATGAATTCCCCAAGATATGTGGGAGCATTTCAGTGATTCAGAGTAGGATAGAATATGGTGCCCAAAAGTTGGGGGGGGAAGTGCATAAAGATCTGAATGCATGTGCTGTTCCTTGTGGTGACTGTTAGAGCTACAAGGCATACTGCTATGAGTCCTAGTTGTTTCAGGGTAATAGAGGTGGTAAGACAGTGAATTGTGGTTAAAAGTAATAGTTTTCCTTTCAGGAGCACACAAAACTCAGATGCCTTCTTTCTAACATGGATAGCATAGACCCAATTCTGGATACAGAAAACCTCAAATCTCTTTCTGCGTTGCATGATTCTTCATATGCCACATTGCCTGTGCAAGCCTTAAGCTCCTCAACACTTTTGTGACTAGCTAATTATTCTGTTATTGGCAAAAAATTTTTTTCTGAAAATATTTTTGAAAATTCTGCATTCAACAATTTCCCTAAATAGCACCAAATGTCTTGAAGATGATTACAAAAACAAAGTGAAACAGACATATATGTATTGGACACTTAATGAGCCAGGCAATATGCTTAGTACTTTGAACTCATTACCATCCTAACACTTCTGTGAAGTAACAACTACTGTGATAATTTCCACTGGAAAAACTAAGACAGAAAGAAATGGAAATTTGCTCAAGTTCATTCAGCTATAAAATTTTGAAGAGGCATAATTCAAACTAGAGAGTTAACACTGTATCATGGTTTCTTAAATATTATTTATTTATTTATTTGACACAGATGTAGAGAGAGGGAGAGAGCAAGCACAAGTAGGGGGAGTGGCAGGCAGGGGAGAAGTAGGCTCACCACTGAGCAAGGAGCCAGATGCAGGACTTGATCCCAGGACCCTGGGATCGTGACCTTAGCCGAAGGCAGCCGCTTAATCAACTGAGCCACCCAGGCACCCCTATATCATGGTTTCCTAACACTATGATTTACTACTTCTATGATAGAACAAATATATATACCCAAAAAGTATCATTAACTGAAATGAGAATAAATGTACAAATTTTACTTTTGCTTTGTTGTAATTTACATATTTAAATCAAATCTTGGTCATAATTACATCCATTCTATTCACTTGATTCACCAAATAAATCCCAATATTCTGATTAAATTACTCTAAAATTGAGGCTTAATGTTAATGTTTTTTGTTTTGTTTTGTTTTTCAGGGTTTTGTTTTTGTTTTTTTTTTTGTTTTTTTTTTTGTCTCAATACATTATACAAATTGCTCTAGAAACATAGTGATGTATTGTCTAATTATGGACTATTATTCTAATTCACATTTTTAAACATTTTCAAAAGAAATATTAATGACTCCAGAAGCCTGCCAAGAGTGATATCCAGAAAGGTGATTCCCTACAGCAATTTATAACAGCTTAGCTATCCTTTCTTCTATTAATATTCTTAAATCTCTTTAGTTTTCAAGTACTTTCAAGGGTCATTATCCCACACCTTAGGGAATAGATGCATCTCAGAAAAACTGACTGTGAAGCAAATCTTTTCCCCCACAAGTCCTTCTTCTTCATTGGTTTCTTAAAGTGGGAAGGTGACTTCTAAAAGAAAGTGGTATGCACTTTTTTTTCCATATATATTTTCAATGAAAGTTTTAAAATGAATTGTTTTCAAACTTTTGGATTTTCTAAAAGACCAAACTTTCAATAATAATTTATAGGTACCAAAATAGAATAGTATTTTTAATTACTAAAAAGGAGACATAATAAATAACCTCTCTAATACACCAGAAACAAAAACTGCTAATATACTCATATTAAAATTCAAAAAAGAAAAAAATATTTAACACTGCCACATCAAAAAATAATATCAAAATAAACAAGTTTCCTACTCACACACAGTTAACCAAATCAGTTTTTCATATTTGTTCTCAGTCCTTGGTCCTTTGTCATGTATCAACATTGCCCTATGACTGATGTTCAGGAAATATTTTTTGTAATGTAAGTGAAACCACTATGTAAAATACTTTTTTCCAATAAATATGTTGTTTCTGCCATTGTCCTAATCCTTATTTTTTTATCCCTTACCTAATCTTCTATAAAAATATAAATTTGTCCAAAATATATATTCATAAGTCCCACATTTTTTCTCATCTTTCAATTTTTATCTAGTTAATTATGCCAATAGAACTAATTTACTTAGCCAAAACTTTTCTGTACCTGATCCATAAACTCATTTAACTAGATCTTTAGATTGCTGCTTCTGAGTTGTTATAACAAAATAGTATAAAAGTTTATTATATAAAACCATTTTAAGTGACATAAACATCTAATATTAAAGATACTATTTTATTCTCATAAAGCAGTGGTTCTCAAATATGTGATATAGGAGAATCATATGAATTAGGAATGTATCTGTATGTGATTTTCATGCGCCAAAATTCCTCCAGTTGACTTCTGTTATAAAGTTTTTTGGCAAGTCTGGTGAAAGGTTTTCCCTTTTGGATTGCATAATTTAAATTTTAATTCCAGATGAGTCACAGTACTAAAGAGTTAGTTAACTTTATAGTATTAATTTTCTCTTTCCCCTGAACTTTTGGTAGGGTGATTTTAATAAATATGATTAAGTGACTTACTTGCCTTACTTGTTCAATATAAATTTACCCACGGAAAATAATTTTAAAGATGTAGAATATTTTGTAATATACTCACGTGGCACTTAAAATGTAGTATTCTGTCTGTGAAAGCACATGATATTTATTTCTGTATGCACTTGAGAAAATGTTGTTACAATTCACTTGCTGAAATTTATAAACAAGAATGATTGATTCCTAGTACCTTGAGAAAAAAGAATATCAGTTACTAATGTTTTCCAGTAAGAACAAAACCAGAGACAGATTCGTGAGCAGCTAAAATGGAAAGGCACACTTTCATGAGGAATAAAAAGGCCTCACAAATCAATACTAGGATCCAAGCACTTAGAAAAATATTGGACAACATGAACTACAGATGGAAGCATTGCATAATTATTCAATTGGGGTCCTAGGAATTGAAGTAGACCTGGAAATAGAGCTCCCCTTGAATTAAAACCAGAGTGGCCCTGGATATAAAAGTCTGTGGAGTTTTCTCTCTATTCTTGTATATGTATGTTTTCTGCCCGGTTGGTACATGAACCCCTCTAAATCTGGTTCTCAAGCAGGGACAACTGAACAGTGTCTGCAGAGTTTTTTGGTTGTCATAACCGCAGAGGGGAGATGCTACTGGCATCTGGTGGGTAGAGGTCTGGAGTAGAGCTGAGCATCCTACAGTGAGCAGGACAATACCCCCCCCCAACAAGGAATGATCAACGCCAATAATTCTGAGGTTGAAAAACCATGCCCTAAACATTTTACCTACTAATATAGCTAAATAGTTAAATAATGTCCCAGAATACCTCATTTTCGTCTGCAAATGAAAAAGCTACTCCACTCGGTTGATTTCTACTTTTTTCAAAAGTTTTCTTTAGAAACTATATCACACAATATTTTATTTTCCATTAAATATATACTTAGATTTCATTTATATGAAGCTTAATCATCAATTTAAGGTACATGTTTTATAAGTCTCTGCTAGGAGCCAGCTCAAAGTATTTTGCATGTAGAGAAAATGGTGATTCAGGTAAATGGACTGCATAAGTAGTTCTCAGAGCCATTGCATTTAACAGTAACATGAAATGTGATCTTTCCTGTCTGTCTTTATTCACTCAGTATGCAAGTGAGCTGCACTGATGCTTATACGGGTACAAATAGTACGTTGCATTTTATTGTGAACATTAGCTCACTGTATAAGTATATCACAATTTGTCTATCAATTCTCCTATTGATGCAAAATTTAGGTTATTTTTTTAATTTTTGGCTGAAGAATAAAGATACAGGGGACATTCCTATATATATGTATTTACATGGACACATCTTTTCATTTCTTTTCAGGAAATATCTAGAAATGGAATTGCTATGTCTATAGTAAGTGTATGTTTAACTTGATAAAAAAAAAAAAAAACCTATCAATTGTTTACCAAAGTGGCTGTAGAATTTTGCCTTCCGCCAGCTATATATGAGAGCTCTTGTTGCTCTGTATCCTTTCCAGGTTCAGTATTAGTCATACTAATGGGTGAGTAGTGATATTGCATTGTGGTTTTAATTTGTTTTCCCCTAATGATTTGAACATTTTTTCCAGTGCTTGTAAGCCATTCATATTTTTTATATAAAATATATGTTCAACTTTTAGTCCATTTTAATTTTTTATTAGTCATTATTAAGCACTTACTATATTTTATATGGCCTTAATATAAGTTCTTTCTCAGATATATATGAGGGAAATATATTTTTCCAGCATGAAACATGTCTTTTCTTTTCCTTAATGATGTCTTTTTTAAAGCAGAAGAGTTTAATATTAATGGCATTCAATTTGTCTTCTTCTTTTTTTTTTTTTTCAGTTAGTGTTTTGGATGTCTTAATAAATTCCTGCCTAACCCAGGTCATCAAGTTGTTCCACATTTACTTCTAGAAGTTTTATCATTTCAAATTTAACTTCATGTCCATGACCTACTTGGACATCTCTGTATATGATTTGAGATGGTAGTCAAAATTACTTTTTCTTTTTTTTTTAATATTTACTTATTTTAGAGAGAGGGAAAGAGAGAGAGAGAGTTGGGGAGGAGCAGAGAGAGAGAATCTTCAAGCAGACTCCTTGCTGAGCAAGGAGCCCAAGGTGGGATTCAATTCCATGACTCAAAAGATCATGACCTGAGACAAAACCAAGAGTCAGATGGACAACTGACTGACCCACCCAGGCTCCCCCAAATTAGCATTTCTTAATACAGATTTCAGATTGTTCCGAAAATAGTGTTTAACATTCTTCATCAAGTCTTTGTTGGACACCTATATCAAATGTTGAATTTTCTCTTTTTCTTCATTTACTTATATGTTTATTCTTATAAGAATTTCATACTGTTATGATAGAGTATTGAAAATGAAATTATAAATGAGAGACTAAATTATAAAATTAAAAAAATTAAACCACTTTACTGATCTACGATTGGCATATAAAAGTTGTACATAGATAATATATGTAATTTGATGAGTTTAGAGATAAATTTATATTTACTAAATCATCACCATAATTTATGCCATAAATATATCTGTCGCCTCCAAAAGTTTCCACTAGCCCTCTTATTTGTGTATGTGTGTGACAAGAACACTTAATGTAAGATCTACCCTCTTTACAAAAAATTTAAGTATAAATTATAATATTAACTATCAGCAGTATGCTGTACAGTGCATATTTAAGATTTATTTGTCTTGCATAACTGACACTTTGTAGCCTTTGACTAATACTATCAATTCCATTTAGACCCTGGCAACAACCGTTCTTCTCTGTATGTCTATGAGTTTGATTATTTTAGATTCTTCTGACAAGTAGTACCATGTAGTGTTTGGCTTATTTCATCTAGCATAATTTCTTTCAGGCTCACCTATGTTGTTGCAAATGCCAGCATTCCTTTCTTCTTGAAGGTTGAATATATCCCACTGTTTGCTATAACACATTTTCTTTATCCATTTGTCTGTCAATGGGTATTTAAGCTGCTTTCTTTTCTTGTCTCTTGTGAATAATGTTGCAATAAACATAGAAGGGCAAATATCTCTTCAAGATCCTGATTTTAATTCCTTTGGATATATACCCAGAAATGATATTGCTGGGTCATTTGGTAGTTCTATTTTTAATTATTTAAAAAAATGCCTTTCCTGTTTTCCATAGTAGCTGCACCAGTTTACCTCCATATCTCCATATCAACAATGTACAAGCATTTCCTTTTCTTCACATCCTTGACAATACTTGTGATTTATTTTTATTTATTTATTTATTTATTTATTTATTTATTTTTAGTGAGAGCCATCCTAATAGGTGCAAGGTGATATTGCATCATGGTTTTGATATGCATTTTCTTGATTATTAGTGATATTAAGTGCTTTATATGTCTATTTACCATTTGTAGATCTTCTTCAGATAAATTGTCTATTCCAATCCTTTGCCCCTCTTACAATTGGCTATTTGGATTTTCTGTTTGTTCTTTTTTGTTTATTTTTGCTTTTGAGTTGTAAGAGTCTCTTCTATATTTTGGATATTAATTTTTATTAGTTATAGGGTTTGTGAATATTTTCTTCCAATTTGTACATGGATTTTTTCCCTTTTTTTCTTCTAAATTTTTATTTAAATTCCAGTTAGTTAGCATACAGTGTAATATTAGTTTCAAGTATAAAATTTAGTGATTCAGCACTTATATTCAATACCCAGTGCTTGACTCTTTTATTTTGTTGTTCCCTTTACTTTGCAGTAGCTTTTAAATTTGATGTAGTCCCACCTTCTATTTTTGCCTTTGTTGTCTGTGCTTTTGGTGTCATTTGCAAAAAGTCACTGCCAAGAGCAATGTCAAGAAGTGTTTCCCCTGTGTTTTATTGTAGGATACTTATGGTGTCAAATCTTACGTTTAAGTCCTTAATCCATTTTTGTGTATGATGTAAGATAATTTTCTTTGTTTTGCATATGGATATCCGGATTTCCCAACACATTTGTTGAAGAGGGTCTCCTTTCCCTATTGTGTATTCTGACATTCTTTTTGAAGGTCAGTTGATCCTATAAACATAGGTTTATTTCTAGGCTCTTTATTCTCTTTCAATTGGTCTATATATCTGTTTTTATGCCAGTATCATATTATTTGGATTACTGAAATAATATTTTGGCATTTTGTAATATATCATATATTCAATATCAAGAAATATATATTTTTATTACATGCTTTGTGATAATCTTGATAACAGAAAATGTAATGGTTTCAAGTTTGTTTTTTGCTCAAATTTATTTTGGCTACTCAAGGTCTTTTGTTCATCCATACATATTTTAGTATTGTTTTATCGGTTTCTGTGACAATTACCATTGCGATTTTGATAGTGCATTGACTTTGTAGATCACTTTAGGTAGTATGGACATTTTAACAATATTATTTCTTCCCACCCATTGATGTGGGATGTCTTTCCATTTATATGGGTCTCTTTTAATTTATTTAATCAGATTTTTAAAAATATGGTTGGCTAGTCTCATCTTTAGAATTTTCATATACATTTTAGAACAACTTTGTCATTATCTATATGGAAAAAAAACACTAGGAATTTGGGAATTTGCTGAATTTATTGATCAATTTTTGGTAATAGTGTCTATTGGGTCGGTGGCTCCGGGAATGCAGGAGGAATAGAAATGACCGCAGGGCTGCCATCTTATAGCTCCCTCCCCCCTCTTCCTCAACACTTGCCTCTCCCGCCAAGAGGATATATGCCCTGGTCACGTCTCCATAGGTAACCAGATACCTATGCAAGTAATAGAAGTATCAGGACACCCCACCCCATACCCTCTGATCACCAAATACCCTACCATATATGGATGTGAGCCCATGCCCTGCCTTGGCCCAATAAAAGACCCTCGCCGACTCCCTCCCAGTGCAACTTCCCTGACTCCACTTTCCAGAGTCCTGGAACCTCGCCCGAGGGTGCCCACCTCCTCCTGGAGCTACTTTCCTGGCTCCCCTTTTCCTGAGCCCTGAAACTTCGCCGGAGAGTGCCTTTAATAAATCTTGCCTTGTGCCTGCCTCGCCTGGTGTTGTGTTTATCTCGCCTATAAAACCTTACAGTGTCATCTTGAAAATCTTGAGTTTTTCAACCAATAATAGAAGTACATTTATTTTGGTATACTACAATATGTATATGGACAGGTCTTGTTTTTTTTATTGATTTAATTTATATTATTTTTTTCTGTATTATAATATTATTATAAATATATTGGGTTTTGAAGCTTATTTTGGAATTATTTATTGCTGAAATACAGAAATAAAATTATTTATATAAAACTTATGCCATTCTAAATTGAATATTAATTTTAATCAACTTTCTAAAAGACATGTGATTTTGTGCATAATATGATTTTGTGCATAATAAATCATATTGTCTGTAGAACACGATTTTGCTCTATCCTTAAAAAGCTATATCCCTTTATCCCTTCCTCCCATCTTATTGCACTAAAAATTTTAGGACAATGAGCAGAGCTGCCAAACTTACCTTCTACTGGCCCAACTGAGAAAACTTTTCTGTTTTCCACTTAGATATGAGGCTAGTTATAGCTTTTACATACATGACCTTTATTAGATTTGTTTAATTTCTTTCTTTTCTTTGTTACTATTACTAATAATAAGTAAATTTTATTACTTACTAATTATTTATATAATTAGTTTTTATATTTATAATTATTTTTTATAATTAGTTATATCATTAATTTATATAATTATAGTCATATAATTATATGAATATATAATACTAATAATATTATATAAATATAATACTAATTATTATTTACTAATGATAAGTAAATTTTAAATTTTATTAAGGGCTTTTCGTAAATATTAAACTAAACCTTAACTTCCTTGAGTAAACCCTGTTTTATGATAGTTTATCTTTTGATATACTGTCACATTAGGTTTGCTAATAATGATAAGGAAGCAGAAGGTTCGCTGAGGACAGGCAGAAGCTGACACCCCACAACCTCTGCCCCCCAATAGGATATATGTGACATTCCTCAGGCTTTCTTGGTTGCCCTGAAGGAAAAACAGATAGTTAATTTACAGAGATTACAATTCTGCAAGATAGGAGTCTCCCTCAGTTTACAAAATTTTAGCAAATTACAAGAACAAAGCATTGCTATAAATGACCTAGCTTCCAGAAGGGAATGTAAATACAATTAAATGTTCTTACAATCTGCAGCCCGTTGACAGATACTTGAAGGGGACAAAGTATAATGTTCTTCCAAGAAGCTCCCAACTATCTTAACATTAATGACTTACTAAAAGGCAGTACAAACTTAACTTGACAATGGCAAGACCTCAGGTACCCTGTGAGTCTTCTTTAACTTACAAAATCCTTTTGAAACCTTCCTTTTCCATACCTTCCCCAATTCCCAAGTATACAATCAGCCGCACTTCACAAACCCAGGGCAGCCTTTTCTGCCCATGGGTCCAGTCCCCATGCTTTAAGAAAACTACCTTTTTGTACCAAAGATTTCTCAAGAATTCTTTTTTGGTCGTCTGCTCCAGACTTCACCCCACCAAACTTCACATATATTCCAAAACTCCATCAATATGTTAAGGATTTTTGGTTTTATGTTTTATATATATGTATATATATACATATATGATTTTCTTATCTTGGGGGGGGAGGGAGGTTATTATTATGTGGTTTAAATATTAATGTTATATTGAACTGTAAAATCAGTTGGCCAGTATTACTGTACTTTCTCTAGTTCCTGAAAGTTTATATAAAAGACTATAATTAGAGGAGTCAAGATGGCGGAGAAGTAGCAGGCTGAGACTACTTCAGGTAGCAGGAGATCAGCTAAATAGCTTATCTAAAGACTGCAAACACCTACAAATCCAACGGGAGATCGAAGAGAAGAAGAACAACAACTCTAGAAACAGAAAATCAACCACTTTCTGAAAGGTAGGACTGGCGGAGAAGTGAATCCAAAGCGACGGGAAGATAGACCGCGGGGGGAGGGGCCGGCTCCCGGCAAGCGGCGGAGCAACGGAGCACAAAATCGGGACTTTTAAAAGTCCCGATTT